>NC_081568.1:102029586-102373380 GCF_022355385.1 Mustela nigripes
AAAAAAAAAAAAAAAAAAAAGCAAAATTTCCTGTTTTCTTAGTGCCTACGTTCTAGTTGGGGAATCTACCAGTAAAAAAACATATAAGTAACATATAGTAAGTAGCATAGAGTAAGTAACATATCAGTGTTGCTCTGGACTGAATACTTGTGTCTTAATCCCCAATGGGATGGTATTAGGAGAGAGAGCTTTTGGTTGGTTGATTGGGTCAGGTGGTGGAGCCTTCAGGAAAGGGATTAGTGTCTTTATCAAAGAGATCCCAGAGGGATCCCTCACCTTTTCCCGGCCCTTTGAGGACACAATGAGGAGTCCACTGTCTGTAGCCAGGAAGGGTGCCCCCATCAGAACTTGACCATGCTGGTGCCCTGATGCAGGACTTCTAGCCTCTAGAACTGTGAGAAATAAACATCTTTTTTTTTTTTTTTTTTAAGATTTTATTTATTTATTTGACAGACAGGTCACAAGTCGGCAGAGAGGCAGGCAGAGAGAGAGAGGAAGGGAAGCAGCCTCCCTACTGAGCAGAGAGCCCGATGTGGGGCTCGATCCCAGGACCCCGGGATCATGACCTGAGCCGAAGGCAGAGGCTTTAACCCACTGAGCCACCCAGGTGCCCCAAAACACCTGCTGTTTAAAGCCACCTAGTCCACGGTACTTTGTTATAGCTGTCCAAATGAATAAGAAATATGTTAGTGAGGCGTGTCAGGGAGGAAGACACTTCAGGGAAGGGGAAAGGAAATGACCTTATAAAATAGCTATCAATTTCATTGATGTTAAAATGCACATTTTCAGAAATATTTTTGCAGCTGTGAAATTGGGATGCAGCTTATAACTGCTCCTTCAGTTGCCACTGTTTCATTAAGTGGCAGGTAAAATAATGGTGTGTCTTAGAATGCATATCTTCTTAGGTTTAACAAATATGACAGCCCTCACCTCATACCAGACACTGTTCCAAGCAATTTAATTGCTTAGCGAATTCATTGAATCCTAACCATAGGTTGCCACTATTGTTCTTTTAAAGATGCAGAAACTGAAGCCCAGAGAGCAGGTAAGTAACATACTTAAGGTCACACCGCTGGGAAGTGGCAAGGTCAGGACTGGAACCCAGGCTGGCTGACTGTGGAGTCTGGGCTCTAATCTCCTGTGAAGTGTCACCAGAGTGGGTCTTCCAGGAAGGTGACTTTTGAGATAAGACTTGAAAGAGAAGAGGGAGAAAGCCATGTGGATACCTGGAGGAAGAGTATCTTAGACAGCCCTGAGTCTAGAACGTGTTTCCATTTGCAGAGACTCACAAGCAGGCCTGTGTTTGGGGAGTGGAACACGTGGGCGAGAACGGGGAGGGGAGGGCAGAAAGGTGAGGGGTGGACACACCGTGTGTCAGTTTCATCTGTTGTAAGGACTCTGATGTTTGCTTTAAACCAGACAGGAGCCACTAGAGAGTTCTGACCAGAGGAGTGATTTATTTTACTGGGATTGTTCTGCCTGCTGCTCTGAGAAGAGTCTGAAAGAGACAAGTTAGGAGCTCCTCGGAATAATTCAGGAGAGAAATGTCAATGGCTTGGTTGACATTGGTGGTAGCAAAGGTAGTAAGAAGTAGTCAAATGCCAAATATGTTTCAAAGACACAGGTGACCTAATTTCTGATGGATGCAATGTGGGAGTATGAGGTGGTGAAGATGATATTAGAAATAATAGCCAATGTCTGTATATGCTCACTAAATCCGTTACACATCCTAGTGTAATTAATTCCTCTAACAAATCTAAGAGGAAGTAGGTACCATTATTACCCCCACTCCATAGCTGTGAGAAACTGAGGCACTGAAAGTTTAAGTAAATTGTGCAGTGTCACAGTCTAGTTAGTGATGAAAATAGAATTCTCATCTAGGCGGTTCAGAGCCAGGGTCTCTTTTTGGCTGTTAGATTTTATTGTCTCTGTGCTGAGAAAAAGAGTCGTGAGTAAACTGAGGTTTTTGCCTTGCGTAATTCAGAATCACTGAGGTGGTGACTAGCAGTTTTGGAGAGGAGATGATCATGGCTAGACCAGCTTTGAATATGTCCAGTTAGAGTTATCTTATGGACATTTCTGTGGACAGTGCAGTGACCATGGAATATAGAGGTTTGGGGTCCAGGGGCCAAGTCCTACCTGTAGACATAAATTTGAGAGTAATCACTACATGGATGACACTTAAGTCTCTGAACTGGGATGGAGTCACCAAAGGAGTGAGTGTGCACAGAAAGAAGATACAAGAACTAGACTATGTCCTGAAGCACCCAGCACTTAGAGATGGGTTGATGAGGAGAAAGCCAGTGCCTGTGCCTCAGGGACCCCCGGCTAGGAGGAAGAGAGTAGGCTGACCTGAAAGCCGAGTGAAAAGTAATGTTGCAAAGAAGAGTGAGTGATCAACCATGCCGTATGCCGCTACTAGATCAAGTATGATAAAGACCGATATTGAGAAATTATTCTGCAAAGGAAAGGAAAGAAACAGAATGGTGTCTGCTGGGGGCGCATGTTCGATAAACATCATTTAGGTTCCGCTGTTTGATGATGTCGTTCATTTCTTCCATAGCCTTGTTGCTTTTCCGTGTAGTAGTAGTTTGCTAAGCTTCTTGAAAGGCTAGGTTTCATCAGCATCCACTAAAATGGGGAAAGTTTCAGCTGTTATTTCTTCAAATTCTTTTTTTCGTTTCCTTTCAAATTCCAGTGACGTGGTGTTCTGTGTGTTATTTTGCTCTTCATTTTTTCTAAGAGTATTTATTTGAGGGAGAGAGAGGGAGAGCGAGCACATGAGCAGGGGGAGGTGAGGAGCGGAGGGAGAAGCAGACTCCCCTCTGAGCAGGGAGCCTGACCTGGGCCTTGATCCCAGAACTCTGGGATCACAACCTCAGCCAAAGGCAGACACTTGACTGACTGAGCCACCAGGCGTCCCTGTGCCATTCATCGTTTATTTGGTCTTTTCTCTCTGCTATTCAGATTGGTTAATTTATATTGCTCTATCTTAAGTTCACTGACCGTTTCCTTGTCTCCATTTTAATATTGAACGAATATAGTTAGTTTTACATTTTGGTTTATCTTTCAGTTTTAAAATTTTCATTTGGTTCTTCTTTTTATCTTCTGTCCTTTGCCAAGGCTTTCTACCTTTCTGTTTGTTTCAAGTGTTAACCGTTATTGGACTATATTTATATTCATTGCTTTAAAGCCTTTGTTAGGTAATCCCAGCATCTTTGTCATCTAGATGTTTGCATCTTTTGATGATCTTTTCCCATGCAAGTGGTCACTTCCCTGGTTCTTATGTCTAGGAATTTTGGATTATATTATCAGACTTCGTATCTTGGTTAAATTGTATGGTGAATCTTGATATTTTTCCTTCAGCAGGGAACCAATCCAGTTGGGTTCCGCCTACAAATTCCTATTCATCTTCTGCGAGTTGTGGATTCCATAGGAGTTCCGTGTTCAAAAACTTTACAATGCTCTTTGCATAGTCTGGTGTGGATGCCACCCAGTGGCCAGTCTGTAACCTGGGAGGGTGTCCGTCTCATAAATTACTTGTTGAAGTCCATGGTCTGCTGAGATCCCTGTGTGTGCAACGTGGAGGTGACCCCAAGGGTACATACATATTTTATGGTTTTGCTTTTACAAGCTCTTCCTTCTATACTTTTTGGAGCCAAGTGAGGAGAGGGTGGAGGGAGGAAAAGGTTAATGGTAACACCCTCTCCAGACTACAGCTTCCCTGATTTGGGAGAAACATTTTCTTTCTTTAGAGTTTTAGACTCCTGTGGATTCCTGCTGCTACTTTCACGGGGTCACTTGAAGGCTGAGGCATGAGAGAATGGAGAAGGATTTTTTAAAAATGGGAAATCTCTCCTCTACCCCTCCCACCCCCCACCCCACCATCCTGCAAATGTGAGGAAACCCCTTTCCCATTCCTTTTTTTTTTTTTTTCCCTTTCCCATTCCTTGAGCCAGAACTGGAGTGTCTTCTGGAGCTTCTTCTTCTTCTTCTTTTTTTAAAAGATTTTATTTATTAGGCAGGCAGAGAGAGAGGAGGAAGCAGGCTCCCTGCTGAGCAGAGAGCCCGATGCAGGACTAAATCCCAGGACCCTGGGATCATGGCCTGAGCCGAAGGCAGCAGCCCAGCCCACTGAGCCACCCAGGAACCCTTTTGGAGCTTCTTCTGAGAGCACTAATGGTTTTCAGGCTGTTCCGAATACAGGCCAGGGGATACCCATGAGGAAAAAATGATCAAACCACCACTGGTTTGATGATATTTTGATTCTACCTGTCTTCTCCAATCCACCTGCTAGTATTCACTTTTCCAGGTTCTCAAGTAACTGGGCCATGCACTCTTTCCAGGTTTTATAATTCCATCAGGTTGGAGAGACAAAGCAGAGTGTGCTCACTCCATCCTCCCAGAACCTGAACTCCCGCTGCTTTATGGGAGGCTCATTGGCACACACCAGGCATGAGTTTGGTGTTGGATCAAGTTAAGGGAGGATTTGAACCATAAGAAAGGGTTCTGTTGCTGTTTGTAGTGATGGTAAGCAAGGCGGTGGGTTCTTGCTGGTATATTTTCCCGGAGGCATTTTAGCAGCTACAACACTCTGTTTTTTAAATGAAAATCTGAAATGCAAGTTGGCCAGATGCTTGTGGTTTCTTTAGCAAATCAGTGTAGTTTTCCCATTTCCCCCAGAGAAATCATCAAATGGCTAATGTGAACTTGCTTTAAGAACACTGTATCCCATGAGAGCGTCAGGGAAGGTGGTTGGGAGCTGGCCTTGCCATTAGACATACTTGAACTCCAGTCTTGGCTTCATAACTTACTAACTGTGTGACCTTGTTCAAGCTACTGAATGTCCCTAAGCTCCATTTCTTCATGGGTAAAATGGATAATAATCATAGTGTTTCATGACACTGTTATTGTGTGATTTAATAGGTTATGTTCTTCCTATGCTGCTTAGTAAATATTAGCAATTATTCTTACTATGGTTGTTCTGTGACATAAGTCAATGATTATGCCCATTTACTGCCTCAGATTACGTTGAGTGTGTTTAACTACATGGCATGTAACTATTCCTCTCCTCTCAATATTTCCTTTCATATTGAACATCCGTTAATGTTCTTTCTTGAGTTTCAAGAGCAATGTGCTTTGAACTATATTTCTGCTAATGAAAAAAATTTGAACAAATATTTGAATATTATGGTGAGTTACCATCAGTACTTGCCAAAGAAGAGCAGTGGCAGTATGGGGTGGAGTTACGATAAGCCTCTCACACAGTCTTCTGGATGTTTCTCCCAAGAGCTGCCTCTCCGAAGGTGGCGTACTAGTGAGTGCCCTTGGCAGGGACTTCTTTTCAAGGGCTGCTATTTCTTCTGTTGATTGCAATGCTTGTTTGTAGCTATCTTACTCTTCTCTTCTTCACCCTTCATTTTTATATTTTTAAAAAATCAATATGTATTTACTGAAATGAATAACAGTTTGATCACTTCCTAGGAAGTTTTGTAAACATATTTATCAAAATGCTGCTCGGCTGTAATTATATATTATCCAAAAGTCTTCTTAGCTAGATCTTAAGTATTTTATTCCTCCATATTTGGAAATCTGTATTTGAAAGCCGAAATATTTTTATTTTGTAAAAATGCAAATGAGGGGACGCCTGGGTGGCTCAGTTGGTTAAGCAGCTGCCTTCGGCTCAGGTCATGATCCCAGTGTCCTGGGATCAAGTCCCACATCGGGCTCTTTGCTCGGCAGGGAGCCTGCTTCTCCCTCTGCCTCTGCCTGCCATTCTGTCTGCCTGTGCTCACTCTCTCTTCCTCTCTCTCTCTGACAAATAAATAAAATCTTAAAAAAAATGCAAATGAGGATGCTTTTGGAGGTAAGAGTTATATGTTTTTCTTTATTCTGCTTTACATGCTTATTGGTCTTTTGTATAAAATGGGCACTAAATAGTTGTTTGATTAATTAATTGAAATTCAAATGCTTTTGAATAATTTAAATGTGGGCATAACATTTATATTTTACTGGAACTTTTTAATAACTAGCCCCCAGTGATGCAGAAGATGTTGGTAAAGGATTATTTGACCAGCGAAAAGGCAGAAGTACACTAGGTTATACTGTGGGTTAAGCTTATTTATACATGAGCAGAATCCAGTCTACAAGCTCTCCTGTGAGCCCCAAGTTTTAATTAAAACTTAAATTGCCCTTCTAAAAAACTCTCAGTTGAATGACTTAAACAAAATGTAGAAAAAGCCTTAATTTTTAACTTCTTTGCTATCTCTGGAGAGCTTGTGAAATGGAAGAATCGCAGAAAAAGTACTGGTGAAGCAAACAAAACCATTTAAATTTGGATGAACTTGGATAGACTGATAGACCAACATCTAAGTACTGCATTGTGTTCTCCAGCTCGAGGACCCCCACCCTCCCCCCAGCATAAGACATTGCGTTCCCAGGGGATAATGGACCAGTAGCAGCTATAAATAAACACGCTTTAAAAGCCACCCAAGTAGAAGAGCATTGTGGAGAGATGAGCCTGGGTTATTACAGGAGTGAGAGTTCTGAATAGGAACATGTTTAACCTCACCCAAGACCTTCACGAGAGATCTGAAGCGGGAGAAGCCGGTGTGTGATGCAGAGACAGGTGGAAAGTTTCTAAATCACACAGGGAGAAGAGATGGGGCTATTTTCAGTGATAGTGGGAATTTTAATTTCAGAAACATAGGATGTTATTTCCCACACTAAAGTTACCCAGTAGAGAAAGCATTGGTGTAAACCCTTTAATTATAGAGAGAATTAGAGAAAAGAGAGATGACCGGTATCATTAGCAAAGGTGCCTAAGGAGAAGATAACAGATATTAGCTAAAGATATTCCATCTACATCCCCATGTTTTACAGTGTGTTTCAAAGATTACTAGTTGTGGAGGATGTTAGGTGAAAACAAACAAAATAGTGGGGGGTCCAGAGCTGTCTGGAATTAAGCCATGTGCAAACCCTTGAAAGAAGCTAGATCCATCTCTAATCTGACAAGATAATAAGTCTGATCTGGAGATCCATTTTTTCATGGTTAGATATTACTAGTGAGACTTTAGGAAAGATGTCAACCCCTTTTGTTGTAAGTTTTCTATTAAAATATCAGTCAAACTGAAACCAGAGCATCTCTATCAAAAAGCTTTGTAACTTTTCAATGACTTTATATGCAAAACATTAGATTCTTTTAGGAAGCATGTGGGTCACATCCTCCTCCTTCTCTTTTTTTCTCTTCCTCATCTTCATCATCACCACCACCAACTACTTGTTGATCTCTATGATCATAAAGAAGACAAGGCCTGTCCTTTGGGAAGTTGGAGCTCAACAGGAGCATGTTTTAGGCCATTTGGCGGGTTTATGGCACAGCTTGACCTGCAGAACTCCCTTGTTGATCTCCACCTACCTGAGTGCCTCCCAGGGCCCAGGGAAGTTGGGTGGTTGGGCGGGGACTCCCCAGCCGTCCGAGGTCAGGGGAGGGGAGACAAAGGCAGAGCCACACGTAGCTGTGTCTGCTGCAGGGGTGCGTGGGCTTCCGCCACAGACCAAATCTAATTCGCCACCTGTTTCTGTACAGCTAATAGCTTAAGAAAGACTTCACCATTTTTTTAAATAGTGGGGGAAAAAGGGAGAAGAAGAACATTTCTCTGTGACAGGTGAAAATTATATGGAATTCAAATTTCAGTGAACATAAATAATGTTTTATTGAAACAGAGCCATGCTCACTCATTTCCGTATTGTCTACGGCTGACTTCACACTACAGTGGCTGAGCGGAGTAGTTGTGACAGAGACCAAGTGGCCCACAAAGCTGAAAATATTTATTCTCTGGGCCTTTACAGGAAAAGGTAGCCAGCCTGTGCTCTTCCAGAAGAGGCAGGAGAACCGTGAGCTTCTTGTGAATGGTTACCGAGCTTCACTGGGGAGAGGCAGCCAGCCAGGAGAGGTACTTCCTGGCAAGAGCTTTGCAGGCTCTGGGTTTGATGTCCTCTCCACTGTGTGACCTTGGCTAAGTTACTTAACCCATCTGTGCCTTCATTTCTGTATCTTTAAAATGGGGATAACATTGTTCCCCCTCATAGGTTACTATAAGGATGGTATTTCTTTAGGTGAAACAAGTCAACAGTGCTTTATATATAAATGCACAGAAAAGCTAAATAATGTCCATGCGTGTGTCATGGACAATCCTCTCTGGGCCTAGCAGTTATGAGACCTCTGGCTTCCTGACACCCTCCATCCCCAGCATTGGGACACACAAGCATACATTTCCCTTCTTTCTCCTGGGCTAGCCGCTCCCTTCTTTCTCCTGGGCTAGCCGCTCCCTTCCCCGGCCTCTTCACCAGGCTCCCGCCTCTGCTCCAGGCTCCAGGCAGCAGCCATGATGTCAGCACCGCAGCAGTGGCTGGGGCCTCAGGATCCCAGACTCTGGATGTGTCATTCTCACAGGGGACTCCCTCCATGTCATGTCACCATGACAGCACTCCCAGTGGCTATAAGGGGTCACAGCCATGACTCTTAGTCCAGTGGGGAGGAGACAAGCAGTGCTCTGTGGGGAACTGGGGAACTCCTGCATCCTGTGGGAGACTGTCTCATGCTCTCATGCGTTTATCAGTATCTCTTTAATGCAGCACAAACCACGTGCCAGGCCTTGGGCTAGGGGTTCTGCTCATATCATTAATCCTTACAAAATCCCTGCAGAACTACCCTATCTGAGGGAGTCCCTCTCCTGAATCCAGGGTAAAACATGTCCCTGCCCCTCCCTGGAGGCCAGAGTTCTGGAGAGATTTGGTTTCTCTCAAGAAAGGTGGAAGTGATATCCTGAGTCTGACAATTGTAGGTACTCTCTGCCCCTCCCCTTGGCTGCCTTATCCCCTCACCCCCAAAATATGGTGTCCAAGGACCCACACAGGCAAGTCTGAGGTTACACGTAGGCAAACCAAGAAAAATCCAAAGCCTGTTACTTGCCTGGCATTGTTTGGGTTAACAGCATATCTGGGCCATGCCTACCCTTCCCCATAGTACATCTGAGGAGAGAGGTGCAGAGAGGTGAAGCGATGTCCCACAGTCACATGCAGTCCCTAGTTGGGCTTCCCAGCCCTGCTTTGACTCTGAAACTAAGCACAAAGATGAAAAGTTAAGGGATGTTAAGTATTAAGCAGCCTTTAGACTAGACCCAGCTCCATGAGAGCAGGGACTGTGGCCCATGTCATTCACTGTTGGATCCTAGTGGCCCAGAACAGTACCCGTTTTGTAGTGAGCTCCCAGAAAACCTTTGTAAAGTAAGTGAGTACTGTTTGGCCCAGGTGCTGAGGCACCAGGAGTTTCCTTTCTGGACCAGGTCCAGGGAGAGAGCACAGCTCTACAGGGAGGGGCCTTCTTTCTGTCTTCAAAGAGCACATCAGAACCCCAGATAAGTTAGTTTGTTTCAGGAGCTTCAGTTGGTTCCTCATCCACAATGTGACTGTTGGCCTTGGGTGACAAAGGCGTCCTGCCCCCAGTACACATCACCATTACAGGAAAAGATTCCATGGGCACCTGTTGTAATGAAGTGAAGCAGAAAGGCCACGTAGACAGCATGGTAGATGCTCTTGCAGAATCTTGGGGCTCTGTGGGGAAAGGGATCTCTGGAGAGGCCAAAAAACCTCTGGAAGTGGAGGCATCAAACATGGTGCTGGGCACTGAATTATGTGCCCTCCCCCAATTCTTATGTTGAAGCCCTACTTGCCCACTGTGACTTGAAGATAAGGCTTTTATGGAGGTGATCGAAGTGAAATGTGGTCTTAAAACGTGGAGCCTGGATCAGGTAGGATTAGTCTGTGCATCAGAAGAGACATCCGAGAGCTTACTCTTCTCTCTGCCCTGTGAGGACACAGGGAAAAGGCAGTGAGCCAGGCAGGGGGAGTCTCACCAGAAACTGAATCTGCCGGCACTTGGATCTTCGACTTCCCAGCCTCCAGAACTGTAAGAAACTTTTCCGTTGTTGGAGCCCCATGTGTGTGGTTTTTGTTAGGCAGCCTGCGCTGACGAATGCACATGGCTTCCCAGCGTTCATTCGTCAACAGAACTAGGACCTGGCTGCTAAGGCCTTTACGTCTTCAAGAGGACAAGCAGAATCCTCCAGATGGTGCTGCTAGTCGTTAATACCTCTATCCAAATAAGTAGCATGTACAATGGGCCATATTTTCATCACAGGGAAGTCTGCATTTAATCCCTTTCTATTTACAAAAGGTAACACCATGAAGACTTCACTTACTCATCACAGTTGTGCTGTGTTATTTTGAGATGTAAGGAAAGCCGTTCTCTGAGAAGCTGAGAGGTTGAAAGGCCACGCAGCTTGTAAGTGGGAAAGTCAAGGGCTGGCCTTGGCCTCTGACTCTTAGGCAGGGCTGGGCAGGCTCAGGGGTGTTGTGCGCATCCTCTGGCCTATAATGGCTGTGTCTACCGAGTGGCATAAAGGAGCTTAAAATAAAGTGCTGTAACTCAAGGAGAAAGCAGGAGAATTTAGAACTAAAGTTTTGTCTTTGTCCTTAATTTACCTGACAGCATTTTCTGAAGCAATGGATGTTTCAGAAGTGTGTGGGATGCAACATGCCACATTTGCAGCAATTACTATGCAGAGTAAGGAGAATTGGGGGAGGCCTGAGCAGCATCCTGACTTCTCAGCAGTCAAGGCTGCCTGCTCTTGGTCACCTGAAGTGTGTCACTTGAGAAGCACTTGATTTTCCGCTGGGGAGAATGAAAGGAATTACGTTTTTAGGTCAAGTTTACCAGCACAGAAGAGAAATCATTTGGTTAGAGTGCCTGCAGGCTTGGATTAGATTCTTTGGAAAACATGAAGGCTTGTAAAAACCAAAACAGTTACAGGTTGGTGCGGGCCTTGTGTAAGAAGAAGTGTGCAGAGGTTCCTTTTGGTGGTCAAGCCGTGTGCATACGTCCGTGTTGCACAATTAGTACAATACTGCTTTTCTCAGTTGCTTCTGTTTCAAAAAGAACAACATAAGCACAAACAGCACAAGGAGACTAATAGGCTAATACCTGAGGGGACAGGCCTGCACCTGCAGACGTGTCGGCAGCCTGGAAGGAGGAATAAGAAGTTCCCAGTTGTGGCGTGCTTCCTCTTTATCAGACCAGGGCTAGGTTCTTCACGTGGGTTGGTCATACTTTTGTCTTCACGAGCAGCCTTTTTCAAATGAACAAATAGACTGGTCTCACACCTTGTTGAAGATTTTTCTCTTTTAAAGTTGGAAATTGAAACCAGGTCAGATGATTCAGAAATCCCTGCTCCCTGTGAATGGGGCTCTTGCCTTCCTCTGTCTTTGGTGACTCAGGGGCCAGGTGAGGCCCTCCTGCCCCTGAGCTATGTGAATGGGGGATCTGGGTCAGGAACACTTCCCCCGTGTCCTCCGCTTCTGTGCAAAATGTCTGTCTCTGTGTGTCAAGAGCAAGTCCTCTTGAGGCATTGGATTGCCTTCCCATCTTCATCAGCATGACTCTCCCTGGGTAGAAGCAGAGCTTGCGTTCCCGTGTGACAATAAGTTTCGCACCTCTTGTTGCCGAGTTAGGTTGGGGTGTGGAGAGGTTTCAGCCTCTTTGCAGCTTTGGATAAGTCACAATCATCTTGGACTGACCTCTCAACCTGGGTCACTGGTGGGCTTGGGCTTCGCTGACCACTCCAGAGAACAGGACATATCTCCAGGGCCACTGAGTTCTCCCTTTGCAGGTGTGAGGAGAGGATAGGAAAGGCTGCAGCAGTTGTATCACAATTCTGCACGTGCATTTTGACTGAATATCATGAGGTGCATTTCCTTCTTGGTCAAGTTATGAAAGTACATAGTACACGTCCCCTTGGTGAAATCAGTCTCATTGTGGGTGCTTATACAGTTTGATAACTAGGGAAGCTTTTTGGCAACAATGGCTAAGAGCTTGGACTTTGGAGTCTGACCGCCCAGGTTCATAGCCCAGCTCTGCCATTTGTCCTGTAGTTGGGCAAGTTTCCTTATCTGTGCCTTGGTTTCTTCATTTATAAAATGGGAATAGTAATAGTACCTACCTTACAGGGTTCTTAGGAGTATTCAGCAATTTAATACATGAAAAGTTCCTAGGCACAGGCCCTTGCACATAATGAGATGCATAGAGGCTTAGCTAGGATGGTAATGGTCACAGGAGTGATCACTTGAGAACATTGTTATTAGCACCTTCAGGCCTTCAGGCCGTGAACTCTGATCTGTATAACTTACAAGTCAATGTGTGCCAATGGGAATTATTAGCTGGGCAGCACCCACATTAATGTAGTTCGTTCATTTGTCAACAGTTGGGTACCTGCTATGTGCCAGGCACTCTGTTTGGTGTAAAGTATATAAAATGAGTGAAACACATGTGGTTCTGATCCTGTGGAATTGCACAATAAGTGGTCAAGGTTAATTATCCAGTATCAGGATATTTCAAGTAATTCATTTAATTCACCAAGGCAGTCACAAAATACACAATATCATTAAAGTTGGTGTTGTCTTTTAGATTTTACTGAACATTTCACAGCCCCTCAGATAGCTGCCCTGTCCTACACGGTGGCCCTTGCCCCATGTGACTGTGGAAGCACCAAGAGGGGTCAAAAAACGAGGTGAGAAAGGCAGAAAGCCCTCCACAAGAGGAGTGCTAAGGAGTTTAGATGTTATTCTAATAGCAGTAGGGTTAAACAGGAGAGACAGGTGAAATCTGTAGTTTCGTTTAGTTTTAAAGCCCATATTTAATTCTAACTCTGTGATTCCATTACCGACTTTTAAAAATTCTATTTATATTTTAATGTCATCACTGATATATTTGGGTTTAAATCTACGACTTTTTTTTTCTTTTCGGTTTTCTGTTTGTTCCATCTGTTTTGTTTCCCTCCTTTCTTGCCTTCTTTTGGATGGATTGCATTTTGGTGGTTTTTTTTTTTTTTTCCCCCGAGTCGTTTGATTCTCCCTCCCAGTAACGTGTTTCTCGTCTTTTCTTGGTTACCGGAGAAAATACAGCTTGCGCCTCTAACATACCAACGTGTAAAGTGAGTCAGCAGCGCTCCTGCCTCCAGGAACACAGAAGGCTTCTCTCCGTTTGGCTTACATGCTTATTGTTGTCTTATGTGTTGTTTCCCTGGACATATTAAGCCTCTTGAGATGTTACTGCCTTGTGCAGTCAGTGTTACTTACAGAGGCTGATCCACCTGTGTCCCTTTTTGTTTGTTATTTCTTGGATTCCTTCCACCTGGGACCATTTTTCTTCTGCCTGAATAGCACCCCTTATTCCTCTTGGTGTGGGTCCTTGCTGGCAAACTCTGTTTTTGTTTAAAAATATCCTTATTGCACTATCACTCTTGAAACATATTTTTACTGCATATGGAATTCTAGTTTGGTGGTTATTTTCTTTCAACACACTGAAGATACCACTCCACTGTCTTCTGGCTTCCCCTCTCGCTGCTGAGAAGTATCTATTCTAAGGGTGATTCATTTGAAGGTCATCTGCATTTTTTCCTCTGGCTGCTTGTAAGATTTTTTTTTTTTTTTGGTCTTTGGTTTTCTACAGTGTGTATAGGTGCAGACTTCTTATTTAGATTGCTTGGGAACTGTTAATCCTTCTAAGTCTACGGATTGATGTCTTTCAGTGATTCTAAAATACACTCAGCTATGACCCCTTCACGTGATGGTTCTCCCTCATCTTCTGACTCCTGTCCTTGAACTCCAAGTAAATACATGTTGCACTTTCTCTACCACATGTTTTGCTCCCTTTTCCATTGTTTTGTCTTTCTGTGATGTATTCTGGATAGTTTTTCTGACATCTTTTAGTTTAGGAATTCTCTGTTCGTTTGTAGCTTATCCACTGTTAAGTCTTTCCACTGATTTATGAATTTTGATTACATTTTTCCTTGGTGCTAGGATTTTTACTTGGTTCTTTTTCAAGTCTACCGAATCACTTTTTTACAATATAATTTTCAATTCTCTTCTGAAACTTTCAGGCTTTGCTTTCAGTGTCTTTGAATGGTGTAAGTATAATTGCGTTACTATCTGTATCTGATGATTTGAAAATATGAAGGCTGTCTCTTTCTCTCTTGTTCGTATGGGTTCTCATATTGTCACTTGTGCCTGGTTATCTTTCAGAGCCTTTCGTTTGCTTCTGTTAAGGGTCAGTGGTTCTGGTGCTGACTGGCTTAATCTGAGCTCAAGGCTTGAGGTTCCCTGGGTGACCCAGTTGGGGCAAAAAAGGGCTTGAGTCTACCCAAGTGCTGGTTTGCTTCAGCTCACTCTTTCCCCCTTTGGGGCCACAGATGAACCCTGTAGTCATTCACTGCATTCCCCACCTTTGGGGGCCTCTCACCTTGGCTTTAGTTCCCTCCTCCCCTCGAATCTTCTAAAATAAGAAGCTCAGTTTCACAACTTGATTTTAAATGAGGAACTACTCCTAGATAGTACACTTACCCAACTGGGTTTTCATCTTTTAGAGTTTGGCCTGGTAATTCCTCACTATATTGATACCTTTGAGAGGATGTTTTATAATATCTTATTTGGTATTTTTCAGTGTTCTTATTGGGAACTGGTCTTAATTTCCTAGTTTCCCATTAGTAGAGTTGCAATTCCCTGTTCTGATTTGGATGCAACAAGATTGGTGGCCCCGCTAATTGTGTTTGTTCGAGGAAGATACTTTCATATAGGCCATTTCCTTTTCTGGGAAAGAGAAGATAGGTGTTGATACTCTGGAAGGGGGATAGCTATAACTATTTCATCCTAGCAAGAGCTAGCTTTTGAGGTGCGGGAAGTTTTCTTTTGAACCATTGATAGCTGGTGCTTTGGTCGAAAACCATTTCGGATCAACATTTCCATTAATTTTTCTGTTACGGTCTTCAAAAATCCAGAATTTGAGTAGATAATTCCTATTTCAACCTTTCCATTTCCCAGTGTACCAGTCTAGTCTCTTATGACCTCACATCCTACCCTACAGCATTATGTTATTGGAGAGCAAATACCATTGATGTGATAGAACTGATTTTTCCCCTACAAATGCAACTCAGCCAAAAAGGCAGTAAGAACATTAATCAGTGTACAAGGAATAGGAGTGAATCACACTTGGTTTAGGTAGACATGAAGCACTCTTGTGAGGGCAGCTTGTATTTTCATATATGAATATATTGGCTCAAAGCAATTATGAAGAAAACAGTATTCAAAGTATGTTGCAATGGTAGTATGGCTGGGTATACATTTTAAAGGATAAATCACTGCAGTCATACGGTAATGCTTGAAAAATATGTTCTTTACCTGGAGACGCCTAAATGTTAATGCAAGTGAGATTGCAGAGAAACATAGGTGACTGTGAGAAGTGCCATACATGTTATTAATGTGTATTTTTTTAAAGATTTTATTTATTTATTTGACAGACAGAAATCACAAGTAGGTAGAGAGGCAGGCAGAGAGAAGGAAGCAGGCTCCCCATTGAGCAGAGAGCCCGATGCAGGGCTTGATCTTAGGACCTTAGAATCATGACCTGAGCCAAAGGCAGAAGCTTCCTAATGTGTATTTTTTATAGCAGTTTCCCCCTTTACATCCGTAGATTCCAAATTCCCATCTTTGAGGGATTAGCCTCAAAAAGACTGGTAAAAGCCTCTCAAAATTTTAACATTTTCATTCTGCTTCTCAGAGAAACTTTCCAAGTACGAGAGAGAAAGAAATTGAAGATTGCCCCATCTGTATATTTATTCATTTGACATTTCGTTGGCATGAAGACAACTAACTCTGAATATATAGTTATCCTTTAGCGTTCTTCTTTTGACGTCATTCTCCAAGCGCAGCCTAGAAGGCTGGAGCCCAAGTTTTGGAGTAAAAGCTTGGGATTCAGGCGTCCCTGTTTTTCGAAAATTTGCACTATGCTCCTACGCTTTTATGGAAGACCTACATTAGTCCCTGTTTCCGACAAATAAAAGAAATCCAAAGAAGATTTTCATTTTTATGAAAAAAAGGTGAAAGACAAAAAGAGCATTCAGTATTTGTTCCGCATCCAGCCCTTTACAGAGCCAGCATGCACCTCCAGCACCTCCAGCCGTGAGGGTGTGGCTGCCGAGCACCTTCCCTGGGAACTACCCTGGCCTTGAACTATGTGCGTGAACGTCTGCCTTTTATTGCGATTTGTTTTGTGCATCTGTTAGCAAGATGTGTCCTAAGGTATCAGGAAAGCCTAAGAGAGGTTATTTTGGGGGTCTGGAGATACTCAAAAAATTTTCCATATAAATTAATGGTAATTGCTTCTTCACTCTATGCCATTTCTGCTTCTTAGAGGTTTTATAGACACACTCTACTTTTAGGTATTGGGGGAAACCTGTACCTGAAGTTTTCATTGTACAGCCCTGAGGTGAAACTTAAAACTGACCCTTACAGAAAGGCAATCTTAGGTGACATTATTGGTCACAAATGCATTATATGAAAACATGGTATTTTTTTTCTTATTTAAATTGATAGATACATAACTCCTAAGTGGATAGATTTAATGTGATTGTCAAACAGGCTATAAGGAAGTTTGAGTATTTTATATTTTATGTGTTTTGTTACTATCGATATGATCTTTATGATTGTATCGTTACTTGGAAAATTTTACAATGTACTTTTCAGATCCATTCCTTACCCGTTGTGGATCACAGTTCCAAAAGACTCCTGTTGCTTAGCAACCAGATTACATACATTGGGACTCCTTGAAAGAACTTTGTGTTAACTCTTCAGAAATTGAGAGATACCTTGGAAATTGTGAATCTCTTAATTTTAAGGTAGATAGGAATTGTGCTCAGAAAACAACCACGTGAAAAACAGCCTCAAAAGTAGACAGAAAAGATCTCAGAACTATTTGAATAAATGCTTTTCAATTTAGAAAATTTAATCACTAAAAAAAAAAATGGAAATAATTGCTTTGAAGAATGATAGGTTGGTGCTGTCTTTCAAGATCCCATCTCTAATGTGTGTTTTTTTTTTTTAACCATCTCTTTTCTGCAGTCAGTTTATTGTTACACCAAACCCCCAATGCCAGGTGTGTCATGACGCACGCACTTAGTTTCTTTCTGCCTTTCTCAGAGAGGGGCTGATCTTCCAGTCTTTGTGTTTTGTTTTGTTTTGTTTTTCTTTTCTGTCAAGTTGCTACTTCTGAAATACAGATGAATAATGGTTGGAACATTCATTGTAACTTGAAATGAAAGGAATCATAATCAGAATTAATTTTCTTTTTATCACTGTTAGTTCTTAAAGGTTGATTGATTTCTTTCGTGTCTGCCATTTTCTGTTCAGCATGAAATGTCTTGTGTTTTCCTGGTTGGACGAGCACAGACTGGTGACTCTCTCAGCAGAGGTGAGAGCCCACTAGGTTTCTTAGTTTATGTATGCCTTCTGCTCTCTGTGCAGGGATGTGCTGCTTTCATCAACGATTCCTTTTGGGGAGAGAGGGAGGGTCTTCTGATTTTGTGACACTTCTCTTTCCAGAGGGCCCTTAATTTCTATTGTGCACTTCTTCTTCTTCCCCCTTAACCATGAGGCTTTGGGGAAATGTGACCCGCCCCCCCCCAAGTTACCATCCTCCCTCTGGAAATGGTGCCCACACCAGATGGCTGTCTTTGGTCCTGTGAACTTTTCAGCCCTCGCTTTCATTTCTCCTGTATCTAAGTATCAGGCTTGTTTTCAGTATTTCTACACTCAGGATGGAAAGCTCTTTCTGAAGGTGATCTTCTTCTGTTCTGATGCCACCTGACTCTCTTCTCTGGCCAGATTTCAGATGTTTGTTTCCTCCCTGTGTATTAATTGAAGTTACTAGTATGTTCCATCTCTTGGTTATGCCAGAGGCAGGGCTTGCCTCATGGGCATGCTGCCATGCATTTCCACACGGCCCGGTTCTTAGAAGGGGTTGAGTGCTCTGTAGTCACTGTCTTGAAATTCTTAATAATTTCATCTTGGGTTTGTGTTTTGTAAGTGAAGTTGGTTGGCATGCTGGACATGCTTCAGGACCTCGAGTCCCCCATTCATGTATGGTTCTACCTCCTCCTTTTATTCTACCTCTTCCTTACCTCTCTGCCTCTCTGGGATCAGTTCAGCCACCTGCTCCTGGCCCTGGTCTGTGACCACTGCCCCTCTCTAGCTGGGCAGCCAGTTGCTTGGGCAGGTGGAGACCTGTGCTCTGTCCAGCCCTCCAGACCCATCAAGGAAGCGGGTGCAGGAGAGGTTGGGATCAGGGCAAAGGGGTGGCTGTCCTTGTCCATGTTTTTCATTGTCATGGTGCAATCAGTGGGTGACTCAGCAGGAACCTCTCGTCTACCACTGATCCAAGTGCTAGGATCCAATGTATCCTAGCACAGGAGTCGGAATTTCTGGCGGGTTGCCATTCCTGGGTTATTGACAGTGATCGGCCTCTGGGAAGGAGAGATTGGTATCTCTGTTCTGGCTGGAGCCCCTCATTTTCATTTTGTGCTGGGCCCTGCCAGTTATCTTTTGAGCCTTGGCTCTAGATGTGAGTTATGGGTGGTTTCATTTGTTCTCCTGGTTGATCTCTGTGGTTTTGGCAGAGATTCAACTGTCATTTAGTCAGCTGTCATTATCTCACGGGAAACCAGAAGTTCTTGATTTCTTTTAACCTGCTTTATTGAAATTTTTTCAAGTTATAGAAACACTTAATACTTTTTGAAACAAAACATAAATGTGTACAAAGTAATAGTCAACAGTCTGTTTCCTCTTCTCCCAAAGTAACCAGTGTTCACATTGAGTGTATATGTGTAATTGTCTTAACCTTCTATTCGTGATCATATCACACACACACACACACACACACACACACAGTGGCAATGGCAAAAATGCATATATATTGACATCCTGAAAGTCCCTCTGTTTTAATACATGTGGATCCAACTCATTCTTTTTAATAACATGTAATGTTCTATATTCATAGTGTGTGGATTTGTTATAATTCATTTGCTGGTCTCATCATGATGAATGGTTAAGTCGTTTTTTTGGTGCTATAAATAAGGCAACAAATAAGCAAGCAAATAAGCCTATTACTCATATCTTTATATTAAGCCTATTACTTATATTTTGTGCTCTTACTTCATGTGGATGAATTCTCCAAAGTGGCAGTTGTAGACTTAGGGTGTCTTACTTTGCAAAAAGATGGGAGGAATTCACACTCCCACCAGCAGTGTATGAATGCCTAGTTCCCTACGCTGTTGCCAGCACTGAAGTTACCAGTCTTGTACACTCTTGTTAATATGAGCGGTGGAAAATGTTGTCTGGTCTTGATTTATATTTTCCTAACTACTGTGAGGTCAAATATCTTATCATGTATTTATTAGGCATGTGCATTTCCTCTTCTGTGAATTTTCTGTTCATCCCCTGTAGATTGTTTTTGTTGGAATACTTGACTTTTTCTTACTAGTTTTGAAAGAGTTTTGTTTATTAGGGAAATTAGCCTCATATTTCATCTGTGTGGCAAGATTGTTCCTCAGTTACCATTTGTCATTTGACTTGCTATCTTTGCCATATAGTTATTAAAATTAAATGTTTGTTGTTTCCTTTCTGGTTTTGTATTTCTTGGCTTGCTTAAGAAATTATCTCTGAAGCTGAGGTTGTAACATAGTGTCCTAAGTTTCTTACAATTAAGAAATATTTTGAGAGGCACCTGGGTGGCTCAGTGGGTTAAGCCTCTGCCTTCAGCTCAGGTCATGATCTCAGGGTCCTGTTCAGCAGGGAGCCTGCTTCCCCGTCTCTCTCTGCCTGCCTCTGGCTACTTGTGATATCTCTCTCTCTCTGTGTCAAATAAATAAATAAATAAAATCTTAAAAAAAGAAAAAAAGAAATATTTTGAATCTATTTGAACTCTATATATTTTACCTCATATAATTTTTGTTTCCTTTCGGATAGTTAATTATTGTAGCCAGTATAGTTTTTGAAACAATTCCTTCATTTCCATTTTCATCATTTCTTATGTTTCAACATATATTTGGATCTATTTTTAGATTCTCTGTTCTCTTCTGCTAATGGATTTGTGTATTCCTATGCCAATAACATAATGTTTTAAATATAATGACATTGTAATATCATAATTGGTATTATGAACATCTCCTTTCACTGTTCTTTATTTTACAAAAATTTTTTATTGGTTCTAATGTACTCTTTCATATGAACTTTAAAATAATTACTTCCATTTACTCTAAAAACGCTGTTGGGATTTGGATCGGAATTTTATATATTAGTTAAAGTTTCAGTATTAATTTAAAAATACATAATTTAAAAATATTTATCTGTTTCCTTCCTGGGTTGTATAGCTGTTGTTGCTCTCATGTATGGAATTGGTTTTCTATTTCAGGTTAGTAGAGAGGAAGATTACTAGTTTTTTAATGTTTATCTTGTATCATCACCTTGTTAAAAATTGTTCCTCCATTTGACATTGGTGAAAAACCTAATACTAATTTTCTCTTTTCTGGGTAACGTTTTCTTTCTTAATGAGAGTTAATATAATTTTCTCTTTATTTTGGTAGTTCAAATATTTCAGCAGGGTATGCCTGGTTAAGCCTAAAGGGTTAAGGCTTTCTTAGTTTTCTAGTGTTGGTTCTTCAGCTGTGTTTTCATCTGGACCCCTTTTTCCCTCAAGAGTTACTGATTTCCATTTTAAATATTCTGGATCTAATTCTTTTCTTTTTTGTCTCCTGTGTTGTGATAGATTTTTTATTTGACCTTCTAGGCCAGGCATCTACAAACTTGAGATTGCTTGCCAAATCCACCCTGCTGTCTGTTTCTATAATTAAAGTTTTATTGGAACATAGCCAGGCACATTTATCTGTGTATTGTCTATGGTTGCTTATATGCTACAGTGGTGAATTTGGGCAATTTCAACAGAAAGCATATGGCCACAAAGTCAAAAATATTTACCAAGTCAATCTTTGCAGAAAATTTGCCAGGTCCTATTCTAATTTTTTCTTGGGAGTGAATATTCTCCTTCAGTTAGGTTATGGAATTAAAAAATTTTCTCAAATCTTTTTAGTTTCAGAAAATATTTTTTTGTGTCCTAATTACATCATTTTGAGGATTTGCATTTCCTTATCCTTTAATTTTTTAATCTTTTTTTGGTCTCTTTTATTGGTGAGACTCATCTAATTTCAGTTTATTTCTTCTCCGCTCCATCCATCCTGGGGACTAAGTTCCTTTTAGGGGTTGCAGATTTTCTTTGCCTGTTTCTAGGTTGGATGCCCTCAGCACTGATGCACTGAGGCCGTGGAAGTGCTCACATAGTGTCACAGTTGGAGGGAATAGAAGACCAGGTGATCCTTGCTAGGGGTGGCCCTAGTCATAAAAAGAGAAGGAACTGTACGTGTTCCAGTGATGATTGGGGAAGGTTTTAATTCTCCAAACTTGACATGCAGTGGGGGGTAAAGGGGTCAACCAGCCTTTTCTAGCCTGTAAGGACTAAGAATGTTTCAGTTCTGTTCCAGAGGGACTGTAGGACCTCTCTCCATAGGTCCTTTCACAGTAAGCTGGGAGATGTAGCACCTCTTCCTAGAATACACCCGTGTATGCACATCCATGCATTGTAGACACATATCTTCTGCTTTCTTAACTTTCTTAGGAAGTCAAGTATTAGAACCAAAGACACAGATTACAAAGCTAGGACCTATTCTAGCTTTTATTTATTTATTAATTATTATGTTATGTTAGTCATCATACATTATATCATTAGTTTTTTTTTATATCATTAGTTTTTGATGTAATGTTCCATGACTCACTGTTTGCATATAACACCCAGTGCTCCATGCAACACGTGCCCTCACCAGGCTCACCCAGTCCCCCATTCTCCTCCCCTCTGAAACCCTCAGTTTGTTTTTTGGATGCCATAATCTCTCTTAGTTCATCTCCCACTCCCGATTTCTCCCCCTTCGTTTTTCCCTTCTCCTAATGTCCTCCATGCTATTCCTTATGTTCCACAAATAAGTGAAACCATATGATAACTGACTTTCTCTGTTTGACTTACTTCACTTAACATAATCTCCTCCAGTTCCGTCCATGTTGTTGCAAAAGTTGGGTATTCACCCTTTCTGATGGCTGAGTAATACTCCATTGTGTATATGGACCATATCTTTATCCATTCATCTGTTGAAGTGCTTCTTGGCTCTTTCCACATTTTGGCTATTGTGGACATTGCTGCTTTGAATGTTGGTGTGCATATGGCCCTTCTTTTCAATACATCTGTATCCTTGGGGTAAATACCCAGTAGTGCAGTTGCTAGGTCATAGGATAAATCTATTTTTAATATTTTGAGGAACCTCCAAGCTGTTTTCCAAAGTGGCTGCACCAATTTGTATTCCCACCAACAGTGTTAAGAGGGTTCCCCTTTCTCCACAACTTCTCCAACATTTGTTGTTTCTTGCCTTGTCGATTTTTGCCATTCTAACTGGTATAAGGTGGTATCTCAGTGTGGTTTTGATTTGAATTTCCCTGATGTCTAATGATGATGAACACTTTTTCATGTGTCCTTTAGCCATTTGTATGTTTTCTTTGGAGAAGTGTCTGCTCATGTCTTCTGCCAATTTCTTGACTTGATTATCTGTTTTTTTAGGTGTTGAGTTTGAGAAGTTCTTTATAGATGTTGGATATTAGCCCTTTGTCTGTAGTATAATTTGCAAATATCTTCTCCCATTCCTTGGTTTGCCTTCTTTGTGTGTGTGTGTGTGTGTGTGTGTGTGTGTGTGTGTGTTGATTGTTTCCTTTGCTGTGCAGAAGCTTTTTATCTTGATGAGGTCCCAAAAGTTCATTTTTGCTTTTGTTTCCCTTGCCTTTGGAGACATGTCTTGAAAGAAGTTGCTGTGGTTGATGTTGAAGACGTTACTGCTCATGTTCTCCTCTAAGATTTTGATGGATTCCTTTCTCAGATTGAGGTCTTTCATCCATTTAGAGTTTATCTTTGAGTACAGTGTAAGAGAATGGTCCAGTTTTATTCTCCTGTATATAGCTGTCCAATTTTCTTAGCACCATTTATTGAACAGACTGTCTTTCTTCCACTGGATATTTTTTCTGCTTTGTCGAAGATTAGTTGACCATAGAGTTGAGAGTCCATATCTGGGCTCTCTGTTATGTTCCATTGGTCTCTGTTTCTGTTTTTGTGACAGTAACACGTAGTGTTGGTGATCACAGCTTTGTAATACAGCTTGAAATCAGGCAACGTGATGCCTCCAGCTTTGTTTTTCTTTTTCAACATTTTCTTGGTGATTTGAGTTTTTTTCTGGTTCCATATACATTTTGATTGTTTTTTCCAGCATTTTGAAAAATGCCATTGGTATTTTGACTGGGATGGTGTTGAAAGTATAGATTGCTCTGGACAACATAGTCATTTTAATGATACTTATTCTTTCAATCCACGAGCATGGAATGTTTTTCCATCTTTTTGTGTCTTCTTCAGTTTCTTTCATGAATGTTTTGTAGTTCCTGGAGTATGGATCCTTTACCTCTTTGGTTAGGTTTATTCTATGTTATCTTATGGTTTTTGGTGCTATTGTAAGTGGAATCAATTCTCTAATTTCTCTTTCTACAATTTCATTGTTATAAGAAAGCAATTGATTTCTGTGTATTGATTTTGTATCCCGCCACATTACTGAACTGTTGTGTGAGTTCTGGTAATTTGGGTGTGGAAACTTTTAGGTTTTCCACATAGAGTATCCTATCATCTGTGAAGAGAGAGAATTTGACTTCTTCTTTGCCAATTTGAATACCTTTTATTTCTTTTTGTTTTCTTACTGCTGTTGCTAGGACTTTTAGTACTATGTTGAACAACAGTAGTAAGAGTGGGCATCCTTGTCGTGTTCCTGATCTCAATGGGAAGATCTCAGCTTTTCCCCCCTTGAGAATGATATTCGCTGTGGGTTTTTCATAGAAATCAGGAAAGGATGCTGTATTTTGTCAAATGCTTTTTCTGCATCCATTGAGAGGACCATGTGGTTCTCGTCTCTTCTCTCATTTACGTGTTTTGTCACATTGATTGATTTGCAAATGTTGAACCACCCTTGCATCCCAGGCATAAATCTCACCTGGTCGTGATGGATAATCCTTTTAATGTACTGTTGGATTCTGTTAGCTAGGATCTTATTGAGAATTTTAGCATCCATATTCAATAGGGAAATTTGTCTAAAAATCTCCTTTCTGATGGGGGCTGTGTCTGGTTTGGGGATCAAGGTAATGCTGGCCTCATAGAAAGAGTTTGAAAGTTTTCTTTCAGTTTCTGTTTTTTGAAACAGCTTCAGAAGAATAGGTATTATTTTTTTCTTTGAATGTTTGGTAGAATTCCCCAGGGAATCAATCCATCAGGCCCTGGACTCTTGTTTTTTGGGAGGTTTTTGATCACTGCTTCAATCTCTTTACTAGTTATTGGTCTATTCAGGTTGTCAGTTTCTTCCTGTTTCAGTTTTGGAAGTTTATACGTTTCCAGGAATGCCTCCATTTCTTCCAGGTTGCTTAACTTATTGGCGTATAGCTGTTGGTAATAATTTATGATGATTGTTTCTAATTCCTTGGTGTTAGTCATGATCTCTCCCTTTCATTCATAATTTTATTAATTCATGTCCTTTCTGTTTTCTTCTGGATAAATATGGCCAGTGGTTTATCAATATTATTAATTCTTCTCTTCTTCTCTCTCTTTTTAAAAAAAGATTTATTTTATTTATTTGACAGACAGAGATTACAAGTAGGCAGAGAGGCAGGAAGAAAGAGAGAAAGGAGGAAGCAGGTTCCCTGTTAAGCAGAGAGCCCAGTGTGGGGCTTGATCCCAGGACCCCAAGATCATGACCTGAGCTGAAACCAGAGGCTTTAACACACTGAGCCACCCAGGTACCCTAATATTATTAATTCTTTCAAAGAACCAGCTTCTAGTTTCATTAATATGTTCTACTGTATTTCTGGTTTCTAATTCATTGATCTTTGCTCTAATCTTAATTATTTTCCTTCTCATGCATGGGTTAGATTTAATTTGTTGTTGATTCTCCAGATCTTTAAGATGTAAAGATAGTTTGTGTATTCAAGATTTTCTATTTTTTTTGAGCGAGGCTTAGATGGCTATGTATTTCCCCATTGGGCCACCTTTGCCATATCCCATAGATTTTGGATTGATGTATCTTTGTTCTTTTTGGTTTCCATGAATTGAATAAGTTCTACTTTGATTTCCTGATTGACCCAAACATTCTTTTTTTTTTTTTTTAAGATTTTATTTATTTATTTGACAGAGAGAGATCACAAGTAGGCAGAGAGGCAGGCAGAGAGAGAGAGAGAGAGAAGGAAGCAGGCTCCCTGCCGAGCAGAGAGCCGATGCGGGACTCGATCCCAGGACCCTGAGATCATGACCTGAGCTGAAGGCAGTGGCTTAACCCACTGAGCCACCCAGGCGCCCCTGACCCAAACATTCTTGAGCAGGATGGTCTTTAGCTTCCAAGTGTTTGAATTTCTTCTAAAATTTTTCCTGTGATTTAGTTCCAGTTTTACAGCACTGTGGTCTGAGAATATACAGGGAATCATGTCAGTATTTTGGTATCAGTTGAGACCTGATTCGTGACCCAGTATGTGGTCTATTCTGGAGAAAGTTCCATGCATGCTGAAGAAGAATGAGTATTCTGTTGTTTTAGGGTAGAATGTTCTCTATGTATCTATGAGGTCCGTCTGGTTCAGTGTGTCATTCAAAGCTCTTGTTTCTTTGTTGAGTTTTGCTTAATTGATCTGTCTATTGCTGAGAATGGAGTGTTAAGGTCTCCTACAATTAATATATTATTATCAATATATCTCTTTATTTTGGTTAACAATTGGCTTATGTAATTGGCTGCTCCCATGTTGGGGTCATAGATATTTACAATTATTAGATCTTCTTGTTGGATAGACCCTTTAAGAATGATATAGTGTCGGGATGCCTGGGTGGCTCAGTTGGTTAAGCAGCTGCCTTCGGCTCAGGTCATGATCCCAGCGTCCTGGGATCGAGTCCCACATCGGGCTCCTTGCTCGGCAGGGAGCCTGCTTCTCCCTCTGCCTCTGTCTGCCATTCTGTCTGCCTGTGCTCGCTTGCTCTCCCTCTCTCTCTGACCAATAAATAAAATCTTAAAAAAAAAAAAAAGAGAATGATATAGTATCCTTCTGTATCTCTAACTACAGTCTTTAGCTTAAAATCTAAATTGTCGGATATGAGAATTGCCCCCCCAGCTTTCTTTTGTGGTCCGTTGGCGTGAAAAATTGTTCCCCACACCTTCACTTTCTGGATGTATCTTTAGGTTCAAAATAAGTCTCTTATAGGCAGCATATGGATGGGTCCTGTCTTTTTATCCAGTCTGCAACCCTGTGGCATTTTATGGGAGCATTTAGGCCATTCATGTTGAGAGTGATTACTGACAGATTCTATTTTATTGTCATCATGTGAAGTCCTTGTTTCTGTGGATTGTATCTCTGTGTATCTCTGTTCTGTATTACACTTGGGGTCTTTCTCCTTTTATAGAAGCCCCCCCCCTTTAATATTTCTTGTAAGTCCGGCTTAGTGGTCACAGGATTCTTTCAGTCTCTGCCCATCTTGGAAGGTTCTTAACTCTCCCATCTATTCTGAATGACAGCCTTGTGGATAAAGAATTCTTGGCTGCATGTTCTTCTCATTTAGTGCTCTGAATATGTCTTGCCAGTCCTTAATAGGTCTCTCTGGACAGGTCTGACATTATTCTGATGTTCCTCCCTCTGTAATGAATCTCTTCCTCTTAATTGCTCTTAACATGGTTTCCTTTGTTCTAAGATTGGAGAGTCTTACTTTACATGCATGGGGGTTGATCTGCCCTCATTGATCTTGGGGGGTGTCCTCCTGCCTCTCGGACACAATTACTTGTTTCATTCCCCAGATTAGGGGAGTTCTCGGCTACAATTTGGTCAAATATATCTTCTAGTCCTTCTCTCTTTCTCCAATCCCTCAGGGATCACAATAATTTTGGCATTGGAAGTTTCATGGTAGCATTTATTTCTCTAATTCTGTTTTCATGAATTTTAAGCTGTTTGTACCAGGCCTCCTCCTGCTCCTTCTTTTCTATCAGTTTATTTTCAAGATCACTGATCCATTCTCCTGCCTTATTTCCCCTGTTAGAGTATGTAGATTAGATTTTATCTCATTGATAGCATTTTTAAGATCTGCCAGATCTGCTTTTCTCTCCTTAACGAATCTATGTTGCCATTAATAGTTTTCTCCAGCCTGACTATTGTCTTCATAACTGCTATCCTGAAGTCTCTTTCTGACATCTTGTTTAGATCCATATCCATTCGATCTGCTGGAGAGGCCGTTATCTTTGGGTTTTTTCTTTGTTGATAATTCCTCCTCCTTGTCGTTCTGTTGAGTTGTGGTTGAGGGGATATATAGTTGAAAATATCAACCACTGTCCAGGCAGGGTGCACCCTGGGAATGTTCAGAGCAATCCGAAGTCATCACCAAAAAGAAAGGAAAAAAAAAACCCAACCAAAATGAGTCGCAAGAGTAGGATTTATAAAGTAGAGAAACAAATGAAAAGACCAACAAGAGAAAAAGAAAAAACCCAGCCAAAATGAGCCCCAAGGTAAGATTTATAAAGTACAAAAACAAAAGTAAACAAACAAAAAGATCGACAAAAGGAAGAAAAAAAATTAAAAAGGTGGGGGGTGGTGACAGGAAGGTGCTTATAATCCCTTGATGTGGGCAAGGAAGCGTATTTCAGTTCTTCCTGGGTGTCTCTTGTTAGAGAACTCAGTTTTCCAGAGATACAGGGAAATTAAAAGTGATCATGTGTGTGTGTGTGTGTGTGTGTGTGTGTGTGTATGTGTCTATATATATAGTACTGAATAGGGAAAATGGACTACATTGAAGTTTATATCTATATATATAAGAAAAAGAAAAAAACACGTATGCAAAAGTTCAAGTTAAGAAGTTACTGTGGAATATATTGTATTAAACATCTCATTGAGGGACGCCTGGGTGGCTCAGTTGGTTAAGCAACTACCTTCAGCTCAGGTCATGATCCCAGCGTCCTAGGATCGAGTCCCGCATCGGGCTCCTTACTCAGCAGGGAGCCTGCTTCTCCCTCTGCCTCTGCCTGCCTTTCTGTCTGCCTGTGCTCTCTCTCTCCCCCTCTCTCTCTCTGATAAATAAATAAAATCTTAAAAAAAAAAAAAGTAAACATCTCGTTGAAATGATAAGTATGTTTAAAAAAAAGAACAAAAATCATGAGAAAGTATTAAAAAGAGAGAAAAGTTGTATCTAAGAAATACACAAGCTGTGAGGCAATACCAGGAACTTAATACACTATTTTCCCCTGGTTTTGGGCTTTACAGTTTTATGGGGACCCCATGGGTGTTGTCCTCTTGTTGTCTCAGCTTCTCTTCTGGGAAAGGGGCTGCTGCATTGTTTTTCAGTCGATCCTGCTTGGGTGGTGTTGTTCTGCCTGCTATCAAGGGGCTTGGCTGTGCAGAAACCAGTTTTTTGGGCTTTTGTTCTCTGGTGGCTTTTTGCGCCTTTTCGAAGGGTCAGAGCAAAGTATACTCTTGGCACCCAGGCCTCTGCCTCATAGAGAAAGAAGCCCCACAGTCTGCTCCTCTCTGAATGGTCCAGAACACACAGACTCTCCCTCTGCAAGCCCCACTGAATATCACAGCCTCCCACAGGTGATGTGCCCCCCAGCAACTGTCTCAGTGGTTGACTGTGGCCCCCTGCTTGTCTCTGTACCCCCATGCCACCAAAACTGCCAGCAATACTGGTCCGGGTGAGCCCATGCTGGCAGCTGTTGTTCCCGGTACCACTGACTTGAGTCTGCACCAGGTCTTCTCAGGCACGGCCCAATGGCAACTGCCACTGGTCCTGGGATTATGGGTTTATGTCTGTGCCTGTGGCTGCCTGATCCCAACAATTGTCCCTTAAGTCCCTTTGTTCTGTTTGAGAGCTGTTCAATCCTTTCCTGTCTTGCAGTCACCAATCCCCAAGCTATCACTGGTCCCCAAGTGCAGGCACATTTGCATTAGGGTATTACTTTCCAATGGCTTGCTTCTGGTGGCTCCCTCCCCCTTTGGTTTATTCTCTGATGGCGATCCCAACTCTGTCCTTTGTATCTCTCAACTGATGGTCTTCTGCCCTGTGGAGATCCAGATGTGTATAATCTTACATTTCAGGCTGATTTCATGGGTTTTCAGAGTGCTCTGGTAGGTAGCCAGTGCAATTCAGGGGACTGGTTGAAATAGGGTCCCCTACTCCTCCACCATCTTGCCTCTTGCTCCTGTTCTAGCCTCTTAAACGTCAGCTGCTTCCTGCTTTCTAGGCCTCAGCAAAAGGCTTATTCTTGTTCTCCCCAGAGTCATTTAGTGAGTTCAGACTTAGGAAGTTGGGAGACCTCCTTGTTGATTTCTAATTTAGGTGTTTACTTTCTTCTTTTGCCTGTCTGACTCTGCTGGGAGGGAATAGGTGATGTGGGTGCTTATAGGTCAGCTTGGGACCTGACATGTGTTTGGTTAGGAGTTGAGTAGTTCTTGGAGGGGTTCTATATTCCCATTCATAGGTGAAGGACTACAGTCCTATATATGTGTATCTGTACATATACATGTATGTACCCCTTTGCAGATGTAGATCAAGGCCCAGTGTTGAGTGTAAAGTAAATATTATAGTGCAGATATAGTCACACCAGCACTGCGTATAGTCACACCAACAGAGACCTATCGTGAAGGAGAACTAAACTTCACAGAGACTGATGTTCAAGGACCCTGTTTGATAACCTTTATCCTGTCTTCTAGAAGTTCTATGAGAATACCTACTGGCTAATAGATGTTTATCATTGCTGTGCCTTATAGAGAAAATGCTAGTTCAGCTGATAACTTGAACTTTTTCAGTTTATGGAGGCTTCTCTTTGTAGTAAGGATTTACAGATTTAGAATGTGATCTATATTTATCACTGTTTAAAAGCTTTGGTGCAGACAAGTATAATTTAAATGTGTGAATGTCCTTTATCTCTGTAGGAAAGGTTATTTACAATTGTTTGCCATTTATCTTCATTTAATTATTATTTACAGTAATCAGTTTATTTTTACATCTTCAGGATAGTTTTTGCCCTAGAGGATTGTGAACTGGAAATAATATGTGAAAGCTATGATAGGGTCATGTTTTTATGTACCACAAAAAAGCATTACCCTTGTGGGAGTTGTTCTAATACATGGTTTGGTCTATTTATCATGTCCTGAGTACAGTGAAATATATGGGCAATTTTAATATACTTTCAATATTTACTAGTACATTATTATTCTTATTGTAATCTCATTTGATTCAATTTCATTTTTAAAATTCTTTAGTGGTTTCTGTGAGTCTGGCATAGAAATTATTTTTCTCTTTTACTCTTTTTAACCATCAGTAAATATGCTCCTTTGGTCTTAAGCCACTAGAAGAATGTTTTCTTTCCCTCTTTATGTTAAGGATAAGGTCAGATTACAGAGAAAGCATACAACATTATGCTTTTCTTCAAACAAAGAGAAGCTAAATACACAAATAACTTTTAGGGTGTATCCTGAGCTCTGGACAGATTTATTCCATTCTATACCTTCTCTTCCATTTCTGTGTTCAGATATCAATTTCGCTGGTGTTAAGAGTGATGAGAATGAGGTACTGCGAAAATATTTCCAGTACACTAAACTTGTAAGACCTGAGGCCCATAGGGGGAAAAAAAAATCAAACCAGAAAAAGATAGAAGCATGTAGTTTTCTGAACAACCTCATTTGATTAGTAACCGAGTTAACAGGAATATTCCATATTTTGAGCATTTTGTTTAATTGGTATTTTGCTTAGCTCTGTTATCAATTTACTCAACAAAATATTCAAACTCATATAGATTTGAAGCATTTTTCAGGTGCCAGGGTAATAAAGTGAACTTACTGATAGTGAATATAGAATATGCCAAGTTAAATCAACCACCAAAAGAAAAAGAGAGAAGAAAAAGAAAAAGATATACCCAATAAAACAACATAGAAAATAAAATTCATTAGATATTTAAAAAATACTTGGTAAATCCAAAATAAGGCAGAAAAAGAAGGAAAATGGCAACTGAGGACAGAGGAGACAAGTGGAAAAGAGTGAGATGGTAGATCTAAACCTAACCATATCAATAATTATCTTAAATGTAAATGTTCTAAACACCTCAAAAGACAGAAATTATGAGATTGGATATAAGAAAAGAATATGGAAAACGGTATGCTGATATCAAATCACACACCTTAAATATAAAGACACAAATAGATTAGAAGTCAAATGATATAAAAGATGCATCATGCTAACACTAATCAAAAGAAAGCTGAAGTGACTATAGTAATATTAAAATTTTGGAACTGAGAATATTAACAGTGATAATTATTATCATTTTATAATAAAAAAAGGGGTCAATGAATCAAGAGAATAATATATTAAAATATAATAATAGAGCTTCAAAATATATTAGAAGAAATACTGATAGAACTTGAAAGAGAAATAGATGAATCTAGTTTCATAGTCCGAGGTTTTAACACCTTTTTCTCAATAAGAATTTGGGGAAGAATGTTCCAGGTATAAGAAAAGGTATGTGTGATCATTGACACTACATCAAAAACCAATGATGTACTGTATGTTGTCTAATTGAACATAATAAAAAATAAAATAAAATAAAATTTAAAAAGAAAGGGTATATGCAAGAGTCCTGAGGTCTGAAAGAGTTTGTTTTGGAAGAACCCAAAGCAATCCACCAATATATTTGGAGCAGTGTGAGTTGAGAGAGCATGCTCAATGGTAGGCCACAAAAGTTGGCAGAAGTTAGGATCTAGAAGACCTTGTGGATCATGCTAAGGGGTTTACAAAAGCACAAAACAGGTGTGGGAGCAAAAGTGTTTCCCTCATATTCTAACTTTGATTTAATACATATTGATCACTAGGTAGGTCTTAGGATTTCTCTGGGGCCTAAAACTGAAAATAATAGATGACCAAAAGTGAACCTCATACTTTATTTTTTAATTTTTTTTTTTTAAAGATTTTATTTATTAATTTGACAGAGAGAAATCACAAGTAGACGGAGAGGCAGCCAGAGAGAGAGAGGGAAGCAGGTTCTCCGCTGAGCAGAGAGCCCGATGCGGGACTCGATCCCAGGACTCTGAGATCATGACCTGAGCCGAAGGCAGCGGCTTAACCCACTGAGCCACCCAGGCGCCCCGAACCTCATACTTTAAAAGACAGGCTGGACTTGATAGGACACAGAAACAGATTTGTTTCTCTCTTTGAAATCAGTTTCATCAGATCTTTGCATTGGACTGTATCTCAGGAGTCTGTCACAGCTTTTGAGTCTTATTTTCAGTCATTAAAAAGTCCAATCTGATGCAAACGGGAACTCTCACCATCCCTCGTCCAGTGCAGTGCCTGTAATGCTTCCTTCAGCTCAAGGCTAACCTTGTGTTGAGAACCTGCTACAAGGGAAGGTGTTTGGCCTTTTATATCAGCTCTCCTTACTTCACACCACTTCTGCACAGGCTTCTAGTTCCTCAGGCTCTGGACAGAGAGAATAAGAGGTAAAAGGGGGAAAAACTGTGGCGCTTTTTGGGTCTCTTAAGTTATTTTGGTTACTGAATATCTTCTCTCGTGGAGAACTTTGGTACTTTTTTGTCCTCCTCGCTGGCTCCTCCTTTTTCCATTTTTTGCCTGGGGGAATGTACTCTCCAGCTGACTGTTTATATATATTTATAAATAAATATATAATATACATACATGTATAATAAAATCTTTTAAAAATTATATACAATGAAATAATTATTATATTATATAATATATATAATATATAATATGCATTATATTATATATAAAATATATAATATAAAAATTATATGATATATACATTTTTAAAGATTTTTATTTTTAAGTAATGTCTACACCAAACATGGGGTTCGAACTTAAAACCCCAAGATCAAGAGTTGCATGCTCCACTGACTGAGCCAGGCAGGTTCCCCTCCAGCTGACCCTTTATCACGCCTTTCTTGGATCCTGCTCTTAGGAGTACAGCTCCAGCATCTTGGATTGGGTCCCTTCAAGGTGATTTAAGTCTGCTGCCGCCTTCTCCATTGTCTATTTGGCCAGAGGACAGGTTACAAATCCTTGCCCCTCGAAACCGGCAGTGTAGACTTCTCGTGCTGTCCTCTTGCCCTCTCAGCTCTAAAGAGCCCTTGTCACTATCATATACGCTCTTGCTCCACAGCTTTTCTGGTGGTAGTATATAGTGGCCTGTGCATTTCCTTCTGAGGCTCAGCAGGAATTCTACCTGGAAGGGAGATACCAGATTTCTTTCTGCACTTCTGCTGTCTTGGGGGAGTTCTTTTGCTACTGCCCTCCCTGGGATGTTCTCTCCCCACTGAGCTCTAAGAAGGTGGGGAAACTCCACGGCAATCCCTACTAAGCCAACAACTGTTTAAACATTCTTCCTCATTCAGCCAGAAAATTTCTAGCCTTCTCTCAAATAGGCTGGGACATGGGCTCAGAGTGGTGGCAGTGCATAGTCCTATCCTAGTAATTCCTCTGCAGGTAAGCCTCTATGGTATGGTGATTTTTATTTCAGCTTTTGGCCATTTAATATCCTGTTACATGTAGAAAACTATTTGAGTATATGTATAAAGCTATCATTAACAGTTAATTATATTAATGAAATGTAAAGGACCAGCTAAATGAGTCACTCAAGATTATTTTGAAAAGCCTTAATAAGGCAGTAGAAATTTAAGACCTTGCTGGATTAAGGGTGTTTCTTGGAGATCAGCTTATTAGTTTATAATCTGGTTTGGAAAGGAAGAGGCATTTTAAAAGAGTGACATTTATTTTACTTTTTTTTTTTTTTTTTTTTTTTTACAGATTTATTTATTTATTTGAGAGAGAGGGAGAGAGCTTGTGAGCAAGCTTGTAAGGGGCAGAGGCTGAGGGAGAGAGAGAATCTCATGTCGCAGAACCCATGTCGAGCCAGAGCCCTTTATGGGGCTTGATCTTAGGACCTTGAGGTCCTGACCGGAGCCGAAACCAAGAGTCAGAGGCTCAACTGACGGAGCCACCCAAAGTTGCCCCTAAAAAGTGACATTTAAAAATTGGTTACCATTTATGTAAATGCTTCTGGAAAATTTTTATGTATAAGTCAATGATTTAATAAATTAAGAAGTATTGAGTACATCCATAGACATCAGTTTGATATAGAATATGAATATTAACTTCATAATAAAAATATATCCTCAGGCATTTTATTGATGATTTCCACCGAGGCTCACTTCTTTCTTAATCAATTGTTCGTCCTTTTTCCCAAAGTACCCTGTTTCTTTATCAGAAAAATGATAAAAAATAAGATCATGACTGTCCTAACACTGACTGTAGATGGAGAAACCCAGTAGGAAGTATTGATCGAGACTACCTTCCAATTCTGTGGGAGTGTGGAGGAGACCCATTGATTAAGAATCTTTGAAAGATCACTGTATTCCATTGCTTTTAAGTGTCCAAAAATAAAAATGGTCTGACATCTTTAAAAACTTTAGGAAATGTCTAATGGCTTAAAAAAAAGTCAGGAGCCATCCAGTTAGAATTCTCCTGTGCATGTAATAAAACCAGCCTGTAGACCCCCTGAAACCACCTCATCGTAAGCTACACGCTGATGTGATGGTGAGGAATGTCATCTCCATGGAGAGGGGCAAAATGCTAAGAAGCAGCTCTAATTCCTTACACCTGGGTGGAAGCCCAAGGCCTTTTGAGAGGTGGACGTGAAGTGGTTGTTAACAATGTCTCTTTTTAAGGTGATCAAGATGTATTGGAAACCCACATGAAATTAAACACGGATTGGAAAAAGTTGGCAAGACTCTCGAGCCACACATATTTCTCTGTGTTTTGCTCTCAGTTATGCCATTTTGTTTCTAATTAGTCATTAGCATCTTAACAGAATCTTCTAAGTGATAACTCAGCTAGACTTTCAGTCTGTTCCCCATCTCAGATGGTCTCTGCTCACGGCCAGAGATCCCTTGTGCGGCGCAAGAGCTGCCCAGGTTGTTGGCCAGCTGGTTTGCTCAACACTCTACACTGTACTCTGCTCTACACTGTACTGCTGTACTCTATAAAGTGCTAGTGGGTGCGTGAGAGAGTCTAGTGACGTGCTTCCAAGGATATGCAAGAGGGAGAAAGAAGAAAGACGGTCTTTCCTGGTGTTCTGAATCCAGATGTTTAGCTGGGCCCTGCACCTAACTTTTAGAAGTTTTCCCTTTGGCGGCAAAGGGGGTTTTTCAGGTGCGGATTCAAAGAAGTGTCATGTTCACAGTGAAATAATTTTTATTCCTGTGTAATCTAAAAAAAAAAAAAAAGTTCTATTTATTTATTTTAGAGATAGTGTGCATGGGTGTAGGGGGAGGAGTGGAGGGCAAAGGAGAAGCAAACTCCCCACCAAGTGCAGAGCCTGAAGCAGGCCTGTCCCAGGACCCTGAGATCATGACCTGAGCCTAGGCTTAACCGACTGAGCCACCCAGGTGCCCCTTCTGTGTAACTTCTGAGGGCATGCCTCTGCGGCTTACTGACAGCTTCCTGTTCTCCATTTTTCCTCCCTGCATCTTTGCTCGGGATCAAAAATAAGTTGGCCTGTATTTTTTGTACACAGAAAACATTTTCTTTTCTTTTTTTTTTAATTTTTAAAAAGATTTTATTTATTTATTTGACAGAGATCATAAGTAGGCAGAGAGGCAGGCAGAGAGAGGGGGGAAGCAAGCTCCCCGCTGAGCAGAGAGCCTGATGCGGGGCTCGATCCGAGGACCCTGGGATCATGACCTGAGCCGAAGGCAGCGGCTTAACCCACTGAGCCACCCAGGCGTCCCACGGAAAACAATGATAATACTTACATATTAAAAACAGTAGCAGGAAATGCATATCTTTACTCACTTTATAAATAGTAACAATATACTTCATCTCTATATTGTTAGGATGCATGTGGGAATGGGGGTGCTGGTGAAAACATCCGGTGAGAAAAAAGGATGAAAAAAGGCAGAAAATGAAGAGCAGTAGGAGGACAGATGGAACACAGGGCTCACAGAGACAAAAGGGGACAGAGGGCCTCCATATGTTTTTTTGAACATGTTCTTTAGTATTAAAGTGGTCATTGATTTGCTTGTCCACAGTCTCCCCATGTGGTTATTAAGCATAATCAGTATTATTTTTCAAAAATAGAACAGAGAGGGAAACAGGTGTCCCTATCACTTTGTACCCCTAATGAAATATTGAATAACTAATCTGTGCTGGAGGCATCATGCTGCTGTTCATTTTGAAAATACATGATTGGTAAGAGTAGAAAGTCACAGGGCTGATTGCACACCCCTTGCGCAAAAATTGGTTTCCATACTTTATAGTTGTACCTTATTATCAGGTGTGTACATTTTGTGTCTGTATCCAGTATTTGTGCACAAAATAAATTTCTTTGATTATATTTAATTTGGCACCTTGTGTTTTTTCTTTATAGAAGAAGAAGGAAATAGTTGTGCCTCCTCAGAACAGTAGTTCTCTACTGTTGTCCTTCCTGCACTTGTCACATACTGCGGTCAGGACCGGTCTGTGAGAGGATGTCAGATGGGCTTGAAGGGGATGCTTTATTTTTTTCCCAAAATCTGTTTTGTGAACAAGATTTAAGGACCCTCTATGTTTAGGAGTCGGTGCCCTCCCCATCCACTCAGGCACTCTCACCTGATTTCACTCCGTTTTTTTTTTTTTTTTTTTTTTTTTTCATTTTATTGACCGGAGATAGAATATCCTCCACAGGAGATTTCACTATTTTTTTTAATGTACTAGTAATTTTTATTTTTTAATTTTAATTTTAAAAAAAGATTGTATTTATTTATTTGACAGAGAGAGAGAGATCATAAGTAGGTAGAGAAGCAGGCAGGTGGCGGGGCGAGGGGCGGGGAAGCAGACCTCCTGCTGAGCAGAGAGCCTGATGCAGGACTCCATCCTGGGACCTTAAGACCATGAACTGAGCCAAAGGCAGAGGCTTAACCCACTGAGCTACCCAGGCACCCCTGATGTATTACTAATTTTTAAAGGCTCTCCTGGAGACTAATTGAAATGGACATTGTTGTCACTTCATAGAAACTGATTGAGTTGACTGTATCACATGTGCTTTGTAGACAGTGTTATAAGTTTTCACAAAAATAGAAGCAAAATGGAGAAAATCACGCAAAATGATTAGTGGCTCATGCCGAGGCCCTGAAGGAGTGTTTTGGCATGGTCAGTGGCAAGTAAAACACGGGGGCAAATATTCAGTGAGAGTTGAGGACGGAATACTCTTGGTCCGGGGGACAGGAACTGTTTTGTCTTCAGTGAGTAAAGAGCAATGTGAAGTTTTTTTCATGATTTTGCCATGGTAAATTTTGCTATGGGTAAATTAATATATTCTAATGTCTCAGTGGAACATATGTCTTGGAACATGTTTAAATAAATAAAAACCTTTGTTTCTTGGATCATATTTAAGTGAAGAAAGGTTTTTACTCTTTAGTACTAACAGCTTTATGTTTGAGACAGTGTCTGAAATGGTGTTGTAAATTCTGGTAGCTTTTCACAGAGAACAAGTTTGATTCTTTTCTATGGAAAGACTAAATTATAGGAACTCATCCTGCTCCCTTCCCCCACCCTGTTAAAATAGGATGATATGAAAATATTATAACAAATCACATGATTTGTTAAAGTTGAGCGGGTTTTACCAGGTCACTGCTAATGGTTCCCAAGTCCCCTCTGATTACCTGGTATTTGGTGCTGTGTAGAGTTATTGTATAACTAATTTCCTGCTGGGGGCTGTTGTTATTATTTGACTTATTTATTATTACTTTTTATAGCAGCTTTATTGAGATTTAATTTACTTACCATACAATTCACTCCCTTAATGTCTACAGTTCACTGGTACTGTGTATATTTCCAGAGTTGTGCAACCATCACCATAATCAATTCTAGATGCATTAGCCATCACTACCGTGTTCCTTCTCTCTACCACCTCCCAGCCCCAGAAAAACACAGATCTTCCTTTCTCTTTAAATCTGCCTATCCTGGACATTTCATATAAATGGACTCATACAGTATGTGGTCTTTTGTAACTGGCTTCTTTCACTTAACATAATGTTTTCAAGGTTCAAGCATATTGTGGTGTATGTTAATACCTCATTCCTTTTTATGGCTGAATTATATTCCATTGTATGGACATACCATTTTATTTATCTGTTTATCAGTTGAGGGACACGTGATGTTGTTTCCACTTTTTGGCTATTATGAAAAATGATGATACAAACATCCATGCAGAAGATTATATATTCATGTATTTTAATTTCTATTGGGTATAAACCTAGAAAAGGAATTGCTCGGTCAACTGCTGAGTGAATTGCTTCTATTTTTTAACATTTTGAGGAACTGCCAGACACGTTTTGCAAAGCAGCTGCACAAAGTTTTATCACTCCACAGTGTATGAGGGTTACAAAATCTCCACATTTTTACCAACACTTGTTATATCATTCACTTATACTGGGGATAGCTTTGAGAGTGAAAGTGAGTGCTTATTAATTACATCAGGTATGAACCAGGTGTGACTATCCTCAGCTAAACAGGGGGTTTGATTATTCTAGAACTCTGGGGAATGGAGTCCTGTTCAGAGTAGTAGAAGAGAGGAAAGTGGGAGGACATTTCAGGGGAATGGAGATGAGGGCCCAGGAAGTAGTAGCAATTGGACATTTCCAACAAGAAGGCCGTGTCCCGGTTTATCATAATACTGTTTGTGATGATCAAATCTCCATTTATTCTGAAAGAAACTAGGATGCCTGGATGGCTCAGTTGGTTAAGCGGCTGCCCTCAGCTCAGGTCATGATCCCAGCTTCCTGGGATCAAGTCCCACATCCGGCTCCTTGCTTGGCAGGGAGCCTGCTTCTCCCTCTGCCTCTGCCTGCCATTCTGTCTGCCTGTGCTCGCTCACTCTCTCTCCCTCTCTCTCTCTCTGACAAATAAATAAGTAAGATCTTAAAAAAAAAACAAACAAAAAACAAGGCTCTGAACATCATTTTCGCAGGGCATAATTGTATTATTCTTAACAGTAAGACAGAGGGGTACGTCAGCTCTCTTCAACAGGTGAAACAACCCTACCCAGGAGAAGGACAAGCCGTTTGGTCCAAAATGGACTCCAAGGGCAAATATGTTACAGGAAATCTCATCAGACCTTTAACTGTTCTTCCTGTAGTTTGTTACCAGGGACATTCTTGGACTTTGAAGTGCATCCCTCTTCTGTGCATCCCACTAACCTGTTTATGCAGGTTACTAGATTTTCAGGTTTTATGGATTTTTGTCAACTTTTTCCTCTTTTTATATTGTTAGTGACGAGCTGATAGTCTTCTTATAAGACATGGTGTGAGGGGGGATTTCCAGCCCTCCAGCCTGTCCTTCTGGCAGTGGACTCATCTGGCTAGCACATAGCTCACGGTCCTCTTGTGGGCTGGCTGTAGCTACGCCGGGAGCACATCAGTTGGCCCAGAAACTGAGACATCATCGGTAATGGTGGAGTTGGCACAATAAATATATGCTGGACTTTAATACCCACAAAATGTATTCTTTCCAGATTCGATGATCTTTTAGATTAGCTTTTATCTATTGATGAAAAGAGTGCATCAGAATCTTGCTTTTTCCCATTTGCTGCCAGAAAGCTCAGAGCTGAGGGATCTTTTTGGTTTCACCAAAGTAACTTAATCCACCAATGTCTTTCATATTACATTTATAGTTCTTCCAGTTTTTAAGTTGATTTTTAATTGTCCTGATCTTACAGGTTTGTTTGTTTGTTTTAATTGTGAGCTACCTTTGAACTTAAAAAAAAAATTGTTACCCATAAAATATCACTGTCTTCTCTCTCCAGAAGGATAGGCCTCTTGGAAATCTCATGATTTGATTTCGTTAAGTGGCTCTCTGCATAGGTGCCTCCCTTCTCTGGGCTCTCTACCACCTGAGGTCACCTCTTGTTTGTTTGTGCCAGGGACACGTAAGGAGAGTAACCCTTTTTGAGTGTTCTTCCCGAGTTTAATTAGGAAAGGCAAAAATGCTTGATAAAGAGGCACTTCTCTCAAGATTAAATATGCTGCGGGGGAAATGGGCTGAAGTTTAAACAGCAAGCTCTTCTGAAAGAATTCAGATTGTCCTTGATTAAGATGTATAGATATGCAGTAGTCTCTTTATTTTTCCTTCTTTTCTAGGGAACAGGTAAGAGTACCTATAGCCCGTGAAACCAGGGTGAGCATGGCCCTGCTCCAGAGGCCTTTGGAGAGCTCAGCTCAAACTCTGCTTTGACCAGGCTGCTTGGGGAATAAGGGGACAGCACCCTAGCATGTTGGGGTGGGCCTCAGAAGGGGCTCCTGCCTTTGGGTAGCCAAAAGCCTAGCAGCCTTGTCCCCGAGGTGGGCGACACATTGTTTGCACTTTCTGTATTTGAGACTTTGCCTGTTCTCTAAGATTTATTTGCAACCCCAAAATCAATACAGGACTCTTGCGGTCATTTGTGGACACAGGCGGAGCGGTGAGAAATTTGAGTCACCCACCGTGTCTGAACTCGGCTGCAGTCGAACAAGGCAATGCTGTGCCTTCTTGTTCCAGCTCTCACCCTGTAAACAAGGGTGCTTTTTTCGCCATCTACTTATTGCCACATTTTTCACATTTTTGCTCTTTTCACTGGTGATTTCCCCGGTTAGCATAGCCCTCCAGCGTAGTGCCGAAGTGGTGTCTAATGTTCTTAAGTGTAAGAAGGCTGTGATGTGCCTTATGAAGAAAATACATGTGCTGGAGAAGCTTCATTCAGGCCTGACTGACAGTGCTGGCGGCCATAAGTTCACTGTTAGTGAATCAACATAGTCAGCGAGATGTGTTTAAACAGAAACACACATAAAACAAGATTATATATTGATCAGATGACAATAATGTTGTAAACAGAGGCTTACAGGAACCTAACCCTGTGTTCCTCCTAAGCCCAGTGCTTCAGTATTTATTAATTCACTGTTTGCAGTGACTTTGTAGAACATAAGTGCGGTGAATAGTGAGAATCAGGTCTTCCTACCCTGAGGGTTTTTCAAGTTTGTGAGTTCTTGTCTTCAGCCCTCCAGAGGGTAAAGCAATGGGACTTAGGAGTTGTTGGATCTGTTGATCTGTTTCTCTGGAGAATTCCACTTGACAAATTAGATATTCTATATAGTTTTGAATTGAGCTTTTGAAAACCTAGTCAAAGTAATCTGCAGAGTCTTTGTTCCAGACATTGAACCAGTCTTTAATCAAATGGAGAATGTAGCCTTTGCTCAAGCTTCTCTCTGTAATGTTCTCACAGGATGTGGCAAGTGTATACAATGTGTTTCTCTTTATATACTAGGCATTCATAATGTGGAAAAATGCATATCACTGTAAAACTGAGGAAAGAATGATTTATTGGGCATCAGATTACACAACATTGTAAATCCAGATAAGATTAGTAACAGTAAAACTTCAAAACCTGAAAGATGGTATTTAGTGAACAAATTTCATGGAAATGAATCATTTCATGGTCTCCCGTGTAGAAGACTTTGAATGTACTGAAAAAGAGAATATAATATTCACTCACAAATTTTGATAGGACGATTTGTAGTCTTCTTCTTTTCTTGCTTCTCTCTCTAAAGAGTCTTCCTGAACAAGAATGTTCAGTGGACATTAATAATATTTAGTACAAAATATTGATGAAAAAAATTAACTACAAAATTTGATTTATTCTGTTTCCTGTAAGCCCATTTGCCACATTTTCGTGCATTCTGATTTACTTGTCGGATATTTGATTCATTCACGGACTCTCACTTTACAGAGGTTGAGCTCCCCTGCTAACAAAGCAGGAAAACATTGAACGGCAGTGAGGGCATCGCCTCATTTTTGAGTCCGTGACCCCCTCCCTGCTGCCCCTCCCTCTGGTGTGGGGGTGAGAGGGCGTGGACTGCTGCCTCAAGCATCCCACCCTGGGCAGAACTCAGCTGGGGTGGTGGGTGACTCTTCTGGAGGCTGACAGAGGGGGAGCAGACTTCATTGTGCAGCCCAGCTTTGAAGCCGCCACCCTGGGTCTGCCTTGAGATTAACTTGCATCTTTCCCTGTTCTTGATCCTAACCAAGATCTCAGTCAGGTTACTCACAGGCCTCATCAGTCATCATATTGATCCAATCCCCAGACAAGTAGGACCTCACGCCAACTTTCGTGGGGTCTCTTGTATGACGTTGAAGTGGAGTGGCACAGAGCAAGGAGATCCCCTACAAGAGCAGTCAGCAGGCAGAGTTCAGGTGAGGGCAGTGTCTTTCGTGAACAAATGCATTGTCTCCAAGTGAATTGGGAAATTGTTTGGTTTGAGAGTAGCATGTTTCCTGAAACACCTAACAGTGAGCAGATTCTTTGGAGAGATTTCCTTATGAAACAGCGGTATTTATGTGCCAAGTTGCCTTAGCGATTGTCGTTGTTTACCAGGTTAAGGAAAACAAAACTGGTGGAAGGCTGACTGGGCATTAGGAATGGGAGAGGAGAATTGGCTAAAGCATAGTGACTGCTCCTGGTCATGAAACAGCTTCATTAACCTTTGTTCTTTCTGTATCTCTTTCCCTCCCATGGTTCCTCTTACACCTTCACTCCTGCCTCTACTTTGTGTCCTTAGCACTGGAGCTAGCACCTGCTAAGAGATGGGCTGATGTGATGATGGTGTTTGGATGAGGGGGCATGGATCTCTTGAATCTCGATCTTAATTAGTCACTCTGGTGCAGAAAATAGAAATTGTTGGTGGCTCTTGGTGTTAAACCTTGGCTTCACATCTGAATCTGGGACCAGGAGAGCTCCCTCCCCTGGACCCTGCAGAGAATTCCATCAGCAGAAGGAAGAGCCAACCAGCGATAACTTTCCTTTTTGCGGTGCACAACAGCACTGGCTGGGTCCAGGCTTTCTCTGGGAGTGGTTACGCTCTCGGTCTACCTTCCTCACCTGGCAGATGGGAGTTAAGTAGGCTCCAGAGTCACACAGGAAGTCAGAAATCTCCTGAAAACAGTGCCCATCCCGGTGTAGAGCAGAGGCTCAACCCTCCCATTTACTCGGGAATCAAGTTAGCTCTGGGGGACATCACTCTTCATGGAATTCCTGAGAGGAGGACATTGTGGGAACATTGGCCAGACTCCCAATAGAGGGGTCTATGATATGTAAGGGGCTGTGGTACAACTGTGTTTAACTGGCCGGGTCCTGCTTTTGTCTTGCCTCTTTCTGTGTCACTCCACCGATATCAAGAAATGAAGAAGAGCACTTGGGTTGTTCAGTTGGTTAAGCGTCCCGGCTCTTGATTTCGGCTCAGGTCATGATTTCAGAGTCACGAGATCAAGCCCCCTGTTGGGCTCCCCACACAGCAGAGAATCTGCTTCTCTCCTGCTTCCTCTCCCTCTGCCCCTCCTCATAAGCACACACATGCACTCTCTCTCTAAAATAAATAAATCTTTTTTTAAAAAAAGAAGTAAAGGAGAATGACAATTTTTTAAAAAAGATTTTATTTATTTATTTGACAGAGATCACATGTAGGCAGAGAGGCAGGCAGAGAGAGAGGAGGAAGCAGACTCACTGTGGAGCAGAGAGCCCGATGTGGGGCTCGATCCCAGGACCCTGGGACCATGACCTGAGCCGAAGGCAGAGGCTTTAATCCGCTGAGCCACCCAGGCGCCTCGAGAATGACAATTTTTAAGAGACTGTAGGATTTCCCTGTTCCCAGATCAATGGTGAATGGTCAAGAGTGTGGTAGGTTAGGGATGTAGACGAGGCAGCCAAAGGCATGAGAAAAATATTTCCAATTCAATTTGAACTATGAAGTGAAGGTAGTGACAAGGTCACAGGGACAGTTTATTTTTAAGAATATGAAAGTGGGCATTTGGGCGGTTCCCAAAGGCCTTCACTACTGCCAATAAGAGCCATCATTTCTTGAAGGCCGAACAGATGCCAGATGCCTCTTATACATTCTCATCTAATTTTCTCAGCAGCCACTTTACAATGAGAAAACTGGAGCTTCGAGCAGGTTATTCAAATGGGATCTAAGGGGGGAGGAAGAATGTCAATCCGGTCAGTGTGACTTGGAGAATCTGCTCTCCCAGAGTCTTGTCCTAGGAATAGCAGCATTGGAAGCCCGTTAGAAATGCAGACTCTTGGGCCCCATTCTGAAAAACACTAACCAACCTGCATTTTAACAAGATTCCCAGGTGGTGTGTATACACAGGAAAGTTTGAGAACCCTGTCTGAACCAGTGCCCCTTGCTGTCCCTGGAGGATAGGATGTTGACTTGGGTCTCTGCTTTTGGCAAAGTAAGGGGAGGAGGATGAGGGCAGTAGCAAGAGGACAGATTGGAACAGCCACCATAGGAATATGATGTGCTACATTAAGGGAAAACTTTTGGGGCACCTGGGTGGTTCAGTCGGTTAAGCGCCTGCCTTAGGCTCAGGTCATGATCCCGGAGTCCTGGGATTGAGCCCTGCATTGGGCTCCCTGCTCAGCGGGGAGTCTGCTTCTCCCTCTCTGTCTCTCCCCACCCTCTGTTGCTCTCTCTTTCATGTTCTCTTTCTCAAATAAATAAAATCTTTCAAAAAGAGAGAGAGAGAAAATTTCTTTCTAGAAGGTTTTGATACATCTTAAGTTACAGCTTAAGACCCTACTGCAAAACAGCTTCAACGAATAAGTAGATATTATTGTGCCTGTCAGAGAGGAAGCCCAGGTAACCTCAGTTGACTCTGCTTGCTCTAATAGTCTCAGCTACCCAGTCGCTCGGGAGTGTCACTCCACAGCTGGCTGATCTGTTATGAAAGGACTTGCAGTGCACTAAGCATGTCCAGCTTTTTCATAGCTTGGTGCCCTTTGTACACGCAGTTGCTTTTTTTTCTTCTTTGTCTGACTTGTCCTTTAAAACTTCCATTTGATAACTGTCTCTTCTGAAAAGCCTCCTAGGACCACCACTGATGTGATGAGAGCCCCCACTCTTCATGGTCCCGTTTGCCACACTTCAAGGTTGGGACAGCTGTGGGATCTTTGGAGGTGGTGGTGCGTTGCCTGGCACCGAATGCTCACTCAGGAAGCCCTAGCATCTGCTGTCAGCTCTGGAATAGGCATGAAGGTAGTTGAGAGTAGAAGCACACGTGGTGGAGAAGTGGCACCATATACAGGGGCAAAAATAACTAAAGGTTTCTAGCAAGGGGCATATCAGAGGGGTAACTGTGAGTTTTCTGTGCTGAGGAAGGAAGGGCAAGAAGGCAAGAGAGAGGCAGTGGATTTTTTTTTTTTTGAAAAAGGTTTTATTTATTTATTTGACACAGAGAGAGAGATCACAAGTAGGCAGAGAGGCAGGCAGAGAGAGAGAAGGAAGCAAGCTCCCTGCTGAGCAGAGAGCCTGATTCGGAACTCGATACCAGAGCCCTGAGACCGTGACCTGAGCCAAAGGCAGAGGCTTAACCCTCTGAGCTACCCAGGCACCCAGTGGAATGGTTTTGAACAGATTTGCTTGCTACAGGGTCACTTACAAGGTGAGGAAGAAAAGGCATCAATCGAAACGAAGTAGCTTGTCCAATATATCCTATTTTAAAGAAAGCTTTATGTTTGTTATAGCTGATGATAGGGGTCAGGACAAACTTCCAATGCAGTGGTGTTTTTTTTAGGATATAGATACGTTTTTGTGCTTATTGAAATTTTTGTGATCAATGTACTGTGCATAATTCCCATTTATATACATTTTATAGACCCTGAAGCCTAATTTTACCATTTACGGAGTTATTTTTTATAGTTACTGAATCTGAGCTTCTATCCTGTTAATTCTGTCTGTAATTTATTTCAAATCAATTTCTTCAATAGGCATGTAATAGGCTATTATTTCATTTTTCCCATGGGAAAATATAATCAAGTTTCTTAATTTAGTTTAAAAAAAATTCCCTAAGCACCTGTTACCTGGAAAGTACTATGAATAATGCTTTCAAGGGATGCAGTCATGAACAGAAATTACCCTTGTCTTTCAGGGAGCTGGCAGCCTAGGAGGGGAGATGTCCCCAGTGGTCGTAACTGTAAACTATGTAAGTCATGCTTTAAGAGGGGTGGGATAATATGTTGATTGAGGGAGAATAATTTGGTTTTGGGTAGAGATAGGAGTAGGTGATAAAAGCTTTGAGACAAAGGTGGTTATTCAACTTGAGGTTGAGGTTGAGTCTTGGCTTGACAGGAATAAATAGGGTAAGTGGCATTCTAGGTGGACAAAATAGCATATAAAAATAAATTTTTATTTTTCACAAACACACTGTGATGAAAAGAGAGGACTTCACATGGTTCCATTTTTAGACAAATCCATGAAAAGGAGGCACTACCATTCAACAAACCCTAATGTTTAGGTACATGTATATTATTTCAATCAGTTGTCTCAAAAACATGAATGAGGTGGGAGGTATTATTATCCCCATTAACAGTTAAGGAAACTGAAGTTCAGAGAAGTGAATCATTTCGCTCAAGGTCATACAGCTAGTATGTGGCAGGGCTGGGATTCTAGCATAGCCTGGTCTGATTCCAAAGCTCCTGCTATTTCTACTACTTCCTGCTGCCTTCTTGTGGGCCTGTTCGCATGTTGACAGTCATTCATTCATTCTTTCATTCATTCATTCTGCAAATATTTATTGAGTATCTAACATGTTCCAGGACTCTCTGGGCACCAGGGCTGCTGCTGCGAGCTAAGCTGCAGATTCCCTGGCAACACAGTCATGCTGTGCCATGTTTCTTGCTAAATGTATGGGATGCATGGAGAAGCAAATAACATCCTGACATTTCTGGGACATTATGCTTTCCAATTAAGAGGACTAATTTGCTTTATTGATCTCATCAAATATCTTAATTGATTACCCTCATCAGATCATTAGGAAAGGCATGATTTGAGAAATAATAGATGGAAAAATAGAGAATATTTAGATGCTGTAGTTGGAAGACCTACAACTTAAGTATTTTATGGAAATATTAGTATTTTGGGATTTTAGCAGTTGCTAGACCTGAGTGCCCAAGAGCATACTTCACCTGTGCAGATTGTGATATAGATGAAAGTCCATAAGTGTTTGAGAGAGTTGGTTGACAACTAAATGAAGTTATGTGGTCAGAAAATTAATCTACTGGCCTCTTTTTAAAATTTTTATTTACTTATTTGTTTATTTATTTAAAAAATATATATATATTTTTTTTTGAGAGAGAGAGACAGAGAGGAAGAGTAGAGGGAAGGAGGCAGAGGGAGAGGGAGGAGCCCAATGTGGGGCTCTATTCTAGGACCCTGGGATCATGACTTGAGCCAAAGGCAGACACTTAACCAACTGAGCCACCCAGGCACCCCCTGACCTATATATATATATATATAAAATCTTTTGAAAATACTGAGGAACAAAAAGTGAAGTAAAAATCACCCATAATATCACCAGTCAAAAAAAAAAAGTGTGTGTATACATATATGTGTATATATACATATATGTGTGTGTACACACACACACACACACACACACACACACACACGGATGCAATTGTTTCTCCATTTGTCCCATGTATATATCAAAGTCTGTCTCCTTGACAGCCTGCTCCTCCAGCCCCACCCAGAGGTGAGCCCTGGTAGCAAAGTAATTTATCCTTACTGAGTGGTGACTCAGACTTAAACTCCTTATTCACAGTGACAGGTTAAATTATTTAAGTTTTCATATACACTCTTTATTGATTTCTTACGAAAACAGGGCCATTACTCTATTTTAATTTCTCTGCCATTTGCTTTTTTAAAATTTAACATAGCTTTGGGCCTGTTATTTAACATCTCTTTGACTTTGAAGAGAATGTCTTAAGGTAGCTCTGACGAGGGTGCAAATATAGTAGGGTTAGCAGGTTGTAGGGAAGGCTGTGCAGGTGGTCTGTGGTCAGTTTGGGGGCAGCATTCTTCAGCACATGAAGCCTAGGAGTAAAAGAGAAATAGCTGGGCATGACTAAAATACTACCAGAGACTCCGAGGAAATTGTGGAATTGCTTTCTAACTGCTATGCAATTCTTCTTACTCTGTGAACTTGTAAGAATCCACCCACGCTACAAGTCAGATTTGACAAATTGTGAGAAATTGTTATGAGGATTATAAGTCTTTGTCTCCCAAGTGCAAAGTGCTTCCAAGATACTTCTTAAAATGCCATAGCTGGAAAAATGACAATGTAAGTATGGTATGAAAACACCAGGATTTTAGGACTTTGGCAGTTAATATACCTGAGTGCCCAAGGGCATACCACACCAAAGCCTCGTGGACCGTTTGGACTGGGATGAACTTCATTTGTGTATTTCAACAAGGAAAAAAAAAATCTAACCACATGAGACTGGAAAGCTTAACAGTCATCATTATCCTATGAAACCAAAAGGAACTTAAAAACGATATAAAATGGGCTACAAATATCTATATTAATATCCTTTAAAGCTAAGCAAATATCATGTGTGTTTATGTTATGTTTAGACTTAATTGCATGAAATAAGAAAGTCTAAAATATGAGTCCAGTAATGGTGGGATGAATTGCCTGAATTACTCAACTGATTGTCTTAAACCTCCACTTCATTTGTTTGTAGGCTTCTGCAGAGCTTAGGACAATTTTGTGAAAGTGGTTTCTTGGAAATGACATTCCTATGCACACTCCACCACTCAGCATTTAAAATGTGGCATTACACTGGTCTCTTTTCCGTTTTGTAAATTATTCAAGCCTTTCCTGGCCCCAGAGCCTTTGCACCTACGGTTCCTTTTGCTTGACTTCTAACACTTCCCTACTGCCTCAAGGCAGAATAATGTCTTTTCACACTTCAGGTCTCAGCTCAAAGGCTTCCTCCTCAGAAGGCATCCCGGAATCTCCTTATCTAGAACATGTTCTCCCTTTAGTTACTCTGTATGGTACTCTCAGATTTGTTTCCTCCATGGCACTCGTCACAGTCTGTCATATCATGTTTGTCTGCTGACCCCTCTGCCATGGGACATAGCTGATTCTTGAGTAAACACCTGTTGAATGAATAAAGGTCTTCATTGGTCCTTCTTCCCTCATTCATTCACAGCTTGGTTTATCCATTCAGCATCAGAAACGCAGACACAGAGTGTCTACAGTGTCTCAGTCACGCGCTGGGCTCTGCGGATTGTGAGGAGGTATTGTCAGCAGTAGTGAGCTCAGAGAAATTTCAGATAAGATGCTTAGCCCCTCAGATACCAAAATGAAAAGTAAATATGAGAAATGAACGAAGGAATGAATGATAAAGCAGTAGGATACTGGACAATCATCTTTAAATATATTATGTGTACATCTCTTTCTTAAGTAGGAAGACCTAGTCTTGTTATGTCACATTTCTCATTGTGAAGTGCCCTTACAGTCTTGTTTTTCATGCACATTTCAGTTTTTCTCCACGTCCACATGGCTGCCACTTCCTCGGCTATCATGAGACAGTTGCTTTGGTGATAGCCTCTTCCCGGTCTCTGGATACAGGAGTGCTAGTCACCGCTCTCCCGAATCCAGAGCAAGGTAGTTAGGGTGGGTGTTCTCACCAAGACCCTGCTATCCCAGTTTTCCTACCATGTGTGAGTAACTGAAGTCATCCAAGTAAGACTGATTGTCTGAGGGGCACTATGGTAGAAAACAGGAGATTTTCAGAAAGTTGCATTTATAAAGTTAAATATCACAGACTTTAAAAAATCTTATTATAAAGTCATCTGTGTATTTCACTTTTATAAAGTCATCTTTGTGCGATAAGATTTCTCCTACTGTGGTATTGCTCAGATGGGTTTTATCAGTGTGTTTGTTGGAAATATCCTATTATCTGTGCTTGTGGTTGTTAGAATGCAGAAGTGCAAACCTTCATCGCAGGAAGCTCTTCTCTGGGTTCCCCGTTGGTGCTTTCTGTTTACCTGTTTGCGCTGTAACTCACAGCAGAGTGGATCTCCTAACAGTGGTCGCATCAGATGTTGCAGGATGTCAGACGTGTATTTGATGGGGATTTTCCTTCTGGGTTTGTTCCTCTTGACAAGGAAAGCACATATTCTGCTTCATGTGCAGAATTTAGGCTTACTTTCAAGAAGCTATATTTTTTAAATTTGTGCCTAATTTTTATTACATCTGGTACTTTACTATTTCTCTGTATTCTCTTTCATCCGTTTTACTGAACTGGGGATCAGAGATGCTGTGTAATCTGTGCTGTGTCCACCCCCCCACCTCTTTTACTCTAGGTCAGATACTATAGACTCCCAAGGAGCATGTTTCCCATATGGATGAGACTTACTCTGTTAACCACTAAAACGTTAAAATAATTAGCATTTTAATCCCTTTGGAAATCAGTTCACAGTTCCTCATTTCTTAAATAAATTGCAGAACACATTCTTCCAGAGTCAAGGCCAGCCTAGTGAACCTCCGTGATTGTCTGAGGCCAGGAAGCCTTGGTTTGGAGGCTGAGGTCACCAGAGCTGTTTTCTTGGGCACCAGATACTCATATTTCTCTCTGTCTCAGCCTCCCACTAGCTGCCATTTCCCAAGACCATCACTGGGTATTTGTGGCTTCTGATTTTGTCTTCATTGTACATATAATCAGCTGAGTTAGAGCCCAAGTTTACCTCCACCTTTTCTAGGAAGAAAAGTCCCTTGGGTGGTCCTCTGTTCAGTACTCGGGCCCTTGTCTTGTGCTTCATGCTCTGGCTAGGCTCTGGTAGGTAGGAGCCTGTCGAAGAAGAGAGCGTGATATCATCCCAAGTTGTCATTAAACATCCCCAGCCCTCATGATGCCCTAGCTCAAGACTATCTATCTCTCTTAGATTTTCAACTGATGGGTTCCCCTGAGATGGAAATCCCAGGGACAAGTCTCTTTGAAGAATTCTACTCGAGGTCACAGCAAGACCCCATGTTATTTATTTTATTTTTAAAGATTTTATTTATTTGTTTGACAGGCAAAGAGGCAGGCAGAGAGAGAGGAGGAAGCAGGCTCCCCACTGAGCAGAGAGCCCAATGCGGGGCTCGATCCCAGGACCTTGAGATCATGACCTGAGCTGAAGGCAGAGGCTTTAACCCACTGAGCCAACCAGGAGCCCCAGCTCCATGTTATTTTAAAGAGAGATGAATTTTTTAAATATTTCAGCAGATAGTTTTGCATATTAATACCAACACTGAAAGCAGGATAAACTCAATCTTCATCATTTTAACTTCTCTCTTTCCAATAAGCACTAGCTTAATTTAAGTCAGTATTTCAAAAAGTGCTCCAAGTTCCTTCACCGTTTGGGGAAGTTTTGTGGTTCCCGTTACTCCTGATTGTGACAGTATTTGGTTTAGTACCTTAATTATTATAAACATCTGAGATGAAATAAATATAAAACAGCTCATGAAATCACTTTAGTTGCCTTCTTTATTGTTTTTGTTCCATCCATAAGTATATTTCTGTGTTACATTTCACTAAGTCCTGGTGATTATGTGGAGTTCTGATGAGTGTGTATGTGTAATAAAAATAAGAAAAGGGAATTTAGATTCAGTGGGGATATCACCAAAAAATAAATTTGTTTAATTCCATATTTCCAATTCTTTGATGATCTGATTATCAACAGGATAATTTTTTTATTACGTTTACAAGATGTGAGGGGTGACTTGAGCAGGATCCGCTATTCCCATGTCACCTCCTTTTGTTTGATACTGTATTTTTCCCTCTTGAGGTTCTTTTTTTTTTTTTAAGGGATTTTATTTATTTGACAGAGATCACAAGTAGGCAGAGAGAGAGGAAGGGAAGCAGGAAGCAGGCTCCTCACTGAGCAGAGAGCCCAATGAGGGGCTCAATCCCAGGATCCTGGGATCATGACCTGAGCTGAAGGCAGATGGTCCAACCAGTTGAGCCACCCAGGTGCCCTTTCCACCCCCTTTTGTTAAAGTCATTATTTGTTGGAGACTTTGGGTCAGGTGGTGTGTCTCCAGTGTTTTCCAGACATTACTTTGTTTGATCATTGCAAGAACCCTGTGATGCAGATAGTAGGATTCACGTTTTACAATTAAGCAAACTCAGAAATGTTCAGTAATTTTAGGGATGCCCATCTGGGAAGTGACAAAGGCGGCAGGTGAAGACAGGTCTTAACATCCAAAGCCTGCCCTTGATTCATTACCCTGTACATGCCTCTCTGAACCAACTTTGCATTTTCAGTAAAGTGAGTGTGACCATCCTTTTGTCACCTGTGCCTCCTTACTCTGGATGGAGGTAGACCCTGAGATTTGGACTACAAGCATGTCTCCATCCCCCAAGCACCACCCCAGCTTGGTACTGTGGTCCCAGGTTTTTTTCCTTTTCCTGCTGTCCTTGGGGGATGCACCTTCCCAAGGAGGGACAGCTAGGGAGAGCTTCTAAGGAGCCAGGTGACTCTGTCAGGCAGCCAGGCTCTCACCCCCACATTGTGCTGCCCTCTGGACAGGGATAGAGCTAGAAATTAGGGAAAACTGACTGAGTTTGAATTTTGTGATCCTGTCATGATATGTCACTAAACATTCCTGGTTAGAAGTCAGGCATTAGAGGGCACTGGAGGACATCCTCACACCCCTCTGCTACCAAGAGACTTTCCCTTCTTCCCGCTGGCTCTGGTACCTTCTGGAGCCTTCTGTTTCCATCCAGGAAGCAGTGCCGGCAACACATTTGGAGGACAGCAGCTGGTAGAACAGCAGCTGGAGTTTGGGGAAAGGCTGTTAGGCTCTGACTCATCTTCTCCGACAGCAGGTTCTCTGTCCTGGTGGAGCAGTATCCAGCAGACTCAGGGAAGTCGGAAGTTGAGAACATTCTGCCTGGTGGCCTGAGGCAGGAACCTGATGTGGCAGTATGTGCCAGATGGGTCAGCAGATCTGAGAGGCTTCGGAAGGCTTCCCGGATAAGGCTGTTCTAAATCCCCCTGGATGGAACCATAAAATGCTGAGCAAAGGAGGCTGTCATGAGAATTAGAACCTAAACCCTAGATTGACCTTGGGGAATGCTGCCTAGGGCTTCCTTTGGGGGGAAGTGACTCCTCCAGAGCTTTCCAACTGGGCCTGCCGTACCCGGAAGCCGCAGGTACCCTGTACGTTCTCCCAGACTAGAAGTTTATTAAATTCCATGTATTTTAAATATGTTTTAATAATAAAAGGGTGGATACATTCTTGAGAGCATAAGAATTTCTCACATCTTCTGCGTTCTGTATGTAAGCACCAAAGTCATTTCTTCTATTTTTTTTAGTGTACTTTATTTTTAGAGCAGTTTTAGATTCATAGGAAAATTGAGCTGAAAGTATAGAGATTTCCCATAAAATGCACAGCTTCCCCCATTATCAGCATCCTGCACCAGAGTAGTGTGTTTGCTACAATTGATGAACCCACATTGATACATCATAATGACCCGAAGGTCATAGCTTACAGTAGGGTTCACTTCTGGTGCTGTATGTGGTATGGGCGTGGCACATGGGTCACGACATGTATCTGCCACTGTAACATCATACAGAGTAGTTTCGCTGGCCCAGAAGTCACCTGTGTTCTGCCTGCCCAGCCCATCTCCCCCCACCCCTACCTAGCCTCTGGTCACCACTCATCTTCCTGTCTCAGTAGTTTTGCCCTTTTGATAATGTCATGTAGTTGGACTCCTACAGTGCGTACTCTTTTTACAGTGGTTTCTCTAACTTAGTAATCTTAGTAATATGCACTTAAGGTCCCCCCAGGCCTTTTCATGGCTTGAGAGCGCTTCCTTTTTTTTTTTTTTTTTTTTTAAATTAAGCACTGAATAATTCTCCATTGTGTGGATGTACAACAATTCACTTATCCACTCACCGACTGAAGGCATCCTGCTTCCAGGTTTTGGCAATTTTGAGTAAAACGGCTCGAAAGATCCAGGTGCATGTTTTTATGTAGATCTAAGTTTTCAACTCCTTTGGGTAAATGCCAAGGAGCATGATGGCTGGATCATATAGTCACAGTAGGTTTCATTTGGCAAGAAACGCCCAACTGTCTTCCAAAGTGGCTCTACCATTTTGCATTTTCACCAGCAATATGTGTTTCTGTTCCACATCCTTGTCAGCTTTTGGTGTAGTTTATGTTTTGGATTTCTGACATTCTCATACATGTGTGTATATTATTGTTCTAATTTACAATAATGACATGTGCAGCATCCTTTTATGTGCTTATTTTCCATCTGCAAATCTTCTTCAATGAGTTACCTGTTAAAGTCCTTGGCCCACTTTTTATTTGGGGTGTTTTCTTATTGTTGAGTTTTAAGAGTTCTTTCTATATTTTGGGTAATAGTCCTTTAGGTATGTCTTTTGCAAATATTTTCCCTCAGTCTGTGGCTCTCTTCTCATTCTTTTGACATTGTCTTTTGCAGAGCAGTTGTCATTAACTTTAACAAAGTCCAGCCTATCAATTATTTTTTTCATGGGTTGTGCCTTTGGTGTTCTATGTAAAGAACTATTGTCAGACTCAAGGATGTGCAAATTTTCCCCCATATGATCTTCTAGGAGTTTTATAGCATTGCATTTTATATTTAGATCTACATTACTTGTTTAAATAAACTTTTAAATTGAAGAATAATATATAGACAGAAAAGTTTAAAAATCGTAAGTATACTATTTGATGCATTATCACAGAGGAAACCCATTTGTAATGATCACGCAGGTTAGGAAATAGAACTAGTACCCCAGAAAACACCTCTCAATCATTACTCCCTATATTACTGGTTGGATCTATAAAACTATACAGTAGCATTGCCTGTTTCTGAATCTTATGTAAATGAAGTCATACAGCGTGGATTATTTTATGTCTGGCCTCTTTTGCTTAGTATTACCTTTCATAGATGAATCTGTGTTGCTGTGTGTTGCTGGATTTCATACGTTTCATTGTTGTGTAGTATTTCTTCGCATGATTTTGCCATTCTGTATTCTAATGTTGATGGACATTTGGGCTATTTCCATTTAGGACTGTTACAGATAAGGCTCCTATGAACATTCTGGTACATATCTTTGGTGCTCATACAGGCAGTCTTGTGTTTATTTACCTATGCCTAGGTAGATATTTTAAGTTTGTTCCTAACTGTCCCAATGTATTTACAGTAATGATCCATTGTGCTGCCTTTCATTCTCAAAATCATCCCCATTGACAATAAATATGTGTGTGTTCTGACGAATAGAAGTTTAGTGTAGTTCAAGAAATCTTTACCCGGACGCGTTGGTGGCTCAGTTGGTTAAGCATCTGCCTTCGGCTCAGGTCATGATCCCAGGGTCCTGGGATGGAGCCCCAAATTGGGCTCCCTGCTCAGCGGGGATTCTGCTTCTCCCTCTCCCTTTGCCGCTCCTGCTGTCTGTGCTCTCTATCTCTGTCTGTCTCAAATGAATACAGTCTTAAAAAAGAAAGAAAGAAAGAAAGAGAGAAAGAAAGAGAGAAAGAAAGAAAGAAATCTTTATCTACCCCAAGGTAGATCAAGTAGTTTCCCATATAGTATCTCTTAGAAGAGTTTTTATTTTTACCCATTAACCTAGATAAACTAAAATAATCTTTTATATTTACTCTTCTGATGTTCTCTATTTACTCCTCAACAGTAATGTTTCCTTCTGTCATGTCCTTTACCCTAAAATAATTATTTTAGCATTTCTTGTACTGCAGGTCTGTGGGCAGTGAGTTGTCTAGTTTTCCTTTGTCTAGGACCGTCTTAACTTCAAAGTTGTCTTCCCTTTGTCTTCAGTCTTCTGTCTCTACTGTTTCTCGTGAAGGTTTAGCAGTTTTTGGACTGTTGCACATTGCATAGCATGTAGTTTCCTGTGGCTGCTCTTAACTTAAACTTCCACTAGATTGAATGTAATGTGCCTAGCTGTAGCTTTCTTCATCTCTATCTGGTTGGTGATTGTGCTCACTTCTGAAACCTGTAAACGTATGTTTTTCTGAAAATTTGGAAATGTTTCAGCCTATTTTTTCCCCCAATACTTTAATCTCTCCTTCTCTTTTTCTCCACCTGAGACTCCACTTGCCTTTTTATATTGTCCCTAAATCCCTCGGTTTCTGTTATTTTTTTCCCCCAATTTCTTTCCCTCTTCTTCAAATCGGATAACTTCTGTTTTCCTATTCATGCATTCTTTCCTCTGTAATCTCTATTCTGATATTTATCTCATCTGGGGATTCTTTCTTGCTTTCAGGATTTTATTAATCTATTTATTGGAGAGAGAGAGCACGTGAGAGTGAGAGCACTGGGTGAGGAGTAGAGGGAAGGCAGAGGGAGAAGGAAAGAATCTCAAGCTACCTCCACACTGAGCGTGGAGCCTGAAGCCCGAAGTGGGGCTAGATCCCACAACCCTGAGATCATGACCTGAGCGGAAACCATGAGTTGGACGTTTAACTGACTGAGCCACTCAGATGCCCCAGATATTTATTTCTGATGTTGTATTTTTCAATTCTAAAAATTCCATTTCTTCTTTTTTTGTATTTTCTATTTTGGGCTGAGATTTCGTCTCTTTTCATTTGTTACTACCATAAATTTCTTTACCCCGTGAGCATAATTACAATAGAAGCTTCAGAATCCTTGTCTGATAGTTCCAACATCTGGGTCATTTTTCTTACATGCAGTGATTTGGGATTGTATCAGGGACATTGTGAATGGCATGTTGTCAAGACTCCAGCTTCTGTCATAGCCTCATGAAGAGTGTTGATTTTGTTTGTTTTAGCAGGTGATTAAGTAGACTATTGTCAAAACTGTTAACACTAATAAACCGTTAACACTAATGTCATCTGAGGTGGATGGCGGTTCAAATATCAGTTAAGCCTTTTTTTTTTTTTTTAAGATTTCATTTATTTTTTTTTTGACACACAGATAGAGATCACAAGTAGGCAGAGAGGCAGACAGAGGTCGGGGGGGAAGGCTCCCTGCTGAGGGGAGAGCCCAACGCGGGGCTCGATCCTAGGACCCTGAGATCATGACCTGAGCTGAAGGCAGAGGCTTAACCCACTGAGCTACCCAGGGCACCTTCCCCCCCCATCAGTTAAATCTTTTTATCTTGAGCTGGGCTCCTTGGAATCTGCCCTGTACATGTGTGGTTCAAGTTTCAGCCAGAGATTTGGGCAGAGGTTGGAATTCTCCCTGTCCAGTTCCCTCTTTGCTGGAATTCTCCCTTCACTGTCTAGGAGCCCTCATGGCCCTGCACTCCATCTTCTGGTTCCTTAGGCAAGGTGGATGGTGAAGTCTGTGTTAGAGTTTGATCCTCCCATGCCCTGCTGTTGACTGTGGCTGCCTTCAAGGCAAAACTGAAAAACTGGGAAAGTCAACAGGTGTTGGACGACTCCTCCAAGTTTAGAGTCCTCTTCATAAAACTTCTTGCTGTTGTTCATTCTCCAGAGCCCCCAGGTTGTGACTTTTGTCTAGAGTTTGTCAGTGTTTTCAGTGAGAGGGTAGGGAGTTTCAGTTTACTCTTTCTTACTGGAAGAGGAAAGTAGTTCATTGACGTTAAGTACAATTAGTAATATATTGGCATTTAATGCTATTATTTTACTCTTTGCTTTGTTTTCGCCAGCTGTCCTACATTTTATATTTTTCTTCTCTTGATTTCTTATTAGTTTAAGTGTTTTATTCTGTTTCTCCATTGTAGAAAGTACATACTCTGTGGGTTGTTTTTTTTTTTTTTTTACATACTCTGTGTAATATTCTTCTGTAATTAGTAGAAATTACAAAATTACTTGTATTAGTCTAATGTTAATACCTCTACCCCTCTTCCAGACCATAGAAGGACCTTTGAATACTTACATTTCCCTACTAATTTTATGCCCTTATTGTTGTGTATTTTAATGATTTACATTTTTATGTTGAAGAGGACATTTCTGTTGTTTTCTACACTCAATATTCATTTAGATTTACTCACATATTTACATTTTCTAGTGATACTCATTTTCTTCATCTGTGTGTTTTTGTCTTAGATCATTTGCCTGTTAACATCTCCCTTTAGTCTTTTCTTGAATGCCAGATTCCTGTTGACAAATTCTCTTAGTTTTTGATTGTCTGAAAGTTTTACTTTGTTATTATTTTTGAAGTATATCACACTACTAGTTATCAAGTTCTAGGCTGCCCTGTAATCTATTTCAACATTTTGAAGATATCATATCATTGTGTTCTGCCTCCCATTATTTTCATCAAGAAGTTAGATGTCGGGCACCCGGGTGGCTCAGTGGGGAAGCTTCTGCCTTCGGTTTTTTTCATGATCTCAGGGTCCTGGGATCGAGCCCCGCATCGGGTTCGCTGCTCGGTGGGGAGCCTGCTTCCTTCTCTCTGTCTGCCTACTTGTGATCTCTCTCTGTCAAATAAACAAATAAAAATCTTTAAAAAAAAAAGTTAGATGTCAGTCTTATTATCATTGCTCTTTTAAAGCAATATGTATTTTTCCTTGGCTATTTTTAAACATTTTCCACTTTGTACTTTGCCTTCAATTATTCTCTTATAATATGAGTAGGTGTTGTTTTTATTGTATTTTTTATTCTTAGGGTTCATTGTATTTCTTAAATTTGTGGCTTGACTTATTCCTTCAGTATTAGAAAAATCTCAGCTCTTTTCTCTTCAAATATTGTTTCTGCCCCGTTCTATTTTTTTTACTAGGAATGACATTGCATGTGTATACATGACACCTTTCTCTGTGTTCCAGATGTCTTAAACTCTTCACTGTATTTTCCATCCTTTGTCTCTCTGGACCTTAGTTTAGATCTTTTTCTCTGACATATATTCCATCCCCCAATTCTCTTCACTGGGCTTCCTATCCTTATTTACCTACCCATTTAGTGACTATTATTATACTTCTCAGTGCTGAAATTGTCACTTTTTATTTTAATAGTTTCCAGCCTTTTGCCAAAATTTTGTATCTTGTCTTTTAATTCTTTGAACATATTAACTGTGATTATTTTAAATTCTGTGTATTGTAACTCCACTATCTGGATCTTCTATGTGTCTGTTTAATTATTTTCCCTTTTTGATTTTTTCCCCATGATAACCTAGTTTTTTATTGAGTGTAGGACAATGTGTTTGAGTAACTTCAAAGATATTTTGACACTTAACGTGATGGCATATTCCTCCAGACAGAATTTACTTTTACATCTAGCTGGCAGCTGGGCAACGGACGGGTGATGATAATTTAATCAGTGATTGAAATGATTCAGAGGATTTTAGCCTATGTGAAGGTTGATCTATTTCAACGTCAATTCTGTTTTTACACAGTAGAGCAGAGGTCTTGACAGAAAACCTAAGGTCTTTACAAAATTCCTTATTGCTGGTCAGCTGCTGCTATCAGCATTGTCAATAACTGTGAGGGAATATTGGGGCCAAAATCCACATTCTTGCTTCTCACCTTCCTTTTGTCTTCTAGATCTTGGTCTCGCAAATTCTGACTGCATTGCAGTGTCTCTATACTTTGATGTTTAAAAGATATATATTCTATCCACATTTTCTGGTTTTTCTTGTAAGAGAGTTGGTCCAAGAAAATAGAAGCTCATAGAAGATACATAAGTTGCTCCAGGTCATATGGGACTTAGAAGTAGAATCTCCATGAAATATTTTAATTTAATTTAATTTTATTTTATTTTTAATTTATTTTATTTTAAAAAAATGTTTTTTAAAGATTTTATTTATTTATTTATTTGACAGAGAGAGAGAGAGGCAGCAAAAGAGGGAACACAAGCAGGGGGAGTGGGAGAGGGAAAGGCAGTCTTCCTGCCAAGCAGGGACCGGATGCAGGGCTCATCTCAGGACTCTGGGATTATGACCCGAATTGAAGGCAGACACTTAAGAACAGAGCCATTCAGGCACCCCATTTTTATTTTTTATTTTTGAGAGAGAGCAAGTGTAGGGGGAAAGACAAGAGAGAATCTTTTTTAATTTTTAATTTTTTATTAACATATAATGTATTATTAACCCCAGGGGTACAGGTCTGTGAATCACCAGGTTTACACCTTCACAGCACTCACCATAGCACATACCTTCCCCAATGTCCATAACCCCACCACTCTCTCTCTCGCCCCCTCCCCCCAGCAAACCTCAGCTTGTTTTGTGAGATTAAGAGTCTTTTATGGTTTGTCTCCCTCCCAATCCCATCTTGTTTCTTTTTTTCCTTCCCTTCTCCACAACCCCCCCACCACACACACATTGCCTCTCAAATTCTTCATATCAGGGAGATCATATGATAATTGTCTTTCTCTGATTGACTTATTTCACTCAGCATAATACCCTCTAGTTCATCCATGTTGTTGCAAATGGCAAGATTTCCTTTCTTTTGATGGCTGCATAGTATTCCATATTGTGTGTGTGTGTGTGTGTGTGTGTGTGTGTGTGTGTGTGTATCACATCTTCTTTATCCATTCATGTATTGATGGACATCTAGGTTGGAAAGAGAGAATCTTAAGCAGAGTCCATGCCCAGTGCAGAACCCAACACAGGGCTTGATCTCACAACCTCCAGATCATGACCTGAGTCAGAATCAAGATTTGGATGCTTAACTGACTGAGCCATGTATGTGTTCCACCCCATCCTTAAGTATTTTTAAATAGAAGACACAGACTGGAGAAATCTGGGGCTACAAACAGCCTGCATTCCCAACCATCATCATTCTTTGTTTTTAGGGTACATCTGTGGATACATTTGAGAGGCACTGAATTTAACTCTCATTTTACAAAACTGATACCCAAAGTGATGTCATGATGTCTATTCATGATCACACAGCTAGTTAATGTATGAGTTGGGACAGAACATAGGCCTTTGATCTGCAGTTTTTCCCTATTACACCTTGTTGGCCCCAATTAGTTTTTATGATTACTCAGGGATCCAGGCCTGCATCTCAGCTTTAGTAAGACATCTCAGTGGTCTAAGAGGATCATTTTTGTTTATAGGAAATTTGTCCTTGATTTACCTAACCATTTATGAATGTCTGCTCTTAACCTGCTTTTCCCTTACCTCCATCTGTTTCCTTTTCTTCTCTGGATTTTTACATTGCCATTTATGTCTTGTCTTTGGCTCGTAGGTAAGTCCACACTGGAAGGCATGTATTCTAGTAGAGTGGCTTAAGACACTGCTTAATTAGCCCTTCTTCTATGACTGGTTGTAGTATGTCAGATTTTGCAGAAGGCTTTGGAAAATAAGTTGTAGAGGAAAATGGTAAAACAAGACCTTTGAAGAAAATTTTGATTAGCCTTTTCATTAAAAAATAATCCATAATCTTTTCCAGAATTGCTAGTAAAGGCTTTTAACCTTTGTGGTGTGTCTGTCACTCGCTCAAGTACATGGTATATATTCATAGATTCTTCTGTTAAATTCTAAGCAGAATCACGAGTTTGGGATTGGGAATAAAGCGGACCACAAGTATATCTATTCCAGCGTCTTCTCTTTGCAAGGCCTAAGAACATAGTGTTCTGTGCTTCTGTTACTAAAGGGAAAGTATTTGGGTGATTACAGGAAGAAACAGCAGGGCAGGGTGGAAGCATGGTTGGTCTGTAAGCCTAGAGACCTCAATTTTATCCCACTGTGACATCTCGCTTGTGTGTGATTTTGAACATATCCCCTACCCTCTTAGGCCTTATTTGGCAATGTATAAAATGAAAGAGTTAAAAAAGGTGATCCCTTTGGAGTCTTCAATTCCCAAATTCTTGGAAATTATCATTTACCAGGAGGTAATATGTGGAAGAATATTTTGTAATAATACAAGGAAAGATGTAAAGCAGTTCTTGATTTTTTGTGGTATCAGACAGAGTGGGGGAAGGTTAAGTTAGCTAATCTAGAAGTTGGCATTTGTGTTTTCATATAAGCAAGTCAAATGTTTGGGGGCCACGTTTCGATGCAAGCTAAAGAAAGAGCTTATGCTTTGATGATGCAGCTTATGCAGTTAAATTATAAATGTAAGGCACCTAGTTAGTTTCTGGCTCACTGTGGGGCTCAGTAAGGATTTTCCAAAAGAATGAATGAGATATCATCATCGTAATTTATATCATTTATTAAATGCCTGCTGTGCCATGCACTGGAGATCCATCCATAAATAATAGAGGCCCGGCATCTGCCCTCACAGGGACACGTGTTATTGCCCTTAGTTACACGTGGTGAAAGGAATTTCAGATTTAGTGTTGTATTAAAAACCTTTTACCGAATAGCAACATTGGCAGCTTTAGTTTTCCAGCATCCTGCATTTTGTGCCAAGGAGCAGAATAATCTTCCATTTACAAAAGTTTTTTTTTATGTAAATGATGTATTAAATTAAACACCCACTCACCAATATCTGTGAGTCCTGGTTGTAGCAGATGGATATGGGTGTTGGGTGTTGGGATATGCCTGTCACAGCTGATCATTTACTGGTTTTCTGCCTGTGGTTGGATGGTGTTGTCATCTGTCTTCAAGGATCCTCCTGCCCCAGACAGTTTGTGGTTATGGTGGCAAAATTATTACATGATAAATATCATGGTGGATGTATAAACAGAGGAAAAGGGATGGCAATTGAAAGAGTCTCAAATACATTTGAAGGTTCTAGCCATTTATGTTACCGTAGTCCAGGAAGGCATTTCGTATGTGTTAAGGAATGTAGTCACTGGGACAGTTTTCCTCTCCCTCCAGCAAAGAAAAACTTCTTTCTCCAGACCTTCAGCAGCACTGGGGATCATCATTGTAAAATCTTTGGAATTTGATGAGCCAAAGTAGAATCTAGTTTTGATTTACAGTTTTGGATTTCCAGAGAGGCTGAGCAGTGTTACATAATTTTTATAGCCTATTTGTGTGTGTGTTTTGTGAACTGTCTGTCCTTAACTGTCCCATTTTTAATGGGGATGCTTGCCTTTTAAATAATTATCCTATTAGAGTCTTAAAGAACTCTGATAAGTATGGCACTTTCTTTCTTATCATATATTACTAATATTTTTTCTCTGTTTTGTAATTTTATATTTATTATACTTTTTATATATTTATTTTTAGGAGTAATAATCTATCAATCATTTCCTTCAGGATTTATGTCTTTGGTGTTATTCTTAGGAAGGCCTTCCAGGCCCTGGAATGATAAAAGTATTCATCTTTACTTTTTCTTCAGTGTTCTTATGGTTTTTTTTTTTTTTCCCCATTTAAAATTTTAAACTGTCTGGAAGTAATCTGGATGTCTTGTGAAGTATGGAGCTAATGTAATTTTTCTCCACATGTTAACCAAATGATCCTATCATTAGTGAAATTATTGAATTATTCACTTCTTGCTTACTGATACAAAGTGACACTTTTACTGTTCACTAAAGTCATACCTCCAAAATGGCATGGTTCTAGCAGAGAGATGAATGAAAGATAACAGAAAGCTTAGGAACACACATGCGCACATACACACTGTGTGCACACACACAAATGTATACCTGAATATATTTATATATTTTATTCTTAGACTTTCTGTTATCTTCCGTTCATCTCTCTGCTAGAACCACAGTGTTTTTGGTATTTGTATCTTTGAAGTCTATTGTTAGTCTGCCAGAGCAAAATACTCATAACTCTTTCTTTATAATTTTGTTAGTCAGTTACAGGTAATGATTCTTCTACAAGATTTGAGAAATATTTTACAACTTAAAAAAAAGTTGTGCCAGGGTATCTATAGTAATTAATGTATTGGTTAATTTAGGGGCGACATGATGTCTTTTTAAATACTGGCTTCCCATGCAGAAAGGCAATATATCGTTCCATTTATTTCAGTCTTCTTTGATGCCATTCAGGTAGTCTGGCATGTAGTGTTGTACGTTATGTGAAAGCATAGGTTCTGAGTCAGAGCATCTGACCTCAAATCTAAATCAAGCCTTTTTTTTAGGTTTTATAGCAGTGAGCAATTTTTTCCCAGTGACTGGAATATAGTGGGTAGTCAGTAAATAAATGTTTGTTGACAAGGGAAACAAAGCAAAAATGAACTATTGGGACTTTCTCAAGATAAAAAGCTTCTATACAGAGAAGGAAACAATCAACAAAACTAAAAGCCTACGGAATGGAAGAAGATATTTGCAAATGACATATCTGATAAAGGGTTAGTATCCAAAATATGTGAAGAACTTCTCAAACTCAACACCCAAAAAACAAATAACCCAGTTAAGAAATGGGCAGAAGACAGACACTTTTCCAAAGACATCAAGATGGCCAAAAGATGAATGAAAAGATTCTCAACATCAAAACTATGATGAGATGCTACCTCAGAACAGTCAGAATGGCTAAAATTAACAATGCAAGACACAACAGATGTTGGTGAGGGTGTGGAGCAAGGGGAACCTTTTTATACTGTTGGTGGTGATGCAGACTGGTGCAGCCATTCCAGAAAACAGTATGGAGAATCTTCATAAAGTTAAAAATAGAACTACCCTACAACCCAGAAATTATACTAGTAGGTATTTACCCAAAGGATACAAAAATACAGATTTGAAGGGGTACATGCACTCCGATGTTTATAGGAGAATTATCAGCAATGGGCAAACTATGGAAAGAGCCCAGATGACCATCTATGATGAATGGATAAAAAGAGGTGGTTTATACATACAATGGAATATTACTTAGCCACCAAAAAGAATGAAATCTTGCCGTTTGTAATGACATGGTCGGATCTTGAGTGTATTACGCTAAGTGAAATCAGTCAGAGAAAGACAAATACCATATGATTTCACTCATACATGGAGTTTAAGAAACAAAACAGATGAACATATAGGAGTGGGAAAAAGAGAGAGGGAAACAAATCATAAGAGACTCTTAATGACAGAGAACAAACTGGGGGTTGATGGAGGGAAGTAGGTAGGGGGATGGGCTGTATGGGTGATGGGTATTAAGGAGAGCACTTGTGGTGAGTAGTGGGTTTTGTATAAGTGATGAACCACTGAATTCTATGCCTGAAACCAATATTGCAGTATCTGTTAACTAACTAGAATTTAATTAAAATTTTAAAAAATAAATGCTGAAGAAATGTTTGACTGAAAGACTTCATTTTAAAATTTTTTTGTTTTTGTTTTTGCTCTTGTGAATCACCATCCAGTGATTGGCATAGTCAGTTTTTTGAATTTTAGCCATCCTAACAGGTGTGTGATGGTATTCTCACTGTTTTAATTTGCAATTCTGTAGTGACAAATGATGCTCAACATCTTTGCCCCTGAGTATCTTCTTTGGTAAGGTTTCTGTCCAGATATTTTGCCCATTTTTCACTTGGGTTGTTTGTTTTCTTATTGTTGAGTTTTAAGGGTTCTTTGTATATTTTGGATACAAGTCTTTTATTAGATAAGTGTTTTGAAAATACTTTCTCACTATTTATGGGTTAACTTTTCAGTCTTTTTCGCAGCTTCTTTAAAGCAGAAGATTTCGTTTTAATAAAGTTCAACTTACCAATTTTTTCTTTCATGGATCCTGCTTTTATAATCTCCTTTTTTTCATCCCTTAAATTCCCCTCATGAAGAAAGAGAGAGCAATAATATTAGTGAACCATGTAACCTACAAGGAGCATCTTTTACAAAGCACAGCATCAGAGGATGTCTGTAAACTCCACAATATGAGCAGCCGGGACAAAACCACTGACAGTAACAAAGGGCTCCTAGGAAGAAATGGCTGAAAGATGGAAGGACTACTCCTCCTGGAGGCTGGGAGCCCAGATATTGCCCACAAGCACTCATCCAAAAAAAATGGGGGTACTCCCACAAGGAGCAGAAAGCTTAGAGAGTTGGTGTGAGAACAATAGCCAAAAGTGGAGGGTGCCTCACACCCGCTTCAAATGGCAGACAATGAAGGCATATGTGAAAAATATGCTCATAAAACAGAGGAGAAACTGCAGCCTAATATTTCAGAATTAGGTAAAAGAAGTTCAGAAAACAAAAGCTATGAAAGAACAGCAGGAATCCAAATTAGAAAAACACAGATTAAATGATTGAGCAACAGAGATATGAAAAAGAAAGTTAATAATTCAGAAAATTAGAAATAAATGCAAAAAAATTTTTAAAAAACTACTGAAAGCACTGTAAGAATGAATAAACAATGCAGAAAGCACTGTAGGGGAAACAGATGTTGGAAAGGAAGAAGAAAAAACAGAAATGAAAAGGAAAATAGAAAATTTGAAAGAAAATCAAGATATGGAATATAGGCAGGGGAGATCTATATATATGAGTCTCTGAAAAAAAAAATGAAAATGAAAGTGAAGTCAATGAAATAGAACATACATTATCAGATAAATTAAAGAAAACCTTCCTGGGAAAAATTCTGGAATCTACCTACAGAAAGGGAATATAACATATTGGGAACATTGGCCCAGAACGGACAATACCAATACATATTCTGGTAACATAATGCCCATAAAGAAAAAAAAAAATCTTTTGGGGCATCCAGGCAAAAAGACCAAGTCATTTTTAAAGGAAAGAAAATCAGACATTGGACCTTGACCACAAGGCTTTAAGCCAGAGACAATAGAGAAATACATTAGAGATAATCTGGAAAAGAAAGCGTGAAGCAATTATTCTATATTCAGCCAAACTTAACTTCAAGTATAAAAAACCACAAAGAGTTTCAACATGACAGGAATCAGGGAATGAGTTTCCCATGAGAAATTTGAGAAATTTTCTTGAGAATTTTCTGAGAAATTTTCTGACGACATATATGACTAGAGAAGATTTGATTTAAAGGCTGGTGGTTGGCAGGTGAGACCATGGGTGGTAGTAGCTTTTGTTTAGACCTCTGGTTTTCCTGGAATTTCGTAAGTGTTCTTTACCCAAAGACAGCTGTGGAAATTAGCTCTGTTATCCCTCAGTTGGAATACCATTTCTCTTCTGCTCAGATGTTGGTCTGGACCCTAGTTGTTTGAGTTGTGATGGTTTCATATCCTTTCTTTTGGGAAGCCACACACCATTACATGTGTAAATGGTGTGGCCTGTTCTCTACCCAAAGGATATCTATTATCAGATCTCTTTCTAGTATCAACAGGAGGAAGTCATGTGTTTCCATTGGATTCTTCCTGTGTTAAGCATAGAAAATCTATTTCAGCCTTGTTTCAGCAATTTTATTACATAAGCAATAAAAGGCAATTTATTGGCTTACATAAGTGGTAGAAATGGCTTTGGCCAAGACTTAATCTGTTGGTGTGATGGTGCTGCAAAAGATCTGATTTCTTTCCATTTTTCCACCCTGTGCTCCAATGGTGTCATGTCCATTCTTACATGGTACCAAGATGTTATGAGCAACAACCTGGCTGTGTTTCTTCTGACTACCAGAGAGAATGGAAGGAGGGAGAGAAAGAGAAGCTGTTTCTAAGCACTGCTTTGGACAAGCCTAAGTGACTTGACTACCCCTGACCAATCAAGGTAGCCAGGGTATTTAAGGCTTAGTCATAGTTATATAAATTCATGTTTTGTTTAGAACTATGTAGATCCCCAAACAGGAGTCAGTAAGGCCCGGGATGTGAGAAAGAGGGAATGGATGCTGGGAAGCTGTCAACAAAGGGATTTTTTAGATGAATGTTGAATTTTATCAAAATACCATCTTGGCATTTCTTGAGATGATCGTGTATTGATTTTTCTTTTACTGATTATGGCGAGTTACGTAGGTGGATACCCTGATCTTGAATTATGGGGAGAAAACCTACTTAGCTATGCCCTGTGGAAGTAACTGAGTTCCTGGAGGAATCAGTTGGTTTCCTTTTTTTCCTTTTTCGAGTTCTGATTCAGACTTCTCTGACTCTCCTCAGCCCTCTGATACTGGTATCTCCAGAACTCTGTCTTTGGTCTCCTGCTCTTAGTGATGGCATATTTTTATCCGCCTCTCCTCTCCACTGGTATCTCTGTCTCTGAGCTTCCTACTCATGGATCCTACAACCTGACAAGCTGGATATCCCAGAGGCATCTCAAACTCTGCATGTCAACCACTTAACTCATTATCTCCCATACACCTTCTTGACCTCCTGTATTCGTTACAGCCTCACCCAGTCACTCAGACCAAAATCCTTGAACCTCCATTTCTTTTTCTCCCTTGCCCACCTAAGTCTCCGTTGATTCTATGACCATATCTGCCTCTAATTCATCCTCTTATCCGTATCTCCTACCACTGCCTCTAGTGCAGGTGCTCATCATCTCTTATGTACACCAGTGGTTCTCCAGCCTTGGCCGCATCCCCATCAGCTGGAGGGTAGGTCAATACACACATTGCCGAGTCCACTCCCAGAGCTTCTGATTTAGCAGGTCTACAGTGGGCCTGAGATTTGCCATTTCTAGTAAGTCCCGGGTGATGCCAGTGGTTCCAGGACTACATTTTGAGGGCTGTTAGGCTTGATCATCACAGAAGGTTCTCTCTGATCTCTGGCCTTCCAATCCTGACCCTCTTAATCTATGCACTTCAACCAGAGGGATTTGGCTAAATATTAATCCAACATTACTAAACCTTTGTCACCTTTCTCAGCACATCAAGACCATGGCCCCATGACCTGACTCGTTCCACCCTCTCCAACCTCAGTGTTGCCCATCCGCAGATCCACTGCTTTTCTTTTACATTCTCATGGTGTTCCTAGGGACCTGAAATGCTCCTTACAACAGTCTTCACCTGACTAGTTCCCACTTCTTTATCATTGAGGTCTGCTGTGATCCTCTTAGAAGTTTGCCTGAATTCCCAGATGAAGCTAAATGTGTCTTGCCTGGGTTCCCATAGCTCCCTGCAGGCACTGCTGGCTTATTTCTTACCACCATTATTGAACTGATTGCAGAGCGCTGTGCGCTCTGAGGGTATTTTAATGTCTTGAGTACAAAAAGGTGAGAGCCTGAGGCTCGCCAGAGTGAGCCTGTAGGCGGAGCTTTAGAACAAGTATAAAAGGGAGCTTCTCACCTCCCTTCTTCTGGGCTGTGAGAGTGGCATTCAGCCTTTTTTCTAGCCAAAGGAAGAGGAAGATGTGAGGATCCAAGACAGGTGGTGAGTTTCAACTAGGTTTTAAAAGAAATGTACTTTGGCTAAGTCAAAAGTAACCTTTAGGGATTTAATGTGTGTGTGTGTGTGTGTGTGTGTGCGCGCGAGCATGCTTGCGCTTTGGACTTTAAAAAAATTTTTTTTTCTCCATCAGTGGACACATTTTTTCCTTACCCCTCTCTAAATCTCTGAGTTTCTGGGGGAAAGGAGAGGAGCGGCTTCCTTCCTCTGCCCAGCCGCACCCCTGTGAAAAGGCCGTTTCTGCCCTTCTAGTGCTCCCTTGTCCTTGTCTCTAGATTGGAAAAATATTTTGGAAAAGAAGAAACAAGATGGTGGGAGTTCTCCCGTGACTTTTGGCGTAAGCCCCCGTGGAACCAGAGGGCCAGGCATGGGAGAGACTTGGCTGCCACTGGCCGCAATCTTAGAGTAGGGGTCTCAGGACTCTTGGGATACAATCTCAGGCGACTGTCTTGCTTGCTGGCTTTCTGATAATTGTGTTGCGGTCTTAATTGTGTAGTGTCTCACTTCAGTCTTAACATTTTTAGGATATGAATTGTACTTTCTATGAGTAACTGCTTAGAAATAATTGTTTATACCAAATAGGTCAAGCTGTATTTCAAAATGGGCTTTTGGGGGCACCTGGGTGGCTCAGTTGGTTAAGTGCCTGCCTTCAACTCAGGTCATGATCCTGGAGTCCTAGGATTGAGCCCGCATTGGGCTTCCTGCTCGGCAGGGAGTCTGCTTCTCCCTCTGTCTGCTGCTCCCATGCTTGTGCTTATTCTCTCTCTCACTCTTGTACTATCTCAAATAAATAAACAAATAATCTAACCCCCCCCCCCACACACACACACAAAATGGGCTTTTGCATTTTGTAAGAGACTTCTCGTGAATTAATTTTAAGTTTGATTTACTTACTTATTTGACAGAGAGCAAGAGAAAGCACAAGCAGGGGGAGCCGCAGGCAGAGGGGGAGGGAAAAGCAGACTCCCCACTGAGAAGGGAGCCTGACCAGGGGCTGGGCTCCATCTAGGACCTTGAGATCATGACCTGAGCTGAAGACAGACGCATAACCAACTGTTCCACCCAGGAGCCCCTGAGTTACTTAATTTTAAATGGGATTTTTTTTTTTTTAAATTTAAGAATCTGCTTGACACTGATTCTTTAATTCCAATGTCCATGTGATCCATGGACTCAGGGACTCATGGTTGCATTTTATGCCAGGGTGAGTGGCCCTGACACACTAGAGATGGGAAAGCATATATGGCTGAATATTTGATGCAGTACTAGATGTGGTGAAAAAAATAGAGTTATTTCAGGGTCACCGGGGCCATAGTGTGAGATTGTCCTGTAGCTGAGCAGGGGAGACGTTTTCCTATTGGCTCTTTAAGGCAACTCTAACTTATCAGTGATAAAATTTAGGACAGGGGCAGTGTGGATAATTGAAATCCACAGGAAATCTCAAACTCATTTTTAGCAGATGGTTTCTGTTCCCTTGCCCATCCAATCTGTTTACCAGAACTGCTGGCCATGTAGCAGAATTGACTGATTTGAATATCATCCCTTTTCACTTTCTCTTGCCTTCATTTAATGTTCACGAAAAGGCACGCAGCAGGCGGGAAAAGCATCAGAAATGCTTGGGTTTTTCCACAATCTGGATAACTGCCTCCTGAATAATTAGAGATCAACTGTGCTTACTTCGTCATCTGTTAAACAGTGTAATTGTAGATGCTTGAAGCCATCGGGCAGTTTTATTATCAGTAATATCCCTACTAAAAGTGCGTTGAGGGATGTCACCCTTTGCGGTTGCCTTTAAATTCCTCTGCTTTCCAAGTCAGACTCTGGGTTTGACCTTTGGCATGTGGGAATGGTGTTACGTTTATACATATTCAACCTGGTGATACTGGCAGAATTGTTATATTTATGAACGGTGATGCCTTGATTTTTGGACTGCATGTATAATGTAAAGCCTTTTTGACATAATCATAATATGAGTGTAGCTGGGTTTTTGTTTTCCTCCAAAGCCGATTTTCTGTAGGGCTTCCTTGTGCTCACCTTCTTTGGGTACTCACCCATTTCGTGGATTATACATATTTTTTAAAGATTTTATTTATTTATTTGAGAGAACAAGATAGCCAGAAAGAGAATGGGATGGAGTGGGGTGGGCGGGTGGGGTGCAGGCAGAGAAGCTGAGCAGGGAGCCTGATGGGAGCTCCCAGGGCTCCATCCCAGGACCCTGGGATCATGACCTAAGCTGAAAGCAGACATTTAACCCACTGAGCCACCCAGGCGTCCCCTCGTGGATTATATTCTTAACCATTTTTTTTTCTTTTAACATCTAATTGGTATCTGGCAGAGTTCTTTTCCCATGGCTATAGATGAAGTGAGTATATCATTTAAATAATTTCCTTCATCTGATTTATGTGGGTGGTGTGGACGCTATCTCCATTAGACTATGCTGATCACATATTCTGTGTTAAGATCTGATGGCATCCAGGCATCTCGGTGTTGATTTTTTTTTTTTTTTTTTTAACCACCTCCTTGCTAACCTGAGAATGGCCTCGATGGCCTCTATTCTTTCTCACGGCAGTGTTTCCAGCTTTTCTGGTTAGTGGAGGGTAGCAGTGGTACCTGTTGAGAAAGAGCAGCCTTGTTGACGCCAGTGACTGGGGAATGGAGGGGAAGGCATCGGTTGGAGGCGTTGTAAGATACAGCACCGAGAAGCCCATTACGGTCTCCTCTTGGGCACGAAGCCGTGTCTCCCTCTTTGACTGACAGCTGTGTTGGCTATGGCATAGGCTGTACATACTGAGCTCCCCACTTCATTTGCCCTACGCTCAGTGTTCTTCAGCCAGAGCTTTCATTTATCATTTTAAAAGTTTGACTTAGTTTCTTTGCATAGCATCTTAAGACTTTTCTAGAACAAATCAAAATGTAAGTGAATATATAAGAGCATGACCTTCTAAGTAAGGTGGTCTGGGCTTAAATCTCAACTCTAGCCCCTTGGGTGAGGTGTTGAACCGTGATGGAGCTTCAAGTCCTTTTCTTTTCTTTTTTTCTTGAAAGATTTTTTTTTTTTTTTTTTTTAATTTTAGAGAGGAAGTGCAAGCTCAAGGGAGGGACAGAAGGAAACTCCCAAGCAGACTGTGCACTGAGCGCAGAGCCCAGTGGGGCTCAATCTAATGTCCCATGAGTTTAGGACCTGAGCTGGAAGAAAGAGTTGGACACTTAAAGCAGACATGCTTGTGTCCCCCAGGCACCCCAGAGGTTGAAGTTCTTTAGCTGTTAAGGAAGTGAAGTTGCTGTGACCATGACATGAGCTGCTACTTGGGGAGTTCATAAGCCCCTTCATAATGAGGTAAGGAGCAGTTATTTTGAGCAAGGACCCCTGAGTCCCAGACCACTTCTCTATGGTTTCATTTTACTGAGTTTCAAGGAAATTATGTCCATATTCTGAGACATTTTATTATTATTTTACCAAATAAATATAGTAGGAAAAAATACATATATATATATAGGTTCTTTGTCTAGTGGTTACTCCTCAGTTAATGTTAACTCAAAAATAGAAAAGACTTCCAATAAAATGAAATATATGATAAATTTATTCTGCAGTTTGAAGATAAACAACAAATGAGAAAAAATTATTCAATAAACACCTATGTAGTCACAACTCACTGCTTAAAAAAAAAAAAAAAAAAAAAAAGACCAAGAACAGTAGTTGAAGCCCCTGGTAATTTCTTCCCTACTTAAATCCCCTTCTCCTTTCCACCAATGGGACTCTTCCCTTAACTGGGAATTTATAAGCTTTTCTCTGTACTGATACAATATTCCTAAACTATAGTTAGTTTATTATTTTGGTATTTATCTTTGAGAGAGAGCATGAATGGGGCAGGGAGGGACAGAGGGAGAGGGAGAAGCAGACGCCCCGCTGAGCAGAGAGTCAGATTTGGGACGAGGGGCTTGTTCCCAGGACCTTGAGATCATGACCTGAGCCAAAGGCAGAAGCTTCACAGACTGAGCCATCCATGTCCCCCTATATTCAGTATTTTAAATAATTTAAAACTTTAAGTAGTGTTCTAAGGTATGTATTTAAAAAAAATTTTTTTTAGGTTTATGAGATTGATCCATTTTGAATGGGTAGCTCTTAGTTGATATATTTTCATAGTATAATATCCAAAATATGGATATTCATCAAAATAATATTTTTTTCTGGTGATAGATACTAATGGATGGTGGATTAGGCTATCTCCATTTTTTTGCTCCAAATATTTTTGTAAATGCCTCCATATATCCCACAGAGAAACCCACAGAAATCACATAGGAATTGGATTGTAGGACACATGCCTTTTCATCTTTATTAGGAATCCCCAAAATACTTTTCAAAGTGGCTGAAGCAATTTGCACACTCAACAGCAATGTATGAGTTCCTATGGGTCAACCTTTTGGCCCATGAAACGGTTTAATTTCTTAATTGTACCATTTTTTGCTTTTATTAAATAGCTAGGTATGACATCTCATTGTAATTGAAACTTGTTTTCCTGATTACTAGAGATTGAGCAGCTTTTCGTGCTTATATTTCCTTCTCCTGAAGTTTTATTTTTTCTCCCCTGTTGCTCAACTTTCTTCTTGGCTGTCTTTTCAAGGATTGTTTTTAGACGTTTTTGTTATGTTCTGGTTACTAATATGTGATTATTTCCTGAATTTTAGATCTTCTGTCTCTTGAGCTCTCCTTTTTTTCCTTTTTATTGGAGGGTTTTTTGCTTTTTGCTTTAGTCTTTTGATGAATAGAAGTTTTAAATTTCAAAGTCAAGTTAATCTCTTCTGTGGTTGTATATTTTGATGAGTAGTTATCTGTGTGTTTGTATTTGTGAAGAAAGATCATGCTTCCAAATGAATGTACTATATTAATAGAACATAAGAGAGCACCAAACAAAGTCGGTAGATCTGTCATCCACTGTGAGTATTTGATGACTGGGAATAATCTTCCATGTATCTGCTTGTAATAGACTTCAATTTCTTTGTGATACTCGTTTAAAGATACTGGTTTGGGGAAATCATCAAATGTGAGGGATTGTATCTTTCTCTTGCCTAAGTGATCTTTTGATTTTGGAGAGGGGCATTTAGGTGGGCTTTGGTGATTTCACAAGGTAAGCACTCAGTTGACATTTATTGAATAAATTAATAAAGTAATTGAGTTTGCTGTTGTCAGCAGACATGTTTGCTTAGAATAGACCATTGGTTCTGAACCCTAGTTGCACCTGTGATTTAAAAATGCTGATGCCTGGGCCCCATTGTTAGAGATTCTGATTCTTGTGGTTTGAAAGGGGACTGGGGCATGGATACATTTAATAAGTCCCAGGCACTTGGAACAGGAAGCACAGGCTGAGAATGTTTAGATGAGAGAATTGGCAGCAGCGGGTGAGGGAGGGTTAGAACCACCTGATGGGCACTAAAAGGTCTGGGGCAACTGAGTTGACAGGAGGTGCTCTAGGGTGGCCAGAAACAAAGCTATGGGAGGGCTGGAGGCTGGTGGGAGGGAAGAGCCTGCTGCCAAGGTCCCAAGGCTGACAAAGAGACAGAAGGAAGCCTAGTAGATAGGCTGAGGGCAGGGGGCCTCCGAGTACAGACCAGGACAAGGCAGGGATGTGCAGCCTCATGGTCAGTGCTGGTGCCTTTCAGACTGCAAGCCAGGGGGTAGGCAGGAGCCTATTGAAAAGGCAAAAGTAGGGGCGCCTGGGTGGCTCAGTTGGTTGGACGACTGCCTTCGGCTCGGGTCATGATCCTGGAGTCCCGGGATCGAGTCCCACATCGGGCTCCCAGCTCCATGGGCTCCCAGAGCTTCTCCCTCTGACCTTCTCCTTGCTCATGTTCTCTCTCACTGTCTCTCTCTCAAATAAATTAAAAAAATATTAAAAAAAAAAAAAAAAAAAAGAAAAGGCAAAAGTAAGGGCTCCCAGGTGGCTCAGTTGGTTAAGCATCTGGCTCACTCCCTGCTCAGGTTGTGATCTCAGCATTGTGGGTTAGAGCCTGGCATAGGGCTCTGTGCTCCAGCAGGGAGTCTGCTTGGGATTCTCTCCCTGCCTCTGCCGCCATTGACACCCCTTCCCCCCGCCCCACACCCAGTTGTATGTTCACGCTCTGGCTCACTCTCTCAATTAAAAAAAAAAAATGGGTGGGGGGCCAAAGTCAAACACAAGCTTTTGCTTGCTCAGAGGAATAAAGTTGAAATTTTGGCTTGGGAACGGAGGGTGGACAGTGGATACCTGGAGAGAACTGAGTACTAAAGTCAGAGCCAACAGCGCAGCAGGCAGAGTTGATTGAGGTAACTTACTCAAAAATACTTACTCCTGAGCCCACAGCTGATGTCTTTAGTGATGGACATGATCTTTACCACGGCATCACCCCTCCCCACTTGCCCTGAGCTATGCCTATGTGTACACGTGTGTGAATGTTTTCTGTGGCTGCTGGTGGGGAGGAAGGGTTTCCAAATACGAAGTCTCTGAAGTGGGGAAGATTCAGACTTGGAGCTTGTTTTCTGGAAGGCAGAAGCCTGCCACCGTTGCCCAGACACTGATGTAGACCCACACCTTCCTTTCTATTTCTTAGTCCTAGTGGCAGTCCTGTTAGCGGCAGTGCCGGTGACCAGGACCTGCGCAGGTCCTGCTGGGTCCTGGGGAATCTGGTCTGCTAAATCAGAATGAATTCCAGCACTTCAGGGTAGAAAAGGGGTCAGGATTCTCTAAATTCTAGAACCTAATGGTAGAGCATTTCCTGGGTGTTCTGGGAGGGAGAAAAATCAAGCCTTGGTTCCAGACTCTTTTCCTTAAAACCCATGTGATTTTAGGCAGTTGAATTCAGTTACAGATGCTGGGGATAAAATCGTGAGGAGGACTGATGTTATGTCCTTAGGAAACTGGGTCTTGCCAAGGACAAAGCTACTTAAATGAGTAATAGTCAGTAATGATGTAGTAGAGAAGGGTGCTGAGGAGAGCTGCTAGGGGTGCCTAGGTGCAGCCGGGCTCAGACAGCCTCCGAGGGCAGGGACACGTGAGCAGCTGCTGAGGGAGGTGTAAGCTGTGCTGGGCAGATGGGGTAGCAACGGTTCTTCCTGACTTCTTGCTTCCTTCCTGTTTGAGGGACGCTCAAACTCCAAGCCGGGGCTGTCTAACAAAATTCCTGAAGCTGGAAATACCGTGAGGGGTGGTGTTCCCCAGCATGGAGGGTGGTGCAGTGACAGGCAAATTAGCCTGAACTTCCTGGTCTTTCCGGGTGATGTGTTTCATTGGCCTGACCTGTGCCAGGTTTTCATCTTGGACTTTCCTCTCCACTTAAATGAGGCCAAGCTATGTGAGTTTTTTGGGTCATTGTATTCTTGTTTATTGTGACATTTCCCCCCACTTGATTTCATTGCTCTAGTTCCTACTCATAGCAGTGTCTGTTTTGTTTCTGCTAAATCTGTTCTTCTCTGTCCAGAAAGTAGACAAACCAAATGTTTGATTTCCAGGACCCTCCCAAGTCCCAAAAGGGATCCTGTTAATTGTACTTATGAAACCTACAGTGTGGTTGGTGCCTACAAGAAAGAAAGGAGCGGGGGTGGGGGTGGGGGGGAGGATGGTGCACACCTTCCAAGATGCTCTTCCCAGTCCTCCCAGTCTTCACTTTCTCTGCCATTGTATCTTTGCGCTTTTGCCTCCGTGCCTTGGCTTCTGTTTCGTATGTCTGGAATTTGTTCTCCCAAGCCATTCTCTTGTTCTTCATGACCTGTTTATCTTAATGGAGCCTTCCTTGATCTCCCCACCTTGAAAACCAGAGGTACTCTCTCCTTTCTGCCATCTTTAAGGTTTGAGGGACCGTACCTATCAACCAGAATTCTACATCTCCTTAAACTATCAAAGGCGAGTGATAGGCATTTGTAGACCACAGAAGACTCCCTAAGTTTGCTGCTCATAGACCCTTTTCATCCAGAATGTAAAGATACAGTCTTAGTTGCACTCTCAGGGACCTGTATTGCTAGCTTGAGATTAAAGGGAAGGTATTTATACCAGAGAATCAGCAAATACTACAAAATAGATTTTCTTTTTTTTTCCTAGAATGTCAACTCCCCTGAATGTGCATTGGTTACCCTGCTGCTTGTGTATGTATGTTACCCTGAATACAGATGTATACACATGAATGTTTGACACACTGTGAATACGAGATAGTTAAGACTGTACTTCCAGTCAGCAGTCCTTCCTCATTGGACTGTTGGGGAACGACGTGTGGTCAGAGTGGCTAGGAAGTGTGTCTCTTCACGTTCTTGTCCCATCCTCCTCTCCCTGTGGGTACCAGCATTAGGTTATCTCTGACCCTATCCTTGCCTTGCTTCTGTGACCTTGGCAAAGGTCTTCACTTCCTGGAATCAGAGCTCCTACACTAATTGGGAATCTGTGCCTCTGCAGTTGCTCCGAGTTCACCCTTTGAAGTAGGGAATCTTGGCTTGGTTACAGAGACATCAGTCAATGGTCTCCTGTTCATGTTCATAAATACTCTTTCATAGATTGATGACAGGCAGGCAGTAGGCTCCTGTGTCAGAAACAGAGCTCTGCAGGCGGCAGCTGCTCTGAATAGAAAGATGCAGGTTGGCCTCTGTTGGTCACTGCCTCATGCCTGCCCTCAGAGCTGGCAAGGAGAAGTGCTGCCATTTTGTTAAGATCATTGACCTCTCTTGGACATGGAAGCCCAGGTCAGATGAATGGGAGTGCAGCCTAAGAAGGAAAAGGGAAGCCAAGAGACAGGAAGCCAAGTGTAGGTCAGGACTAAAGGAGCTGGTAAATGGAGGCCCCCAGCTGGGTAGTGGAGGTGGAGGAGTGGGCTTGGGAGGAAGTGGGTAGGACGGGAGAGGCAGGGCACTTGGAGAAGGTCAAGCAAACTTGTAGTGGGGTGTCCCGGGCTCTACCTCCAGTGGCAGCTTCCTGCTGAACTGAATCAGGCAGAGGTTCAAAGGCTGGCTGCAGACAGCCCACTCTTACGGTTGTGGAAGACAGTTGGAGAGTCTTTGCTGTTGAGCAGGAAAAGAGTGTGTTCTAGGTCAGGTGTCATTTTGAAAATTTCACACTGGCACTCAGTGGCCATTGCCTCTCTTCTGCTAAGGTCACCCCTGTGAAAGCGCCAAGCACAGCCCCTGGGAGAGAGCAGGAGGCTGGAGGAGTGTTCACAGGAATGTCAGATGTCCTCCTGGCAAAGTTTAAAAAGGCCTATGTAACTACCAGCTGTGGCTTCCTTAGATTTATTTCCTCCTTGCAGTGAAGTGGGGCCACGTGACTAGCTCCAGCCAATGGGCTTAGGGAAAGTACTGTGTGTAACTTTCAGGCAGAGGTTTTAAGAATCCATGCGTGAGTCTCCTGTGACTTCCCCCTTGACCTTGTCTTGGCCTGGACTTCTAAGTAACCACAAGGAGGAATTGCTTTGAAAAGTCACCTGGAACCATAGTGAATTTCGAATGAATAAAAAAAGTCTTTATATTATTAGGCCACTGAGATTTGGGGTCTCTTTGATACCACAGTATAACTGAGCCTATTCTAAATCAGAGCTCAAATAATGAAATGGATCTTGAATTAAGTGAGAAAATACATGTTAAGCTCCTACTACAGTATCTAACCCATGATAGCAGTTTTAACATGCCAGTTTTTCACCATCTTCTCAACTCTGGGTCTGTTCCCTCATTAGTGCAAAATTAAAAAGTTAAATTTACATCCCCAAATTAAAAGAAAATTACACGAAAAATTTTACCACATACCAATGAGATAATAAACTTCAGGGGGTTTTTCCTTCCCCCTTCTTCTGAACTGTGATCAGAAGTGATTCAGAAGGTATTTCTCTTCCCATCAGAGCTCTTCTTCCTCCTCTTTTAGAACTTCAGTCCCTAGGAAGCTAACACACAGAGCTCACTTGATAGTTCCAACGAAAACCTCATGTTTTCTAAAGACGTAAAATGCATAACAAAAAGTGATGATAGTTGAAGAGCTTTAACAGTGTTGTGAACAACACAAGGACTTTATTTCAGAACTACTACTAATTAGTCATTATTTCCTAACATAAAGGGAAAATAGAATTGACTTCCTTTTTAAGGTTGATAATAAGGACCCATAAATGCTGCTTTTCAGGGCTTTTATCCCAAGAGACCTGTGTAAAAAGTGACTTGACCTGTGCCCTGTCTAAATTCAGTTACAGAAGAAGCTGAAATACAAGAAGATCCTCTGGGCCTTAATGAGTAGGAGACATAATGAGAATTATTTTAAGAGAATCCAGCCTTCTGTGTGCCAATAGTCATTACAATATTTCACAGGATCTGTTCTAGAGAGATTTCATCAGGAATGTATTGTGAGCTGTCAGTCTCTCTCTCTCTCTCTCTCTCTCACACACACACACACACAGTACTTCTCTAAGTACTTTGTCCACATCTTGGTTATTTACAAACTTGGATAGAAATGTGTTGGTTAAGAGTGAACTGTTTTTTGGGCAGTCTGTGCCCTTCTAATAGGGATCCTTCCCCGTCCCTTCGCCTTCCAAAGTGAGTCACTTTTTATTCCTTTTAAACTTTGTATTACATATTTCATTGATTTTTTTTTTTTTTTCCTGCCCCTGGGTGACCCCTTTGGGAGCTAGTTTTTCTGGAGAAAACCTACAGCCTTGTTGGAGGGGAATTTAGGTGTGTGGGTTCCGTGAACTCAAGAGAGATCACAAGGACAGTGAAAGTCTACCCTAGATAATCAGTCGACTTGATCTTACTGTGTCAAATTGGTTTCACTTCTTAATTATTAAGTTTTTAGTAAAATTCTGTACTAAAAATTAAATTGCCTTTGAAGGACCATGTCTGTTTCAGAAATAAACACTGTGTCCGAGTAGAGCTCCAGTGCTAGATGGACTGCTGAGTCCCAGTGACCCAGGAGGCTTCATATCCCTGGTTTTTCAGTGGAGTCATTCTTAGGGCTGTGCGTATATGCTGGGTGCTGGTATCAGCAGTAACACTTTGCAGGGTACTGTTGTGTGGCTTTGAGCTGTCTGCTGGCAGGGTTGGTGAGAGGCTGAAGCCCCCGGCCTGATTGCTTCACACAGAGAAGCCGGGGTTGAGGGATCCTGGAATATCAGCAGTTCCGTCCTGTTCTGGAGAAGATTCACACCACGCCCACCAGGAGAAAGCATGGAGAAAAGGGAAGCAAGGAGAAAGGGAAATTCTTAGTTTTTAGAATTCGAATTCAAAGAAAGTTCTGCTGTTGTTAACTGACAAAAGCATCCTCTGGCCCTTGATTCCCTGAGTTACCTGCAGTCCTGTGACCTTGTATGCTTGCTGAAGGTGTTCCCTCTGACTGATGGGGGCCCAACCAGTCTGTAGAATGCAGGACGAGCTTCCAAGGCGTGGCAAAATGACGGCTTCCTCTTGGAGGAAAACAAAATTGGGTCTGTGGAGGTGAGGTCAAGACCCTTAATACAGTTACCTAGAAAGAGTCACTCGGAGAAATCCAAGCAAAGACTACAAAGACTGGCTCTATGCTTGGAGCGGAAGGCAGTTAGATGGTGTTGGCCGCTCAACACCTAAGCTCCTGGACTGAGTCGTGGGGCACCGTTTGCCTCTTGCGGTCATGGGATGGGCTTCCCCCAAGGAAGGGGAATTTCAATGAGTTTATTCATGGTAAACATGGGTAAGAATAATCTGTCTGCCTCATATGAAAGCCTGGACATAAGAAAACTAAGAAGTAGAGGAACAGCTCTTCAAATGTTATAGCTTTCACATTTGAGAAAAGCATCTCCTCGAGATTTTAGAGTAAGAACTGCCTTGTTTGGTGCTGAGCACATGGTAGGTGTGTGGAAAGTAATCGTCAGTTTTCTCTGGTAAAGCAGTGCTTGCTTAGTATAAAGATCCACGTACTTAGAGTAAAAACAACCTGAAATCCACTCCTTGGCATTTGAGGATATCCTCTGGGACATTTTCAGTGGCTATAAATGTAGGTATTCTTAAACAAAACCAGGATTATGCTGTGTATGTTTTATAAACTGTCTCCGTGTTAGGAAGTGGGATCCTTGTCTGCAGTCTCTACAAAGGAGTATCCTGTAATATTCTAAGGAAGGAAGAACTTGCCAGTGCTTGGAGTTGGACTTGACACACCTAACGTGCTGTTGCTTATTTAGCAGGTCTCTTCTGCGGAGGTGCGCATCGGGCCCATGAGACTGACGCAGGATCCAATTCAGGTAGGCCTCTGTTACTCGTGGGACTCTGTGTTTGGAGCCTGTGGTTATAGGAGCACCCTCAGAAGGGCTCTTTCAATCTCACAGCAGGTAGCCAGCCTTGCCCCTGCAGACACACCTATGTGTACATAAATACTGCATACATTTGCCTCTGCATAAATGCTTGTTGCTATTAATGCCATACTTGAGGAACCCAGTCGTTTCCTCGAGGACTTGGACATCATCCTGTCGTGAGCGTAAATAGAATTGGTAGGGCCCGTGGTGGCTTGGGAGGGAGAGCAACTGTTCCACCAAAAAACCGGTTTGCTCCACACCCTGCGGCAACTGGAAAGGGAAGAAGGCGTGTGTGGCAGATGGCCAGGCATTCGCCATGAGCTGCAGTTGGACGTGAATCTTGGCTCTTCCAGCCAGGTAGCAAAGCTGTGTGATCTTGGTTATATTGCTTGATCTCTTGACCCAGTGTCCTGTCCATGAAGTAGAGCTAATTCCCCTCTCTCATGGGGAATGAGTTCAGTGAGGTTGTATTGAGTGGCCAGAAGACTACTTGGCAGTAGACGATCCCAGTAAATGATAATTGTTGTTGGCTGGGTTGAAAAGATGACAAGAGGCTCCCCTTTGTTGTCCTCTGTGACTTGAACCAGGCAGTGGTCTAGACTCTGTAACATAGAGGGAGCTGGCTCTAGGAAGAGAAGGCCGGGTGCCTCTGGCCCTCACGCCATGGTAATAATGGCGGCAACTTGACACCTGTCCTACCTACAGCCTTCAGCATCCCATGGCCCCTTGAGAGAAACATGCATGGAGGGGTTTGTACCCTTTTAAGTAGAAAGTGCTTATTGTTGAATCCTCATGTGCTTGCACATCTTCCTGATGGGCCTAAAGAAGTGAGACTTTTCCCTATTAAAAAAAAAAAAAAAAGTAGCTTGTTAACACCTGGAAGCATGTCTTGTACTTGGAAAAGTGAATATGCCAAAAAAAAAAAAAAAAAAAAGTAAGCAAACCAAACATGTAGTTGAAAGTGAAAAACCAAACAAGGAAATGTACTGTTTGGTTTATGAACAAATGGAAAAGAAAATAATGTTTTATTGTTGCTTAGGAAAGGAAATACAAATCTAGGGAAAGGAAAAAAACAAAAGGAAGAAATTTAAGCTTGGGAAAATTTGATGAAAACAAATTTAGGAGTAGAGAGAGAAAAAAGAATTTACTAAAATAAACATAAGCCCCAACTATTTGTATAGAATACAAACAAGTGGAAAATTCCAGTGATCATTCTGGGAGCGTGTACTTTGTTCTCCATTTTGAATAAAGGCAATGACAAAGGATCTAATAATAGTGTTTATTCCCAAAGCAATTTCCTGAATATTTCTTGAGATTAGTGGAGTTTTAGATCAATTAGTTTAATTTACTTTAATTTTTGCCCTGTGCTGCCCTGGAAATTAATGATCATGATAAGGCTGTCTCATACCTTTAAAAAATGTAATTTGGTCTAATCATAAAGTATTTCAAATATTCATAAAGGTTCATGGGTAGCACCATACCACTTTCATCAAATATTAGCAGTATATTTTTTCTGTTTGAAGTTTTTTTTTTTCTTAAAGAAACAAAAATTACCCTTAATTATCCTTCTGCTCCCCCACCCCGAAATCCTCTCATCCCTAGAAGTAACCACTACTTGGAAATTAATTATGCTGGGTGTTTGTATATTTACTCTACATATGTATGTGTCCATTCATAATAACCGCTTTGCTTTGGGGATATTTTAAGCTTTATTTGAAAGGCATCAGGCTACAGGCATCCTTGGGAAATTTTTCTTTTTTCACCATCATTTGCTGTCCTATGTAAGAGTCTGTTCCCTAATGTAAGGTCACAAAGATACACTCCTCTGTTTTCTTCAAGGACTTTTAGCTCCTACATTTAGCTCTGTGGTCCAGTTTGAGTTAATGTTTGTATGTGGTGTGAGATAGGGCTTCACTGTTTTACACGTGGATGTTGAGCTATCATAGCACCATTTGTTAAAAAGAATATCCTTTCCCCCATTGAATTGTCTTGGTATGTTTCTCAAAAGTCAACTGGCCATAATTGTGAAGGTTTATCTCTAGATTTTTAGTTCTCTTCCACTGGTGTAAATATGTCTTTTTTACATATGTAAATATTCAGTATGACACTATCCTGATTGCTGTGCTTCAAAGTGTGAGTGCCCTAAGAGACTGCAATAAGTCTATAAATTGATTTTGCAAGTATTACTGTGTTCACATTTTGATCTCCTGATTTGTTAATCCAGAGATTTCTACCTTTCTTTAAATTTTCTTTTTTCAATAATGTTTTATAGTATTTATTGTATGTTTTGGATGTTTGGTTATTTTTCCTAAAATATTTTATTCTTTTAGATTCTGTGGCTAATGGAATTATTTTCTTAATTTATTATTGGGTTATTCATTGCTAGTATATAGAAACACAGTTTATTTTTATTTATCTTGTATCTTGGAACCTTGATGATCAGGCTTTTGTATTAGCTCTCAGACTTTTTTGTGGATTCTTTAGAACTATCTACGAGGTCATGCCATTAATTCTTCCTTTCCAATTTGAATACCTTTTATTTCATTTTACTTGTCTGGTGGTTTTGCTAGAAACTCCAAAACAATGATGTATGTAGCTTTTTAAGAGATTTCTATATGTCCTCTCAAAATGTGTTGTTAATGTTATGTACTCCTATAAGCAATATGAGTTGTGGTTACTCCAAATCCTTGGTAATAATTGGTGTTTCAGTCTTTTAATTTTAGCTCTTTATCTTATGGTGAATTAAATTTACATTCCTCCATGATTAATAATGTTGAGCACTTTATTGACTTACTGGCCATTCTTTTATCTTTTGTGAATGTTTGGTTAAGTCTTTTTATTTTTAATTGGACTGACTTTTAAAACATGACCAAATTGTAATTCTTCATATACTCGTATCCCAAGTCCTTTGTCAGATTTTGGAGTATTTTCTTCCAAACTTGCTCTTCTGTAAATTTTCTTAACTTTGGTTTTGAGCAAAATTTAATTCTGATGTGACTTAATTAATCATTTCTTTGAAGGTTCTTGCTTGTTGTATTCTCAGAACCATTATTCCCAGGCTGAAGATAATTTCCTTTTTTTTTTTTTCCTAGAAACTACTGTTTAACAATTAATTTTAGATCTATAATCAACCTCAAGTTCATTTTGCTGTATGGAATGAAAAGGACATGAAATCTCATTTTTTATCTTCCTATTGATGCCTAGTTTTTCTAGTTTGACTTGTTGAAAAGACTGTATCATCCTCCATTCAATTTGATAGCTTTGTTAGTGATTTTTTATTGCAACTTGTTTGGGCAATAATGGAACCAATTTTGAAATTAATAAACAACAAAAAGCTTTTAAAGATATATCTCTATTTGAATAGGAGGTTCTATATACATGAATTAATCCAACCTTACTAATTATGCTGTTCAGACTATCTGTCTTAATTTTTGACCAATTTTTTTCAGTTTTCTATGACAATGACTGTGTTGTCGGTATCAACTAATACTTGATGATGTTTGACTCTGATGTTACTATGTGGCCTTGATTATTATATATTCCTGGTGACAATCACTTTTATTATGGGATGTCTTTTTGAACTTTTGCCTTACATTGTTTAATCTGTTGGTAATGTTGCTGTACCAGCTTTTCTTGGTTAACTTTCTTCTGATATGTTTTTGTTGTTCATTTTCAGTTTTTCTTTATAACTTTATATTAAATATGCATACTGTAAGCAGCACATAGCTTTTATTTTTCCCAAATCTATTCTGATTTTTTCGCTTCTAAGAGTTAATTCATTCTGTTTACATCGAGTGTGATTAATGACACAGTTAGTTTTACATTTTCTATCTTCTTAACCAGAAATCTTTATATTTCTGCTTTCTGTCAAATTGGCAATTTTCAGAATTTTTGGTTTTAAAAATAGGTCGCGTTTATTTCTTTCTTTTTTTTTGGTGGCCACTCTTCAGTAATTTTTTAATATGCATATTTGCCAGTCAAATTTTGTGACAGAGATACTGTGTTCAGTCCTATCAATTGTGATTTAGTCCTTGGTAGGATTTAAATTCCCATTGAGAGCTCTACTCCATTACTGAAAAAAGTGTTGTCTATAATTTTGTATTTATTTTTAGTTTGTATGCGTAAGCAAGGAGATAACAAAACAGACACGGTGAGATCATCACCCAGTGCAAGGGCTCGAATATTTCTAGTGCTACTGTGTACCCTGCCTGATTCCTATCACAGGAGTTTGGCCCCAGATGATGTCATTCCTCCTTGGTGGTATTGAAATGTGGTTTCATTGATCCATCCAGAAACAATGGACAGAGCACCTATGTGTGTTCAAGGCTGCAGTAATAGGTACTAGAAAGGAAGAGAGGCTGCACAGCGCTTGCTGACCAGCCAGAGTTCTGCTCAGTCACTTCTATTATTTGTAACACTCCAACTTCAGGGACCGTGACACCAAGTTAAGTGTTTTTATGCTTCTGCTACTGATACTATAACTGTTCTTAGAAAAATCCTACTATGTCCTAGAGCCGTTGTATTTGTGTTTTGTTTTCCCCCTGACCTGGAAAAAATGCCCTTCGTGAGTGCAGTGGCATGCGGAAAACGTTAATGAGCTACATCCGCGAGATGCTCAGGGCTGGCAAGGTGCTTGTTGATAAGAACACTTGAGGATAGGGTTGCTTTTGAGGGTTCATCTCTAAGTTCACTCAGGGAAACTTCTGCCCATGGTCAGGGCATGGAACATGGGGCTCTGCCCGCCCTCGGTGAGCTGGCAGGAGTAGTGTGAGAAGTAGAATGGGGGGGATGTTGGAGAAAAATACTGCATGGTGTCATAGAGGACCTCTCTCCTGGGGGAGTGGCTGTGACTCACAGTAAAAGCCCTATTTTCCAGTGTTGGCAAGAAAATTAAAAGTAGGGGAAATGTTATGAGGCAAAAGATTAATATCAACATTTCAAAATGATGTGGCCTTTTCTTCATCAATGCCTCGAAGGTATTTACTTGTTGAATGTGTAGAATTGTTTCTGCCTAGAGTGCTGTCCTCCCCTGTCCTCCCACTCCAGCTGGACTTTTCAACTGGATTTGCAAGTGATACTCAGAGCTGTGGCCTAAGCTTTTCCTACCAAGGCAGTACTTAGCTTTAAAAATTTTTTTCTTCCATATGATACGGATACAGATTGTCTGGAACTGTTAAATACTGGAGCTCATGTGGCCTCATGGGGAGCTATCCTTACATCTCCCATCCTGTCTGTCCTTAACTGTACTGCCAAGTCCTAGCTTCTGCCTAGCCTAGCCAGTTCCGTGAAATTACAGAGTTGGTAGGAATTTTGGCCCCATATTTTAGGGAGTAAAAACGAAAACAAACGAACAAAAAAACCTAACATGATTACACAGGCTGTGGAGTCAGGCTGACCTCAGTTCCAATATTGATAGTTGTGGGGCTGTAGGCCATTCTCTTATCCATTCTAACCCTTTGTTTCCAGATTTACAAGTTGGTGGTAATTCACACCTCTAAGAATTGTTAAAGGGTTATTGAATAAGATCCTGTGTTTAAAGTACTTTTAGCATAATGGCTGGGCCCTAAATTCTCATCAAACTCTACCTGTAACTAGCATCACTTTTCTAGGGCCATTTAAGAAAAGCTTTCATACCATTTGTTCCTAACGAATCCCTCCCCTCCCCCAGATTGACAATGGTGTGGGGTATGGATACAACTAAAATAATCTATCCATGTGATCTATTCCAGGAGCTGCTTGTTAGCAAGATTTGCTTAATGCCAAACCAAGTATTCTGAAAATCGATGCATAATAGCAGATGTTGGGAATGCATGCAGAGATTGTGTAGAGGCATTCTTACTGATAAAGAATAGTGATAAGGAATGTTGATGAGAAGAAGTTGAGATGCTGAGGAGAAGTTGGTAGTACTTCATGTTTTTCATACTTTAGCCTTCACCAGAGAACTTAGTTACATTCTAATTTGACTCTCCAAGACTGAGAATTGCTTTCCTCCAAGGTGCTTGTCAGCATTTGTTGGTGAAACTTGTCAAAGGAATCGGTTGTGTTTGCTGGATTTCCAGCAAAGCAGGGGAATAGCCACGGGAGCCATGGCAAGCTCACTGAAGGAGGACTTGGGAGATGGGAGTCTGGCTCTGCTGCTGGATGGGTGGGTGATGGGTCACCCCCTGAGGAGTCCAGAGAGTCATAGCTTCTGTTCTTGTCATTGCCCTTGGTTTACCCCCACCCTACTGACCTGTGGTGTGTGTTACCTCTCTGCACTTGATTCTCTTAGCCCTGCCCTGGATCAGCCCTTACTTCCCCATTCTAGTTAGAACGGAGAGATGATTAAAACACGGTACCTCTAACCAGGTGTAGGCAGTCCTCTCTCTGCAGGAAGAGAGGGGACTTGCGTGGAGTTTGGGGTCTTGGTAGTTACATTTGAAAAGCAGTCGAGGTAGCCCTAGCTTTGTACAGTTTTAATATGTGCAGATTTCAGAGTTAAGAGAAGTTATGCCAGATCCCCACAGCATTGTTTTAGATTGCAATTACATTGGTGTTCTCATTGAGCAATTGCAGTAAATACGGACTTGGTTGCTAACACGGGAGTCCACACACCACTGTGGTACTGACAGATGTGTAGCCCCACCAGTAATCAATCACATTCCCTTTCTTAAAGTCTTCGTGATCGGTACTTGCCTACCTGTCCTTCCACTCAAGCACAGACAACCTAGTGTGTAGCTGTAGCCATCCGGTGTCTCACGCGGCATTGTACGCAGGTAGAGCATCAAGAGAGGAAAGTGGCCAACAGGGATGAAAGTGCATCAAAGAGATGCACATTCATAATGCCAGAGGGAAGTTGAAGTTGAATGTAAATGAGGTTCGGGGAGGGGGGGCTGACCATGGGAATGTTGACACTGTTGCACAGAGGTGTTCTAGATCTGCGGCCGGAGCGAGGTCAGCTTGCAGTGATGAGCGGCATCCATGAGGAATGTGGTTGTGGTGAAAAGAATGAGATGTCACAGAGGAAGTAAAAAACTGTATGTTAATGGAACTCAGGGGTGATATTTCATGGCATGGGAAGTGGGGAGGACAAAATATTGAATAAGACCCTGGAGCTGACCCAGGCTTAGGGCTTTATAATAAACCAAGGCATAGAAAAGAGGCTTACACACTGCATCCTCCATTTATCCGATTTGGAGAAGGCACACACTGTTGACGCTACACTGAGTTCTTTTTAAAAAGAAATTTTTTTAATTTACAGCATCCTGAAAAAAGCTTTTTACTTTATTTCACACAGTTATAACTGACACAAAGTTTTCATGTTTGGAAAAAATTTCTAAGGTCCTAGGGCAGTCATTTTTACCATTGTTTAAGATTACCTGTTTGTGGTGGTTTATAGCGTCTGACTCTACTACGTGATGCAAGGATTGCCTATACTTGTGTTTTGATCCTGGACAGGACGCAGGCCTAGGTGTTGCCTCATTGTCCCAGGCTTCACCCCAGATCAGATTTTCTGCTCTTTCGATGTGTTTATGGCAGTGCAGTTACATTGATAAACTTGTTTCCTTCTATACCTAGATTCTTATTTTAGCGTCATGTCCATACCCTTGTGTGGTCACCGCTCGTAGTGCATTTATTGTGTTTATCTTTACCTGACTGTCTCACCTGCTTGCTTCCTAGGAGCGGAAACTAGACTGTATGTCCATCCCTATCAGCTTTTTACCCCCAGTTCTTATCTGATAGATCATCAATATATACTCTTGGATTTGCCTCAGTGAATGGCCAGTAAATATTTTAAAATGGCCACCTCTGACAGACTAAGTACAGATGAATACAAAGTTAAATACAGAAAGGGACTGTAGTGCTTAAAGTCTTCGTGGTTTTGTTCTTTGGTTACAAGTAAGAGCTGCTTTTGACAACCAAGTAAATAAATGAATTAAACACATTCATGTAGTTTTTGTCTTTGTAGATTTCAGGGCGGACTTGAGAAGCTGTGGCAGTGAACCATCTCTGAGTACTTTGACAGCATGAGTTGAAGGCTTTTTATTGTCCACAGGTCTCCATTCCCAGCCTTTGTGTCTCTTTTGTTCAAATTCCAAATTTCTGTAAACAGAGTGTCATTAACCTAGCTGTGCTGGGAGATAGGGACAGAGAGGCCAAGCCTGATTACATCCAAAAAAGGTAACTACTATAGTACTTTACTCTCAAATGTATATATTTTTATTCCTGTAGATTTTCCATGTAGGAGTTGAATTATTGAAAAGTAGGTTTGGGGGGCATCTGGGTGGCTCAGTGGGTTGAGCCGCTGCCTATGGCTCAGGACATGATCTCGGGGTCCTGGGATTGAGTCCTGCGTTGGGCTCTCTGCCTGGCAGGGAGTCTGCTTCCCTCTCTGTCTGCCTCTCTGCCTGCTTGTGCTCTCTGTCTGTCAAATAAATAAATAAAAATCTTAAAAAAAAAAAAAAAAAAAAGAAAGAAAGAAAAAGAAAACTAGGTTTGGGGCGCCTGGGTGGCTTAGTGGGTTAAAGCCTCTGTCTTGAGCTCAGGTCATGATCTCAGGGTGCTGGGATCGAGCCCCGCATCAGGTTCTCTGCTCAGCGGGGAGCTTGCTTCCTCCTCTCCCTCTCCCTATTTCTCTGCCTACTTGTCATCTCTCTGTCAAATAAAGTCTTTGGAAAAAAGAAAAAGAAAACTAGGTTTGTTTATTCATTCATTTATTGATTTATTTATTTTTATAAATGGGAAGAATATTTTAAAAATTTCTACTTCAGTGTGCCTGGGTGGCTCAGTTGGTTAAGGGACTGCCTTCTGCTCAGATCATGATCCTGGAGTCCTGGGATCGAATCCTACATCAGGCTCCCTGCTCAGTGGGGAGTCTACTTCTCTCTCTGACCCTCTCCCCTTTCATACTTTCTCTCATTCTCTCTCTCAAATAAGCATAAATAAATATAGAAGTAAATAAATATAAATAAAATAAAAATAAGTAAAATTAAATAAAATCTTAAACATAAATAAAAAATAAAATATAAAAAATAATAAAATAAAAAATTTTTAATTTTAATTTGTTATTAATTGCAGTGTTAGATTCATTTTAACTGGACAGTGCAGTGGTTGAAAAGTTCCATACATCACCCTTAAATGAAAAGAATTTTAAATACTACCCTAAGAAATTCTTATGAGTACTTTTATAATATAGTCCTGTTCTAAAATGTAGATTTTATTAATCAGGTACAGTGAGGCCAACAGATCAGGAAAGGACTATGATTAAATAGTTCTTATCAGTCTGCCACACCTTGCCGTGAAGGACCACACACACAGCACCAGGGCTGGCCAGGAGGTGGAGAGAGCAGGAGGAAGATATGGCCAAGAACCTCCCCTGTGGCTTGTGTGGGAAGGAATGGATAAGGGGGAGGGTAAGCAAGTTTGGCTACCATGAATCATTTCAGGGGAATCTGGGATGTAGCCATTGTCTCTGGTTGTTAGGTACTTGGTCCTAGTGATGAAGGCAGGTGGGGAGTGGTTCCATGCATTAAAGCATGTTAAAAGATGTGGCAAGAGTATGGGCTTTGGATTGGTTTGCCTTCAAAGGATGCTTTCCTAGGCAAGTCTTCTGCTGCCTCTACTGATTGGCCAACCCTCAGAGGCCCAGTCTCTGCAGGGTCAGCAAGGCTGTAGCTGTCAAAGCATCAGAACGGTAGAGAAATAACAAGACCTGAAGAACACAATTTCTCCCTTTGAGTCAGTTGTGAGTTTTCATGTGAAATCTAAGTTTAAGTTCCTGACATGGCCTTACCTTGATGTAAATCTCTGCTGTGAACTAGACTCTCCCTCTCCCCCTCTCCCCTGTCACACTGGCTTCCTTAGAGTTCCTTGAACACGTCGGGTGCACGTCCCACTGTAGGGGCCGATAGAACCATTCCATCTGCTACAAATACTTGCCCTTCAGAGAGTGACTAGGCTTCCTTTTTGTTCCTTCAGGCATTTGTGCATCTGTTGGTTTGTTAGTGAGGCCTACTCTACTCTTTTTTTTTTTTTTTTGTAAAGATTTATTTTATTTACTCGACAGAGATCACAAGTAGGCAGAGAGGCAGGCAGAGGGAGAGGAGGAAGCAGGCTCCCTGTTGAGCAGAGAGCCTAATGCAGGGCTCGATCCCAGGACCCTGAGATCATGACCTGAACCAAAGTCAAAGGCTTAATCCACTGAGCCACCCATGTCTACTCTACTTAATGCTGCTACCAGTACCCACTCTGGCTCCTGCCTACCCCTTCCTGCTGTTTGTAGATAGCACATAACACTTTTAGCATGTTGTGTCATTGGCTTGCTTATTTTGTGTGGTTTGGTCCCTCCACCTGTGCAGGGCAAGGGGTCTTTATTTCTGCCCATCAGTGTACTCAAAGCAATTAAAAACAGTGCCTGGAACATAGCAGGTGCTGGGGAAATGTTTGTTCAATAACGACATTATTTTTCCCAGAGTGGTATACTCTATTCTGAGGATACATAAAGTATATGAGATTAATCTGTAGCAATGTTCAACATGGGAGTACAGTTGTGTTCTTACTGTATTTTCCATTATTGTGACCAGATGGTATCCAGGAAACATGAAGTGGTGAGATTCTTGTTTAGCAATCCCTCATTTAGCCAGACATGACAGAGAAGAAACGGTCTCTCCCTTTTGTTGACTTTGAGGCTCTGTATATGGAGTTTTTCTTTATTCTTTTTTTTTTTTTTTCTAAGACTTTGTTTATTTATTTGACACAGAGAGAGAGAGATCACAAGTAGGCAGAGAGGCAGGCAGAGAGAGAGGAGGAAGCAGGCTCCCTGCTGAGCAGAGAGCCTGATGTGGGGCTTGATCCCAGGACCCTGAAATCATGACTTGAGCCGAAGGCAGAGGCTTAACCCACTGAGCCACCCAGGCACCCCTGGAGTTTTTCTTGTTACTACCATAGCTACCCCAAGTAGAGGGCTGTCGACTTTACACACAAACCAATTGATTCTACCTGACTTTTTCACTGTAGCTCTCTTATTAATAGTTTGATTTGAAGGCTTTCTCTTCATTATCAAATCTCTAAGGCAATGCCCTTCAATTCTCTTGGAAGGGCCACTCCCATTCCTTCCTAGAAGTTAGCTCTGTGGTCACAAACTCGTAGAAGCACTCTGGACTGAGGAGTGGTAGACGAGGGTGGGCTCTTAGTAAGTATGGCTGCCTTGTGCTACAAGTTGTGATTTCAAGCCATGAGAAGAAAATGGCAAAATCCTGTTGAAAAACCCTCTCCTGGAAATGTGGGCATTTGGGAAAATAGGAAATGATTTAAACAAATATAAAGCAAATGACATTCATGATACATTCAGATTTTGATGTTGAGCTGTTGGGGAGGTTTTAGGTATGAAATGGTGTTGTGGTTTTGTCAGAGAGAGAATAAGGCAGGGGGAGCAGCAGGCAGAGGGAGAGAGAGAAGCAGACTCCCCACTGAGCAGGGAGCCGGATATGGGGCTCAATCCTAGGGTCCACAGGATCATGACCTGGGCAGAAGGCAGATGCTTAACTGACTGAGCCACCCCAGGCGCCCCTCAACAATCTTTATCTTCAGTAGATTCATATGGTTGAAAGGATGGGATATGAAAGCTTTGCTGAAAACTAACTCTAGAGTCGAAAAGTGGGCAGGGATAGAAATGAAGCCAGATTGGCCCAGCGTTGGTTATTGCTGAAGCTAGGAGATGGGTGCATTAGGCTTATTAGACTTTTGTGTCTGTTTTTCAGTATATTGCCAATTTGGAATTAATAAAATATTTTAAAAATGTGATGGTTGGACAGTTTGTCTTTCTGAATTTAAGTGAAATGCTCTGTATTTCATCATCAAGAATGATACTGGTTGGGACGCCTGGGTGGCTCGGTCGTTCAAGTGACTGCCTTCGGCTCAGGTTATGATCCCAGAGTCCTGGGATGGAGCCCCACATTGTGCTTGGGGAGCCTGCTTCTCCCTCCCCCTCTGCTCCTCTTCCCTGCTTATGATCTCTTTCTCTTTCTTGCTCTTTCTTTCTGACAAATAAATGAAATCTATTTTTTTTTAAATGATACTGGTTTTTGGTTTAAAGGTTTTTCTTGTTGAGGGGGGAAAAACCCCTTCTGTTGCTAATTCTTGAAACCAGGAGTGGACACTGAAGAATATTCAATGTTTTATCCACTTCTTGGGATAATTAAGTACATTTATTTGACCTCTGGCTTGCAGTAATAGTAAAACCCTTGTGTTTTGCAGGAAACTCTACAAGTAGTTAATCTTTACCTCACCATATATTTACTGAGCAGCTACTAAGTGGCAGCTTGATGCTGAGCTCAGGAGTGGGGGTGGGTGGGTGGGGGAGAGCAGGAACATAGGCAGTTCCTTGTGGTCCTGAAGCTCCATTCTAGTGGAGAAGTTAGACCATGATAAAGCAAATAAATGAACCAGTTCAGGTGGTGGTAAGGCTGTGTCTGGCTTTCTGCAAGAGAATCAGGCATTGGAGCCCAGGGGTTGGTGAGGGCGACCAGGGTGAAGTTGGGCACCTTCTTTCTAGTGGGGCTGCACTTCTCATTGAGGCAAGAAGAGACCAGTTTTCCTCAGTTTAGCTCCATCAGCTTCTCTTTGCACGGTCATTCTTTCCAGATTCCAGCATGGGTATTAGATAAAGTTTATGAAGTTCCTTTGAGATCCTTCGCTTTCCTGTTTCTTTAAAGGGATTTAATTGCTAAGGTCAGAGAGTTGGCCTCTAGGTACTGAGAGGCCAACAGTGTATGTGTTTGGCAACAAACATGTATGTGGGAACCATAGTCCCAGCTGTGTTAATTATCCTGTTAATATCACCGCTTAATATATTTAACAACAAAGCCAACTGGGAAATTAAAAATGAGTACCAGGCCCCCTGTCCCCGAACAACTGAGCACCCACTCCATGCTCATGTAGGTCTCCGAGATAGCTAGTGTGGTGCCTCTGACGGTGGAGACCCAATAGCCCAAAGGGAGGAAAGACCTTGTGCAAAGACACACTGGAACCAGTTGGAAAAGCTGGGATTTGAACCCAGGTCTTTCCTCTCTGGACACCACATTTTTAACCAGTATACTGTAGGCTTGTGTCAAAAACAATCTGTAAGGGTGATGATTGCTTGTAAGATGCTTTTTTTGTGTGTATTTCAGGTTTTGCTGATCTTTGCAAAGGAAGATAGTCAGAGTGATGGATTCTGGTGGGCCTGTGACAGAGCTGGCTATAGATGCAATATTGCACGGACTCCAGAGTCAGCCCTTGAATGCTTTCTAGATAAACATCATGAAATTATCGTAATAGATCACAGACAGACGCGAAACTTTGACGCGGAAGCGGTGTGCAGGTACCTTCCCTAATGGAACATGCTTGTTACACGTTCACGTAATAGCTTAAAATGACCGTCCCTCAGAGACGGCTTTAGTTCCATCCCAGTATTTCTAGAATGCGTGTTGATGTTTCTAAGCAGTCTATGCAGATTTCTGTGATGAAAGCTAGAGCTCCTCCTTATCTCACCGTTTCTGTTTTTCCATGTTTGAGTTCCAGGGAATTGAGAGGTGCGAGCTGGGTAACTCTGAAAATGTCAAGGTGTTTTTTTTCCCCCAAGTATTGCTCCTGTTTCATGCACACACACACACACACACACACACACGCAAGAGACATTAAAATTCACACAGTTTTTATGATGCGGATAGGGTTTGGATTTAAACCAGATATCTTAATTATTCCGTCCCCAAATGAACATGGGAAATGTGTGAAATATACATTTCTCCCTGCCTGACACAGATGGGTAGATCCTACAGCAGCAGAAAATCTCGCAGGGTTCCAAACTCCCCACTTGTTTGCAGAAACACTCGCATTCCGGGGGGAAAGACATGCCGGTTCATAAATAAATGCAGTCCTAAAAGTTTGCTGTGGATGAACTGATCCACTGAGCAGAAGTGGAATGCTTTGAAGCTAGACAGCAAGAGGTCACTAATTAAATGCTAGACCAGCACAGACTCCAATTACATATGGAGTTAGAATTTTCTTGAATCTTAGTAAGTGAAATGAAAGGTAAGGAAGTGGCTTCTTAGATCCTTTGGCATCCTGACAAGAAATGATTGGATTAAGAGACATTTTTCATCAGAGGCCTTGCCTTGTATTCTTTGATCCTCCTCCGTGTCGCAAAGAAGAATTTTTCTTACAGAACCTATTTTAAAATGTCTTACTGGCCTCAGATAATCTTACTGTTGTGCACAGAGAGATTTTCTTTGGAAATTATTTTATATATGAATAAACGTATCATAAAATATTTGGATGGTACTTAAGTATTTTCTTAAGTATTAAGAAATACTAAGAAATATTTAGTAAGAGATAATAAGGAAAAAAAAGAAATATTTTTTCTTTTTAGATGAGCTACAGGATAGAATTCGTCCTTTATAACTAGATCTAATTTTTCTTGATCTTGACTTAATTTCCTTAAGTGATTTTGTATAGAAGCACTACAGTCCTTTGTGCATGCATGGAATGATTAAAGACAAGATTCAGGTGTAAAAAAAAAAATGCTTTTTATTTGGGTAAAGGCAAAATTTAGCAGCTAAGCTTTACAATCTTCCTTGAATATAAAGAAATTTAGGGTTCTTTTTTTAATCTAATGTACTTCTGTCTTAGCTGCACAGAAAAACAGTGGGGGATCTGCATAGGTCAGAAGCTAGATTGTATATCTGGGGGTGTGTTTACTGACTGCTTATATTCCGGGCAGCCAGATTCCTGAATGTGTGGCTGTCGGTACACGTCCCCCTAAGACAAGTAAGGGACACACTCCTGGCAGATGGACATTCGTTACTGTCCTCCACGGTCCGAGATCCCTGGATTTTTGAGCAAGCCTGGACCTTAGCTTGACATGCTTCCTTGGATTTCTGCCCACCAATGGCAGTCCCCCTTCGTCCTCTCAATCAGGAAGAGCTCTGGGTCTCCCTGACCATCCCAGTTCCTTTGGAGGAATAAGAAAGAAGAGATAAGCTGCAGGAAGCAACCCCAAACATGGAAGCCAGTTCCGAAAGAAGTAAGGGAGCATGGGCTCCAGCCCCATTACATTCATAATAAGTGTTTGAGCCTCTTGAGACCCACCCCTTAGAACACAGCCTAGCAGTGTAGCCTTGACCTCTCAGTGGGGTGGAAGAGGCTGCACAAGGCTGAGAAGTGCTTAGTATTTCCCTAGAGAGTAGGGCAAGCCTCCGACTTGATGCATTTTTTTCATTAGGTGGTAGCTGCTATTTCTGCTGAGAATTCAGTAGGCCCTTAGGTAGAAAAAGGGCATGTTGGCCTTACCAAGACCTGTGCTGTGGGGTGGCTGGATAGGAAGTAGTCCATGCTAGCCTGAAAAGGGGGTCTTGACTTAACTCTTACTGTCCCACAGTGAATTAAGGTCTTGAACTTCAGGATTTTGCTCAGATGCCATTTATTTTCCAGCAGAGGCTTTGCTTCCCAGGAAGACGAGAGCTGGTCGCTTTCCTGAGCCTTCCACCCACATAGAGTGAGGTCTCAAGGAATAGGAAATCGGGAAAGTACCTTTTCTGAAAAAGGTCAGGAAATGTGAGAGTTGAAGGAAATGAAGCAATGCAAGCTATTTTTTTCTAGTTGAGCAGTAGTACAAACATGTTGAAGTGGGGGAGAGCTGAAATGCCAATAGCTAGGCAAGAGCAACAAATCCACGTTGTTTCATAAGTTACAAAGGAGCTGCTTTGAGCCTTCTGTTCTTGGAAAGGATGGTTCTCTTCCCAGGGATCTCAGAGTCCAGACTGAGGAAATGTGTCACCACAAGCATGCATGTTTGTACTAAGACTCAAGTATGTGGCCCTTTGTGAACAGTTCATGTAGTTCATGAGTCCGGGATAGGGACAACCTAGAATCGGAGCCACAGCACACAACAGTGCATGTTGTAAGGAGACCCGTGGACCTCCAAATTCTAGATCCTTACTCGTTCTGATCCTGCTAAATTCCTAGGGAATGAGCGACCCACAGGTGGTTGTGGTATCTCGGGGGTCACCAGGGACTGTGGCTGCAAAGCTGCGTGGCCCAGCCCTAGTTCATGACCCGCTTGTTGAAGGCGTTTCAGCACAAACAGCAGTATGACCAAGACAAATGAGGCAGCTCCTTGTATCTCCTTCAGATTTCAACCTGAATTGGTTGGTCCAGCTGCCAGCAAGTATTTTAATTTTTATTATAAGGTCATCTTTCTAAGCTCTCTGCTGTTTTAAAGGGAGAAAAAAAAGGCAATGCAGTTAGCTCCCTAAGTACAAACTGATAACTGGAGAACTGTGGGACTGCCAGTTTCTTTGAGGAATGGAATTTCAGTCAGAAAACATGGAATTTAAGTGGAATTTGCCAGTTTTTGAAGTGGAAAATTGGCAGATCTGACCCATTGGACAACTGCCCAGGCGTTTAAAAAAACAAAACAAAACAAAAAAACCCACACTTTTTTTTCTTTTTTTTTAAGGAAAAACAAAGAGATTGTCCTAATCTTCAAGGGCATCTTTCTTCGTTGTCTTCGTGGGTTTTCAGACTTTCTCTTGAGAGGAAGATGGGGTTTTGTGCCATTTTTTTCCATGTGAAGTTCTGCATTCGTTTGGTGTAACAAAGCCCAGATCACCTGGTTTGACTTGGAACCTTCTCGTTGCAGGTCGATCCGGGCCACAAATCCTTCTGAGCACACGGTGATCCTTGCGGTGGTTTCACAAGCGTAAGCTCCCCTCCATCCCCAGCTGGCAGTGGTACTGTTCATTCTGAAACATGTGTCTGATGGAATCCAGCCTTTGAGCCTGCCGAGCAGTGGGCATGCCCTTGGCCCCACAACCACCAACTTCAGATCTCCCTTTGCAGGGCTGTTTTTTGTGTTGCAAGGATCTGGATATATTTAGGTTTCTGTCAGTTGTACCTGACTTCTCTTAACCCAGACTGGAACACATGAGGGGGAAAAAAATGGGTGCTCGTTACGTGCTAGAAATGAAGAGAAGATCTGAGGGCGATGTCTAGGGAGAACTTGTTCCCGCTCACCTTTTTTCTTTGAAGAAAAGAAGTGGGAGGCTGCTTGTTTTTCACAAAGAAGAAAAAAAAAGACAGCATGAGCACAAAGAAGCACTAAATACACTGGGAGGAAAGGATTGTATAGTTGGGGTCAGGATTGTTCTGTGTCTAGAAGCAGGACAGTAGGATGTGTGCCCATGCTGGAAGGCAGCAGAAGGGGGATTGGGCTGTAGGTACGAGGTGGTGGAATGAGCAGCAGCTCTGCTGATCTGTCGCCTGAAATGGCCACCCCTTAAAATGAGAGACCTAAAAGGAAAAAAAAAGTTGTTGGTACAAGCTACAGTCGTTGGAATCCTTGCAGTATCAAATTGTTGTATTTGTTTTAGTGGCCATCCTTTGCTTCAGAGAGAAGAAGGCCTTTGATGAGGGCCTAGGACCCTCCTGGACTTGGCCCCATTGTGGGAGCTGGCAGAGATTGTGTGACAAGCCAGCAACAGAGGCAGGAGAGTTGAGGTCTCCCCCGGGCAAGCCTGGCCCCAGGGAGATTTGAAATAACTTCGTTCCAAAGCCATATTGGTACAGGAGGAAGTCGTGGCTTCAAAGTTTTACCCCAACCAAACACTCTTCCTTACCTATTATTCCTTGAGTGTAGTTTTTTTTAAAGATTTTATTTATTTATTTGACAGGCAGAGCGCACAAGTAGGCAGAGAGGCAGGCAGAGAGAGAAGCAGGCAGAGGAAGCAGGCACCCTGCTGAGCAGAGAGCCCGATGCGGGACTCGATCCCAGGACCCTGGGATCATGACTGAGCCGAAGGCAGAGGCTTTAGCCCACTGAGCCACCCAGGCGTCCCCACCTTGAGTGTATTTTTAAGAGCTGTGTCGCTTCACTTGATTCCTACCATGGGCTCTTGCTGGGCCAAGGAAAAGGAAAGAAATTGTTCCCATTGGTTCTGTATCCTGATGGGATATGAGGTCTCAAGGGGAATGAATGAGTGTGTATTTAGCCTTCCTCACCTCCCATGAGGTGTTACTAGGGTGTCCAAGTCTTGCGCATGGATTCCAGGAGTACACCTGGCCATGTGTCATATTCCCCAAGACTGGCTCATACCACAGACCCAAAAGAGAAACACAATTTTTTTTTTTTTTTAACTACTATAGTCATGTAGCAGAAATGCTTACAAATCCTTGACAGATAAGGCCTTGCTATGGCTTGTTATTTTCCACCCGTTTCCTCCTATTTTTAACATAAAATATTTTGCATAGATCACAGAAAAATAATAAAACGAATGCTGAGTTTGTGCAGCCCAGCTTATGAAATAGAGTGTTATTAACACCTTCGGACTCTCTTTGTGCCCCTCCTCATTTATCAGTCGAAGAAGGTAGAATCTGGAGTTCCTGGGCAGAAAAGCAAGAAGGACTACTCTTCCCTGGAGGGAAGGCATAAGCTGTGGGGAAAGCCACAAACAAGCCTCAGGATTGTCCTTTCTGTTCTCCACCCGCTCTTCCACCCAGTATCTTGTATTCCCTTTTCCTTCTCTGTTTTCCAAAGTACATACTCCATGTTAACCTGCTGGCTCTTTTAGGGACACTCTTTCTCTCTCAAAATGATGGAAGCAGAAATGCAGCCTGTCTTCATGAGGAGCAGACCTTGTACCCAAATGAGATTCTGAGACCCAGCTATAGGCTCAGTGCAGGAAACCTTCCCATGAAATGAGGAACCATCATCAGGGTTTTTTCTCTTTTCCCCTTCCAGTGTGGCATTACTGATGACACTTCTTTTGCACTGGGCTATGGGGTGCTGTAGTCTGTAGTGTCAGCTGTCTTCTTCACATCGGGAGTTGGACCCAACCAGGGCTTGGGTTGGCAGTTGTGCTTCCAGAGGGTTTGGGGACCGCATAAAGGACCGTGGTGTCTGGGATGAGCACGGCACCTACCTTGTCCCATCCATTTGTTGCAACTTTCAGGGGCAGCCCAGCTTTGGGGATGGCCACTCTTGTGTACCTGTGGTGATGCTTTCAGGCACACTGCTAGTTTTCTCGACTGTCCGTGTTCTTTCTGCATCTGGAAGGCAAACATGGGTCCAGGAAGGCAGGTGCATCCCGTGGGCACACGCTGGTCAGGAAGCCACTGTTAGAGCGAATGCTATGCTTGCCTCATTGCTCTCTCTCCATGTTTCAGTGTGAGGAACCCTGGTTTGTATCTACTGAGTGACTGCATTTTCTGCTTTGCTGCAGATCGGGTGACCGAGAAGAGGCCTCAGTCCTCCCTCTCCTGCATGCAGGCTTCAACAGGGTATGTATGGAGGAGGTGACTCAGCATCTCTCCGTGGTACGGATGCTCCCCACTGCCCCTCATGACCGTCGTGTAACACCGCAGCCATAGAGCCACACAGAAGCTCTAAGACAGTAGAGCTCCAGGACTGTGAGGGGAAGGAAGTAACTGTTCTCTCACAGGATGGGCACAAGCAACCGCTAGTCAGGCTTTTTCCTTCATAACTTCATGCGTCCTAGTTACAGGAATGTAATGACCTCAAAACACATCTTCCCACACCAGGTCAAAATTCTGAAGTCCCAAAGTCACCTCACTTAAATGAGTCCCATGAAGGAGATTCATTATACGTCTGTAGATGTTAGATACAGTTAAGTCCACCCAGTTGGCACCCAGGAGTCTGTTGGCCAAGGTCTCACCAGAGCTTATACCCCAAGGACAGGCCCATGTTGGCATTTGCCTCTGTGGACTCCTGATTTAAACAATAAACATCAGCAAAGGCAAGGTCTGTGAGTGACAACTATGGGAGTAACACTGGCGTTCAATAGGAAGCTTAAGATGGAGGACTCCAGGGGTGATGTCACCAAGACAGACATATGGTAGTTCCTGGTTTCACTCCTCACGAGCACAACCGTAGAAGTGCCAGAGGCTGCTGAGAGCATCCTTGCACGTGGAGGTGAGGCTCACGCATGCCCAGCCCTGCCTCACAGATACCTGGCAGACTGTGTTAGCAGGGTGAGGGAAGTCATTCCGCACTGACCACACGGCCTCCCCGCCCCCTCCCTGTCTGGTCTAGGGGAAAGAGACCTCCGTGGTGATGATGACCTCCCCCACCCCAGCACTCTGGGTTGCTTTGTGGGAGCCCCTGCTCTGACTTGCTCTGCTTGCCATAGGGATAGCAGGGGAGTGTGCATGGGTCAACCACTGGGAATCTGACCCCTGACTGTGAAGGGGGTGGGACTTGGCAGACCAAGTTCGTACCTGTGGGGCCCAAGTAGTCACCCCATGCAGCTGTTTTGCTCATCTGCAGAAACCCATCATAGGCGTACCTGACCAGGGAGCTCTGCAGGGTACAGATCTAGCTGATTGGGATCCTCAGCTGAGGAGTTTTGCTGGCTCTATTCCTGGTTTGCCCAGGCAAGGAATGGAATCCAGCCCCAGCTGCTGTGGAGTGTGTCTTCAGGCCCTATCTGACTGGCAGGGCTAGCAACAGCTCCTGGAAGCAATACAGCCCAGTGGCTCTCGAGCGGAGAGTTGGGCATGCAGAGCTGATGGTCCTCAGAGTCAAGGCCATATCCAGCCTGAAGTGTTCCTGTGCTACATACTTGGCACAGGCAGAGGGATTAATTTATAGCCAAGGCTGAGGGTAGCTCCCAGCGTCTCCCAACCTGCAGAGCCTGTTTAGAGAATGGAGAGTAGCCTGGAGTGACCCCTCCCCTTCTTGCCCAGGCAGGGCAAGGAGAGACCTAGCCACACTGGCTCTGCAGAGTGTCTTCCAGCCCCTTCTGCCCCAAATGGCTAGGGATGACTCCTGGCAGCCTTGTGGTCCAGCAGCAGTTAGCAGAGAGGCAGGCCAGCAGAAATGAGCCTTTGTGTAACAAAGCTAGTGGCCCCATTCAGTCTGGGAACTTGGCAAGCAGGCCTGCTTGAGTTAAGACAAAGAGTTCTACTAGGTTTAGAGATGCTTCTCCTGCTGTGCTGAGGCAGGAAAAGTCATTCATAGCCCCACTTATCACTGACACCAGCCTTTAGCCTGTCCAATCAGGGAACCGAACCAGAGCCTGCAGGAAGGTGCATAGTCTACTCGGCAACTCTACGTACCATGGTGCTTGGACAGGGAGTACAGTGCATAACTGGGGTGACCAGTTCTGGCCACCTGACCAGGAAATATAGTGCACACTCTGGCCTAATTTGGTCGCTAAAAAATGAGCTATGCAGGCCTTGGTTCCCATCCTGTTGCCCTCTAGGGCTGGAAGGCTTGTTCCTAGCATCATCCACTAAAGAATATAGTCCCCAGAAGTAAGTCTGACTGGAAACTTGAGTCAACCGTAAAACCTGTCCAAGCTTCACTTGGGTGGGGAATTAAGTTGGCAGTCCTTTACAGCTGTTCTCAGCCAGGAGCACATACCCCTCCCCACTCCTGAGAGTCTGAACACTGGCCTTGCCCTGAAAGAGACCATAATAGTATGTTCCACCTACCCAGGGTCATTAGCAGAAATTTCACTCAGAAACCCAAACTGAGCTGACTGATGAAGTGTTGTGTCTGCCAGAGAAAACCTATGAAGTCTACAAGATGAGCCAGGTACTCAGATGCACAGATAACAACACGAAGAATCGAGGATCATGAAAAATCGGGTCGATATGACAACATTGTAGGAAACTGATAAGGCTCCAATAACTGACTTGGAAGAAATGGAGATCTATAAATTGTCAAAGAAGTCAGAATAATCCTCTGAAGGAAGTTGACTAAAACTGCAAGAAAACATACCACTTAGGAAAACAGTTGCATGAACAAAATGAGAAGTCTGACAAATAGCAGCCAGCAAAAACAAACAAACAAACAAAAAACCAAACCAAAAAAATCCTAGAATTGAAAATCACAAGAACAAAAGAATTCAGTAGAGGGTTTCAAAGTAGACTAGACTACACAGAAGAAAGAATCCATGACCTGGAGGATAGCACTTTGGAAATTACCCCATTATAGAGGAATAAAAAGACAAAAAGAATGAGGAAGAGTGAAGAAAGCCTGTCGTGATTATGGGACACAATGGGAAAAAAATACCTATAATATTCTCATTATAGGTATTCCAGAAGAAGAAAAGGAAGGAAAGAAAGTATATTTAAAGCAATAGTGGCTGAAAACTTCTGAACCTGGGGAGAGAAATGGACATCTCAATCCATGAGACCAGAGGATCCCCAAATACATTGAATCCAAATACAAAATGCTATGTTGCTATCCTGGATTAAAAAAAAAAAAAAAAAATCCTTGTCCTAGACTACAGAGCAGCTGGAACGCTTGTGTAACGTGGTAGTTTTGTGCTTTGGTATACTTCAGTGTTGAAGTAGCAGTGCTAGATAAAATATTAAAGGTAGCATCGTGGTTCACGTGCGTAAGAGAAATAAATGTTTCTTCTTAGCAGAGTTGCTTACTCTCCAGATAGTTTTGTCCATCTCCTTTGTCCATCTCAAGGGCTGGCATTTGGTTCTGAATGCTGTTGCTAGGTGCTGTGCCTTAATGAAAAGGCCTAAGACAGTGCTTCTGAGTTTTGGAATGGAGAATTGCAAAAGAAAAATTGCCAAGCTATGTGGCTGAGACTGACTCTCTTACTCATTTTCTGAGAAATAATGTAAAATTCACTGGTTTCCTAGGTTAAATTTTAGGTTAAATGTTGACCCCCATCCCATCATTGTTCTTCACCTGTGAGGCAGAATCTTGGGTGTATGAGGGTGCAGGGGTTTCCTCCTTCTCCTGACACCATCTAGGTTCTGTCAACGAGGAGGCATGCGGGTGCTGTTAATTGTCCTTCTGGAATTTGGCTTTTAGTTCATTGATCCTACCTCTCTGACTGGTGTAGATATTGTGTCTTGGCTGGAGGTCTGAGATGACACATTTACTACCAGGAGAGACCCCTGGCCCTCTTTGGGTACAAATGCCACTAAACAAATTGAGGAGGAAAAGTCCACTGTTTCCTTCTTATTTCTATGGAACCTGTCAGTCACCTCTTGTAATGGCGGCTCTAGCAGGTTTCATTTACCTTTGTCAGGATATGGTGCTGCTTTTTTTGCAGACAGCCAGTTGGGCAACACCCTTTGTGGGAGCATGAAAAATGGTACCTGTCAGGGACTGCTCGGTAATTTTTAGCACTGGGTCTGATCAAGGCCATTGGCCAGCTAGGTCAGGGTGCCCCCAGAGAGCTTGAGCTCTTCTGTGAGAAGTGCACTGCACCTGCTGGGCCCTCCTCTCCCGAGTTACTGTGGCTCAGAATCTGCTAAAGCTGCTCTCCAAGTGGCTAGTCTCCTTTTTTGGGTAAAATCTTGTCTTTGGCAGCTTTCTCCCCCAAGCACCCTTCCAAATATGCCCGCTATTCTTGCCTTCTTTGAGGTTGTTTCTCATCTCTGGTTTGTTTTGATTTTATTAAATCATCTGCTGAATCTAAGCTCTTTGTTGCTAGCCGATTGTCCACTGCGTCAGCCTGGGGGCTCCCTGAATGGCGATCCAGAAACCAATTGTGCCATCTGATACACCACAGCAGCTCACCTCGAAGCTTTAGTAGCTGTGTGTAAGCGGCCAACCACACGGGGCTCAGTCCACCGTGAGCCTTTCACAAACCAGTTTCTTACATAGCAAAGGGTGATCGCAGTGGCATCACTGTGAACCTTGGTGTGTCCCTTTTTCCATGGGCATGACACTTCCTCACCAGGTGCTCATGGAGTACTTACTAGGAGATAACAATGAGCCAGGCCTAACAAGGCTACGTAGGTTGGACACCGCTTCTCCCTGGGGAGGCTTCCTCTGGAGCAGAGTGGAGTGCTAAGACGGATCGCTGGTCACGCTCCATTTGAGGGGATTTGCTTAATCCTCATCTACACTTGAGAGATTTAATATTTTTGCAGAGGAGGAAACAGGCTCAAAATAACTAACGAGCTTGCCAGAGCTCCTGATTATGACAAAGTTAAGATGGTACAGGGTGTTATTGAACTCCAAACTCTGGGGGGGGGGGGGTTCAATAAAATCTAAGTTAGTAATTAAAAATGGAAGTGAAAATATAGTATAATTTTATATACAGACTTTATATACTGATTTTGCTTCCTATAATTAATGTATTACACATATATGTACATATAGGTTTTGGAACCTAAGAAAAGAAAAATAAACCAAATGTGATGATAGCTCTAGCTTTTGACCTTGTCGGTGACTTGGGGGCTTTTTTCTTGGGGTTTTTCTGAATTGATGCATCTGTCTCTCTCTCCCTTTTTTTTTTTTTTTTTAAGATCTCCCGTATTTATTTGAGACTGGGAATGAGTGTGGCAGGGGCAAGGGCAAAACAGACTCCCCACTGACCTGGGAGCCTGACTCAGGGTTTGGTCTCAGGGCCTTGAGATCCTGACGTGAGCCGAGGGCAGACACTTAACCGACTGAGCCACCTAGGCACCCCTGCGTTTCTATATCTTAAATAAACATGTTTAACTTCTGTAATTAAAAACAGACAACAAAAGTTAACTACTGAAGTTGGTGTCTTAAAAAAAGAAACCTGCCCAACTGTGTTGATTGCAACATTTTGAAACTTATTTTTATCACAGATCCTTTTTAGTAACTTAAAAAGCATCCACTAACAGTTATGCTCACAGCTTGGCTGCAGGCTCTTACATACTCTTCACCCATCCAGAAGTTCAGCCTGAACCTTAACTGTGTTTAGCTTTGCTCTACAATAAAAAGAGAAAATATTTCTCTTCTCTGTGTGTTCATGGCTTCCCCGCTTTGCATACCGCTTACCAACTTCCCCCTGGAATAGTGGGAGACCAGAGGTATTTATTCCCCAAGGGAGAAGCCACGCATGGCAGAGTGTGTGTGTGTGTGAGAGAGAGAGAGAGAGAGAGAGACGGAGGGTGCTTTGGGCAGTCAGAAGATGAGGAAGTAAGCAAAGAAGGGTCTCTTCCCTTGCACAGGGTTCTTCATACTGTGGCATACACTGAACATGCTTTCAGGAGACTTCTCTTAGCACAACTGAAGCACAGGTGTTCCAGTAATTCACAAGGTTGGGGAGGTAGTGCCCGTGTGTGTTTATTTTCCTGTGCATATTCATAACGAAGTTTTCCCCCACCTTTGCATACAGTATAATCTGGTCTATTGTTTCTCATACATTTAAACAAGCATTTCAAACAGTTTGACTATTCTTTTTTTTTTTTTTTTAATTATCTCAACTCATTTCAACTTGTCAAGTTGTCTTATGTAACAGAGTTACCTAGGGTAGGGAAAACTAAGCTCCTCTGACTCTTTCAGAAGTAATTGTATGTCTTACATGTTATCTTTGTTTTCTTTTCAGAGATTTATGGAGAATAACAGCATAATTGCTTGCTATAATGAACTGGTTCAAATAGAACACGGGGAAGTTCGTTCACAGTTCAAATTACGGTATGTAACAAAGTAAGAAGGGACCCGAGGGCAATAGTGGTGTGCGGAAGCTTTCGCCACGAGGCTGCTGTTCACAGGTTCCTGGCGAAATCCCAGGGATTTTTGAAACTGCGAAAAAGGTATTGGTAGCTGGTAAATGGCAGATTCTACACGGGGAGCCCTTTGCTTAAATGAAATAAATGAGAAAGCATTTCTTGTTTGGGCAATATTTTCCACTATTTACAACAGTTTTAAAATTAGACTCGAGGAAAAGTACTATGTAATTTTCATATACTTAAATTGGGATTAAGAGTAGCCTTTGAGGATTCATTTCTATTTACTACTTTAACATTTATAAATGCCTGTGTGGGTTGTGAGGAATAGGGGCAAACCAATGGGTATAATTATTAGGCTATTCATAATAATTGTTATGTAACCACGATGGCCATTTCATGGGATCTGTTTGTGACTCCAGTATACAAGGAAATATGTTCAAGAAATCTTAAGTCTCTTTACAGGCATATAGTGCTTTAAAAACAGGCTTTTCATGATGCTCACTTCTGAGATGGGCTCATGTAGGTGTTTAGCTGCTGGTAGGATATTCTGCTTCTGGGACGTCTTGGGATATGAGGGCCCCAGCTCATGGCTGGTTTTGCACAAGCTCCGCATTCTACCACATTCTCAGACCCTGATCTCTTCAACCTACCCGCCTTGAGTCGAGAGAAGGGCAGAGAGAAGGCTCTTACCAATCTGTAACCCCGGGGTGGGGGAAGGTGGCAGTGAGGGGCTCTGCTGTCCTATAGCCCCTCCAGGCTGGTGGGTGCCAGAAAGTCCTCGGCATGGCTTATCCCTCTGGCCAACACAGAGGTCATGATAGTTTCAGGCTCAGTGAAAAATAAGATTACACCTCAGTGTAATGATGAGACTTCCCTTGATTACTTAATTTGCGTTCAAAGAAGACGAAACCATTTATAAACTTAATTTCTTTCTGATATCCTTGGAAGTAAAATGGATTGACAGAAACCCACAAACGCAGGTTTTTCTTGTGGTTTTTACCCTGATTAGAGAAGTAACTTCTTGGTGGACAAAGAACTTTAAGAAATAGTGTTGGGAGGGATGCCTGGGTTTTTCAGGCAGTTAGTTAAGTGTCTGCCTTCTGCTGAGATCATGATCTCAGGGTGCTGGGATCAAGCCCTGCTTTGGGCTACCTGCTTGGTGGGGAGTCTGTTTCTCTTTTGCCATCTGCCCCCACTCCCTTGCTCGTGCTCTCTCTTTCTCACTCTCTCAAATAAAATCTTAAAAAACAAAAACAAAAAACCAGTATGGAGATAAGCAATCACTTTTTTTAAAGCAATATTCCTCACTATAAATGGTTAAAAAATCAAACTAGTGGAAATTTGGGTATTTTAACCATCTATAGTGAGGAATGTTGCTAAGGATTTTTAAATATAAAAGTTAAGCTTAAAGCCCTTGGTTTCTTTGTATCCTTGTTCTCAGCTTCAGGGGGCTTCATAAAATTGAGAAAACTCATTGCCTTTTCTTCAAACAATTTCTGATGCTTATTGTACATTGTTTTTATTCCTTTGGGGGTCTATTATTTTTCACTGAGGATAGAAAGACTGCTTTTAGAGGTTTTCAAAATAGAATAAGAGGGGTTTCATTTTGTTTTAATTCTTCAGCTGTGTATTTCTACAACAGAAATGAACAGCTGTCCCCCTACCGCTCTGGTAGTTAATTCCCTCATTGGATTTTTTTTTTTTAAAGATTTTATTTATTTATTTGACAGGCAGAGATCACAAGTAGGCAGAGAGGCAGGCAGAGAGAGGAGGGAAGCTCAACAGGGAGCCCGATGCGGGGCTTGATCCCAGGACCCTGGGATCATGACCTGAGCAGAAGGCAGAGGCTTTAACCCACTGAACCACCCAGCACCCCCCTCCATTGGATTTTAAGTAACTGCGTTTTGAGTTCTTCGAGCAACATTCCATGTGGTGGCTTGGGTAGGAAGTCTGAAGGTGCCTTGTTCACAGCAGGGTAAAAGGCAGGGTCTAGTAATTTGAGACAAACCTTCTCAGCCAGCACAAGGGTTAAAGGGCTTCATGTCACTGTGCTCATGAGATTTGCTTTGAGCCAGGGCACTGAACGCTTTGGAAGGTCTCCTCAGATTCAGAACTTGTCTAGGTCCTAAGTACATAGCGCTAAGTAGATTCTCTAACTTCTCAGTCCTCCCGGACTGGAGCTGGAGGGGTTGGTCCCGTTGTGGGGGTCGTAACGAAAAGGTTCATGTTAGTACTAGAAATAAATGTGAAGTTGGTTGGTGGACTTGACCCCAGCGGGCCGTGATGCTAGGAGACTGGATTTGCCCCATGTGCGGATCCCTTTCCACAGCAGCTTAAGTTTGGCTGGTCAGGGGCCTCTCTCCCCAGTCCTGAGCCGCCAGCATGACAGCAGCCCCTGTGGTGGGGAAAGGAGAGCCAGAGTCCTTCACAGAAGGCCAGAGAAGGACCAAATGGTCAGTTTCTTCCCTTATGCTTCGCATGGTTCTGCCTCAAGCATCTCTAACTTCCTTCCCTCTTTTGGAGAAGGGTATGTGTGCCTGTTTCACTTCTCCTGCATACCCTATATCTGGGCCCTGCAGTCAGGGTGTGATGACCCATTCTGTGACCTCCCCAGCTCCTTCTAGGACCTCGAAAGAACCCACCTGCGCCTCAGAGTCAGGGAGTCCGCTCTGTCACTTACTGCCATTGGGGAAAATGGGGCTCTTTATTACACAATGCCAGAATAATTATAGTCTAATTATATAATAGTTTTCTTTGCAATTCCTCCCCCAGCTGCAGCTAAATACGTGACATTACTAGCATTCTGCAAGGGCAGGCTGTACTGCACGGAAGATGTCAAATGTTGAAGGTAGAAACTTTTGTCCGGGTCTTGGTTTGTGGTAATGAAGTTTCACCAAGACAAAAGAAGGATCATGTGATCAAACAGATACTTAATTTTGAAATTCTGTGATAAAGAATAACTTCTGAAGAGAAGAAATAAATCCTGTGTCTGCATGCTTGAGGAATTCCTGTATTAAACAGGACAAGTCATGGGGACTGGGGAAAGATGGGGTAAATGATGACCACTTACTTCTATCAATGTTTCTATGTCTTTATGATGAAAAGAGCTGCTATCTAAAGTGCAGATAAGATTTAGCTCCTTAGCGGGAATTTAAACTGATCGGTTCATACTGACATGGTACGAGCTATTATATTTTATTGGTCTGATATTTGTTAGCCAGGACTTGGACTCAAATCGTCAGGTTTAGTTTACTCCCGATCTTAGGACCGTAGCAGCCCTCCATTTCAGCAAGAACCTGAGTGTCTGAGGGACAGAACTTTATAGTCCACGGAATGCTATACTTCTCAGTATCCATAGATGTTTCTAGAGGGCCATATCCTGGCATAGACCCTGGTGACCGGCCCTTTGCTCCAGGAATAGAGTCCAGCTGTGAAGCCTTCAAGTCACTGGTCCCTGTGGCTTCGCTGCCAGGGTTGCTGCTGACCAGGAACAAGTCTGTGAGCCGCTGGCCATTGCTGCTTCGCTCTTCCTGCCCCTCCTGGACCCTGCTGGCCTGTGGATTGCGGTTCAGGTTTAAGTTTCCCTGAAGCCAGCACGGCAGGCCTACCTTGTTGCAGGCAGGCTTGGCTGGTATATGTGTGTGGTGAGCAGATGCTAGAGTATCCTTGGCAGGGGGATGGGGGTGGTACAGGAGATAACACAACCCGACCATCCCCGCCCCAGTGGACAGGGGAAAACACTGAGAGCCAGGGAGACTCTGGACATGATCACTGCTACCCAGGATGTCAGTGGCAGTGTTGGGGGGCTGGGGGGTGGTCCAGGCACCCTCCTATTCGGTCTGAGAACCCCCGCACCCCATCATACCGTGATGTTCTTTGTAGATGTCACACCAGGGCCCCTCTGATACTTGCTGTGTGCATCAGGACCTTCAGGGGCCCTTACGAAGGTGAGGGATCCTGGTTCCATGGCTTGCCCTCCATGGGTTTCCACGTCGAGTTTACCCTCCCCTTGTGTTGTTTCCAGTTTTCCAACTTCTTAACCTGAAGATAGAAAACTCAATCTGAGGCACAGTTACATGGTTCCCGAGAACAGAAAATGAGTACCGCTAAGGATCTTCTGCATGAAGACTATCAATAATTAATAAAGCAATTAAATTTTCAAACTCTAGGAATATGATTTAAATAGATTACCTCACTTTGCTGCAGGTTTATTTAAATAGAACCATCAACCAAATTGGTTTTAAAGCCTGGGTCTGAACAGTGCCATCCAGCCTGTCCCTGGGAGAAAACAGCCTACTGGCTCCACTCACGTTCTCCCTCGACCATTGGTACGAATTTGCCTTGTTCCACTGGGTGTTACACCAAGCGTTTTATGCTTTGTGGATCATCACACAAGGAATATTTCATAGATAAATTTCGGCAGTGGGAGCCGAGGTCTTCCATACAAGCAGCTCTCGAGTTATAAAAACAGCAGCAGGCTGAGGTACCTGTTTAAAGGTTTAGGTAAGACGGACAGGCACTTTCAGAAAATGGGCAGGAGAGGAATTTGTCACTTGATAAAGTAAGTTACAGCTCAGTTATCCAGCTCTCAAATGGAAGGGTTAATCCACACATGGTGTGCTCTTCCACACGGGACTCCTGGAGGATGGGATACCCTCTCTTGTGCTGCCGGGCAGGGTTCGGGAGCCACCTGCCTGGAAAATACTACTGACGACACTAGCTCTTGCTTGTCTCTTCGTGAAAGGCAGTGTAGTCGGGGCTTTGGTAATAATTTGAAAATCTTCTTTTATTCTTTTTTTTCCTCTGTTTAAATGATCTCATTTACAAATGCAACAAGGGCATTAAGACAGTCCACGGTCCAAATTAGACTGGTGCCATTGAAATAAAGAAATGTACTGCATCTGTTAAGAATCTCTGAGGAGTTGGGCGTATCTTCTCTGCCTACCCCATCGTGGTTACTTACCTAGCGGCTCACACCGGTCTCTTCATCTCTGCAGCCATGGGACCCGTACTCTTCAATGGAATAAAATCTTTTACTCACCATCCAGATTACCTTGCTAATATTGAATATGGTTTTCGGTTAGATATTTCAGGGATACTCATGAGAGAGGATAGGTTATGATTCATTTTTCTTCTCAGCACTAGCCTTTGAAAGAGTTAGAGAGTTAAGGACATACTGTCGTGGGAACTTATAAATATAATACTAAGGATTATATGCTGAATTCTTTTTTTTTTTTAAAGATTTTATTTATTAAGTTGAGAGAGGGATGGGGAGAGGCAGAGTGAGAGGGACAAGCAGACTCCCCAGTGAGCAGGGAGCCTGAGGTGGGGCTCAGTCTCGGGACCTGGAGACCACAACATGAGCCAAAGGCAGACACTTTACCATCTGAGCCACCCAGGCGCCCCTGCTGAATTCTTACATTATTCAAAGCACTTTGAGAAATGCCTCCCATAAACTGTTTTGATTTTTTTTTTACTGCAACCTATAAAATGGGTGTTATTCTCATTTTATAGATGAGAAAGCTAGGGACCAGCAAGGATACAAAATTCCCATAACTGGCAAAATACAGAATCAGACTTGACTGTTTTTTCTGCCCTGTCCCTTGTCAATAGTTTAAAACGATGGCTAAGGTAGCTGCCTCTATGAGTGGAAAAAATTACTAACCTCTTAAGAGTCTGTTTTATAAGGAGCAAAATCAATGAAGTAAATCTGCCTTTTTTTTTTTTTTTTTGTAATGAGTAAGAAAGCCCTCCCTGGGATTCTTTAAATAGCCAGTACAAATAGCAAAGCTGTAGTAACTAGCTACATACTTTCTGTGTTAGGTAGTAAATAACTTGCTGTATTTGGAGTTGCACTAGGTTAGAAGGTCCTTAAAATTCTAACCAAGAAACTGAGAAGCTGAAATGATTTCGAATATTCTCCTTGGACAAGAAAGGTCACCAAGGCAAGTGCCTACCTGGAAGGCTGTATGAGTAGAGTAACCAGGCCAGGGGAATTCTGCCAGATCTGCCTTCCATCATGCCAGGGGCTGTGGCTGAAGGCAAAGTACCATATAAAGGCTTGTTTATTAGAGACGATGAAAGTAAGGAGGAAAAAAAATGTCCCTGCAGTCTGTTGCAGAAGGGCAGACAGAATACCTGAGATTCAGTTTGGGCTTAATTGAGTTCTCCTCATTGCTGGAGTCTTGACTTCTCCCTGGCCACACTAGCAATGACACAGAAGAGCACTGACATAGACTCAGGAGACTTAGAAGAGGGTCTCCTGCAGCTGAGTTTTCTCGTGTCAGTGTTAAGGTTTCATTTGGCACATAGGTAGCTCATTCCATAATCCGTGAAGAGTTGGCTGGATTATAGTCCTTGGTGTCCTAGTCACAGAAATGGATACTATTGTTTATTCAAATTAACTCGTCGAGTTTGAAAGGCTAGGGCATTTATTTTCCTTCCAAAAGGGCATGGTTTTAATGAATTGTGGACAACTGTTTACTTTGATAAATTAACACATAAATGCAATTGGTTTTATGGCTGCACTAACGTCCGTCTTCTGCAATTTCAGGGCCTGTAATTCAGTGTTTACAGCCTTAGACCACTGTCATGAAGCCATAGAAATTACAAGTGATGACCATGTGATTCAGGTACGGAGACACTTTTTACCTGGAGATGTGAAAATAGAAACTCTCAAGTTTGAGCCATCCTTTTTCCAGGGACCTTGCCATAAGTCTTACATTTTTATATATTATCTTTGGAGAAAAGGACATCAAAGTATATGAAGAAAACTGATGGGTTTAGTTTCAGAACTAGATATCCAACGAGAATAAACAACGAGTTAGATTAGAACCTGTGATTTCTTTGACCAAGACAGGTGAAATTCTTTGACCGTTTGTAAAGACAGCATTTACATGACAGAAGTAAGTCAGAATTACAGAGTAAATGATGAATGCCTGTGGGGATGAAATATTTCAACAGTCCTCATTTATTTGCCTACAGTTGGTTTCATAATTATAGAGCTATCTTGTATGGTCAAGTTACCTTCTGAAGGAAATGTGTATAGTACACAAAGCTTTTTTGAAGTAAAGTCCTCTTGTTCTGTTTGTTGGGAGGTAAGACCTTTACACTTCAACAGTATTCTGAAATGTAGACTTGACCATCAGTAGTACCAGCCTGCCTGCGGTTGGCTCACACAATGGCACTGAGTTTACGCTTGGTACACTTGGGGTCATCAGTAGAAACCAGACACGGTGCCCCACGACAGAGCCCCCACTGCACACAGACAAACCCTGTTCTCAGGCCCAACCATCAGCAGGCTACCCTGCCTAGGCCCCCTCATAAACAGGTCCATACCATTACCTCCTTTCCCTTCACTGACTGTGAAAGAGTGCTCCATAATACAGATGGGGAAACTGAGGCCAGCAAGGTCAAGGAATTTACTCAAGAAAAGCCCCAGTAGTAAATATTGGAACCAAAATATGTAGCCATGTCTTTCTGACTGCAGAGCCTTCTTTCCTGGTTCCTGGTCTGTCTATAGACGTTTTCTGGCTATTTGGTGAAGTGAGTCTAGAAACTTCCTCGTGTTGCTTCTTGTCACTGCCTGCCTGCACACACACAGGTCTGCACCCTGCACCACAGAGGAAACCAGACATGTTTGCTACTGACCGAGTACACATTTCCCATTCCCCTCACTTACATCCAGACCAGAACGCTCAATTCCAGTCCGTTCTTCTATAGTGAGCATTCTAAGTGGTTCTGAACCTTTGGTCTCTGGGGTGAGGGGTGGGGATGCTGTGGTGCTGTGCTGCCGTCATCCCCTCCCCCCACTTTACCATGAACAGGAAGGAAGGGACTACCCCTTTAAAAGCTGCTGGTGATCTGCTTTTAAAACTCAAAAGCAAGGAGAAAGAAGTTGAATAGAGGATGTTATGTTTAAGGGGGAAGTAAAATGACAGCTGTGTTACGGATTTCAAGAGGAGTCCTCGTGGCCAGGATATCTCACATATGTTCTTGCTTCGTACCGGGGCCCTTCTTGAGGCATGGCCGCCAAAGAGTGTGTACCTCTGTGTGACTATGTTTCAGACACTAGGGGGTAGTACCTTCAGGAACAATATTTACCTACTCATCCCTTCATCTCAACTATTCATGACATTTACACGAAGCTTGCCATAGGCCAGGCACAGTACTCAGCACTTTAGACATTCTTATTTAGTTCTTAAAGCCATTTTATGAACCAGGCACTACTGTTGCAGCCATTTTACGGAGGAGGAAACTGAAAGCCAGAGAAGACAAGTAACTTGCCCATAGTCATGGAGCGGGTAAATGGCAGAGCTGGGATTTGAACTTGAGCCTGTTGGCTCCAGAGTCCACGTCCTAGAGTACTGGCTGCGTTCCAAGGTTACAGTAACCCTAGCACGAGCAAAAGGCCATGACTTCTATCCATATCTTCAACTTAAGAGTGAAGGTAGACAGAATAAACACGCAGGAAAATGTATGAGAATTCAGCCAACAAGGAAAACAGTACTTACGTCACGTATTTACTAAACAGTCCTGAGTCTCCAGGGATAAATCCAAAGTAGCCTTGCCCTCGAAGAATTTTGTGTCTAATCGGGGAGAGAGATAATAAACAAAAATTGGGACTGAGCGTGAGAAGTCACTGGCAGCCTACAAAGGAGAGACTAGGAGCCTGTAGGAGTGGTACCAGCTCGGACTAGGCAGGGGTCAAGGATGGCTTGCTAGAGGAGGGAGGGACAGAGCAGACTTGGCAGGGCATGGAGGTGGGCAAGGGTATTGTAAGTAGAGAGAGCATGTGGGCTGAGGCCCAGAGGTGAGAGGCCATGCGGCCCAGCCCCAGAAAGGTGGTGCCCACCACAGGTAGGTGATGGGAAGTCAGTGAAGACAATGTCACCACCCCTTCTCTTCTGTCACTCCTACAAGGCCACCTGCTAAGGCTCCAGAGCAACCTCGAACCCCTCCAGATTCTGGATTTCATGGTGTCAGTAGAAGCTTTGTTCTCAAGGGACTAGCTCCCCAAGAAACCCCACATCACCTGGGTTCTTACTGCGGTCCTTGTAATGGAGCGCAGGAGTGACTGATAATGGTTTGCAAGAATGTGTCTGAACCAGCAGATGGATGTGCTTGTTGCCCAAAGAAATCCATGACTTAGAAGCCATATGGTCCTATTTTCCCCCATGTTCTTTGTCTCGTTCCCCTCATTCAGCTTCTCATCCAGGAATTATTCTTTCAGAAGAAATGGGAGGCTGAGCTGGGAGTCAGGCAAGGAAGTAGCTCTGAATTCTAGGGCCCCGGGCAGAACTGTGGAAAGAAACCTGTTAGTAAGCTGGCCTCAAAATATGCTAAGGGCGTCTCTTCTCATGCCCATGTGTGCCCAGTGCTGAAAGGGCTGCTTTCTGCCCTAACTACTTAATTACATGTATTGTTCACAAGAGCTGGAAGGTGGCCCCAAGCCGTCGCATCAGTTAGTAGATAGTGGCAATCAGAAAGGAGGCACAGGAGATTAAATCTCGGTCTTGCAGAGAGGCAGCTAACATAAACCCACCACCTGTTGAACTAAGTAATTTTTATTCTAGCTCCTTTTTGTTTTTGTTTATTTTTGTTTTTTATTTCATGGGCAGTTGAAGACGAGTAAGGCCCCCGAGAGGCTACTGTCCTCAATGAGGGCTTCTGGCTCTTGTCTGCTAAGGGATGTCTTCCAGTGTCCCAGAAGGAACCAAGAGGCCGGTGTGCTCAGTGAGCACATTACCGCTCATGAGTGAGGCAGCCACTCTGGGCACTGTAGTGGCAAGGGGAGGACCAGTTGACACCTACCTCAGAGAGTGCTTATCCTGGAACTTCTCTTTGATTGTCCAATGTGTTCCTCTGTGTGCCGGCGAGTGCTCCTGGGGGCACGCAGTGTACCCGCACTCACCTCTAACCACCTCCTGTTCACAGTACGTCAACCCAGCCTTTGAAAGAATGATGGGCTACCACAAAGGCGAGCTGCTGGGCAAGGAGCTCGCCGAGCTGCCCAAAAGTGATAAAAACCGGGCCGACCTTCTCGATACCATCAACACGTGCATCAAGAAAGGCAAGGTCAGTGAAAGAGCTCTGCAAACTCCTCCCCAAAGCTTTTTTTTTTCCCCCCAATGAGCTCTATGTCATGTCATGCCATGTCATTAAGATGAGCTCTTCTCCTAAGATGATGATAATTCACTGAAAGATCTCTTATGTTTGCAAAACAAGTCAATTGTTGGATTAATTTTGGATCCCAAACAAATGTGGTCCTTAACGGTTCTGTAGAATCTGATGAGTTTGCATCAGGAGAGTTTATCCTTGGGGTGAAGATAGCCAACCCATCATTGCTATAGGTTCATTCCTGTCTCTGAGCCAGGCTCCCGCAGACAGCTGTCGTGTCAGTGTATCCGGGGCAGTGAGTGCCATAGGCACCTTTCCTCAAGCTCCCCCCTCCAGAGGAGGAGTGTGTCTCCTGCCACCGGAGCTCCCTGGGCATTGTCTTTAAGAATTCAGAATGTTTGCTCATACGATTTCTCTCATCCTGCTTCCTCCAATGTAAGTAGTTAAATAAGCACTGTATTCGTTTAACGAGGGACCACTTTTTAGGAAAAAAATAAGTTTGGGTTTATATGACATCGATTTTTTTTAACCGTAGGGGCAGTGAGCCTGACTACTGGCAGAGAAGTCTTGGGTAGGATGCCCCGTAGGAGAGTAGGAAGAGGACAGGTTTCGAGGAGAATTAAGAGACGAGAATTTACAACCATGTTCTCCACTTCCTAATGTGGGCAAATTAGTCACACCCTCTGAGCCTCGGCTTACCTATCTCTAAGGTTGATAATACCAATCTCAGAGGTTGCTATCAATATTTTAAGGAAGACCCTGTAAGAATCCCTTGACCTGGGGCTGCTACACCCAGAGGTCAGAGAGTGGCAACTCAGCCCACTCTTCAACTGTCCTTGGACCCTGAAAGGTCAGCCTGGAGGTGGACACGTTTGTCTTTGGGGTTTTTGTGCATCGTGACCATGAGTCTTAGGTAGTAAGCATTACAGTGGGTATAATGATGGAGTGTTTAGTGGAATGGTACTGCTTAACTTGATGAGACCCTCTATAGAAGCAGCCATAAGCTTTGACGGAAGGATTTTAAAAGCTATCTTTGTCTATGTAGGAGTGGCAGGGGGTTTACTATGCAAGACGGAAATCTGGGGACAGCATCCAACAGCACGTGAAGATCACTCCAGTGATTGGCCAAGGAGGGTGAGAGCGAACTTGTTGATTTCTTTTAGTTGAAGGGCTCATGTACGCATTGGGTTTACGTATTGAAATGCCACTGTAAGCGTTAGGCCCCCAAACATGGTAGATTGCGGCTGTGCATAGGATATACTGTGGACAATTCCATGTGGCTGGCAACAGCCCTCAGACGTGGCTTTCTCTCCCCATCTCTCCTGCCGATGGGCTTTACAAGACATCTCCCCAGCTGCCCACCTTCACCTGCTCATCTGTGGTTCCACCATCCCCACTACCCTCTAAAGGAGCTGTGTTTAGACTTCCCCTGTTATAGCAACAACAAAACAACAGGGCTCGCTGGCCTCGGCCCTGCCCCTGAGTCAGCCTTCTCTCCTTGAGGCAGTGGCTCTGTAGTGCTTCTTTCCGGGCTGGCTCTGGGCTTGTTGCACACGGCAGAGAGCCCTGGAGGTCATATTTATGTGGAGAAAGATGTGTTTGACCAGAAGCTGAGGTGATCTGATTTCATTTCATCTCAGATTATCAGAGAAGACTATTCAAGAAGGTAAATACGTAATTTCTCTTCCTTCTCCCAGTTAAACTTTGTGAGAGGGTTTACAAAGCCAAACAGGATCCCCAAAGAGTATATCACTGAGGAGCCTTTATAAACTGACTAGAAGGTCAACAGTAGCTTCATAGCACAGTTTAGGAGGGACACCTGTTGTCCTGTGATGTTTTGAAAGAAGAGGTATGAGTCGTCTGCCTAGTAACCGGGAGTGGAAGGTCCTGCCTGTGACTCTTAGCACTACCTGAGTTCCTTCCAAATCGTCGGGTGGTTAGAAATCAAAACATTCTGTATAGTGAGCAAAGTGCTTGGAAGTCTTTTCCTCTCCAATTTTACTTGTTGGGTAAATTTTGAAATTATTACCCCTCAGTTCAGAGACCACTGTCTGTGTTTCCTGCCATTTAGCTTCCCTCTGAGTGTTGGGGCCCTGGCAGGCTGACAAGGGTTATGAGCACGGAACAAGTCCTCCTGGGTCCCCTTGGCATGGCCCTTTCCACCAGCAGAGGCCATGATGGCTGTCATGTTGGTATTATCACCACCCTTAGACCATCTTCTCAGAACACTTGAGCTAAGATGGACTCTGTGTGTGTGACCAGCATTCTTAGGTAACCAAGGCAGAGGAGACACTATTGCTTGGTAATTTCTGTCAGAATGAATTTTTCTGATCTTTCTGATTTTACAGGTAAGAGAGAAGCTCTTTTGTCTAGAGGTAGTGTTATTTTTTCCTCCCACTGGTAGGTAGTGTACGGTCAGAAGAAATTCTTATTAAATGTATGTAAATTTCACCCATTCCGGTTCAGTGAAGCTCATTATAGAATAACCGGCATTTTCTACGCTCTCTTCAGGTTCTTCTAGAGGAAGTTGAATCAAAGGAAGAGAGACAGAGGGGAGACTCTTTCTATTCCTATAAAGTCTCCCATAAACTTCTGGAATTGCTGGTTCTACTGTCAGTAGAAAAATCTACCTTGAACTGACTTTTGTGCCGGCCTGAGGCAGCTGTAGTCTCTTTCTGGTCTCCCTTGTGGTCATGGGCAAGACTTTAGGCTGTTTTGGCCTTCTGTCCATAACCTTGAATTAAGACGAGTTTTCTCTGCCTGAAAAATGCCCTCACGGTGATGACCACGCTGTGAAAGAATATGGAATATTAACGTAAAAACAGCAGCCATGTAATTTGGTCATTGTCCAAATGAGTCTTTTGCTTTTTATATCAGCTGTAAAATTATTAGTGTCAGTGGAATTAAAACCAATTTTGCCTGGAGTAGGCTTTTATCCTATCACGGAAGATACCTAGGAGACAAGCTTCGGGAGTCTTTAGCAAGATGAAATACCCATTAGGAAAGTGCTTCTGAGCCAACTGTGACTAATAGGGAAGCCCAGTTTCCAAAGGCATGTGTGGGCTCTGTACGAAGAGTGGGTTTTCCATAGACTATGTTTTGTTAAAAATTTAAATCTTCCCTGGAATGGACCCTGGGGTTTCGCTTTAAGAAACTCTGTTGATGTTTTCATTTGCTGATTTGTTGAATCATCTCCTATCTGAATCACTAATAACTGATCATTTATGTTATTAGGAAAATTAGGCATTTTGTCTCCCTCAAGAAACTGTGTTGTACCACTGACAATAATAAGCAGGTATGGTATTCCGTTTCCTTCCTTTGCTTTGTCAGCTTGACCATGCATTACTTTCCCATCACTGTTCTCTGCTTGTCTTTCTGTTTAGGAGGCTTATGGCAAAATTAGGCTCCTTTAACAAATAGTTAAGGAAAAAATCTCCTGCAAGCTTCTCCTGCTTTATTAAGAATGCACATCAGTTATGATTTAGTTTGTGACCCCACCACTAAAGACTAATATACTTAATAAGAGCATAAAATTCTTCTTCCAAATAAAAACTGTTCTATTTTTTCTATCTTAACTTCTTTTTTTTTTCTATCTTAACTTCTTAAACAAATGACAAACATATATGTATTTGAGCATTTCCCTCCTACAAATTCCTATCAAAAACAGTCGGTCCAAATTAGTAAAAATTAGTACTATGAACACTATTTCATTTTACTATTACATCATGTAGAATAATACATTAGAATCTTGTTTTCAGGAGTAACGGAATTTTAATAAATTGCTATGAAAGTGAAGAGCTTTAAAAGAGTTTTATCGTAGAGAGCAATTTTAATATTGGTATATCTTTTAATTATACTTTTAATACTGGCTTATGCATATTTTCATTCATGCTTTAAAATTTATTGGTTAAAAAGTACTGAAGAAGTGTAATTACCAGTAATCTATGTTTGAAAACATGAAATATGGCCTTGGGGGTATATGGAGATTTTAAAAGAAGGAATAATCTCTTGAAAGGATATGGAGGTCTTTGGGGGGCATAATACATTTTAGGGGAGCATGTTGGGGAGTTGGATAGCGTAGGATCTGACAGTAGAGGCTGGCCAGGCAAGGAGAGGAACTGCTGGGTGATAGAGCCAGTGGATGCCTGGGCTCACACCCCCTCACCCCCCTCACCCCCCACCCCCCCACTCCATCCCCGAGTAGGCATCTTCTGGAGGGGAGGAGGGTCTGGGCGCTGCGAGCCTGTGACTTTCAGCTGCTGACTCGGCCCATGGAAAGTACCCATGCCTCACACTTTTAATAAAAAAATAATGATTCAATACTTGTGTCAAATTGAAGTGATCACTGCAAAATGATCACTAAAGTCAGTCAAATTAACATGAATCACCAGACATAATTACAAAATTTTTTCTAGGGACAAGATCTTCTTTTGAGACCTATTCTCTTAGCAGCTTTCAAATTTATATTGCAGCGTTAATGATAGTCATGGTACTATACATTATACCCCCATGACTTACTTATTTTATAAGTGGAAGTTTGTACTTTTGACCCTCTTCATGCATTTCACCTCCCTCCTGCCCCTACCCTGCCTCTAGCAGCCAATCTGTTCTTTGTATCTTTTTATATTTGGTTTTTCATTTTGGGTTTTGCTTCTACGTATAAGTGATACCATATAGTATCTGTGTTTTTCTTCATCTATCTTATTTTACTTAGCATAATGACCTTAAGTTCCATCCATGTTGTCAGAAATAGCAAGATTTCCTTCCTTCTGATGGCTGAATAATGCTCCTTTGTATACCTTTTCCACATTTTTCTGTCCATTCATCCATCAGTGGACACTTAGGTGGTTTCTGGGTCTTGGCTGTTGTAAACTGTGGTGCCATGAACCTAGGAATGCATATATCTTCTCAAGTTAGTGTTTTCCTTTCTTTTGGATAAATGTCCAGGAATAAATTGCTAGAACATATTATAGCTCCATTTTAAATCTGAGGAACCTCCACAGTGTTGTGCCCATAGACATTCCCACCAACAGTGCCTGAGGGTCCCTTTTGTCCACATCTTAGCCATACTTGTCATTTCATATCTTTTTGACACTGACTGTTGTAACAGAGGTAAGTGGATAACCTCCTGGTGTTACCAATTTGCGTTGTCCTGATGACTAGTGGTGTTGAGCATTTTTGCATGTACCTGTTTGCCATCTTTAAGTCTTCTTTGAAAAAATGTCTATTCGGATCTTCTGCCAACTTTTAGGTCAGATTTTTTGTTTTGTTTGTTATTGGGTTGTATGAGTTCTTTATATATTTTGTATATTAACCCCCTTACCTAATATGACTTGCAAGTATTTTCTCCCTTTTGGTAAATTGCCTTTTTATTTTGTTGATAGTCTCCTTTGCTGTGCAGAAGCTTTTTAGTTTGACGGTAGTCTCAACCATTTATTTTTGTTGCATTTGCTTTTGGTGTCATACCTGAAAATTCATAGCCAAGACAGATGTCAAGGAGCTTAGTCCCTGTGTTGTCTTCTAGGCATTTATTGTTTCAGATATTATATATGTTCAAGTATTTCATCCATTTTGAATTGATTTTTCTCTGTGGTCTAAGATCATGGCCCAGTTTCATTCTTTTGCATATGGCTGTTAAGTTTTCCCAGTACCATTTATTGAACAGACTATCCCTTCCCCATTGTATACTGTAGGCTTGTCATAAATTGACCATATAGATGTGGGTTTATTTCTGGGCCCTCTATTCTGTTCCATTGATCTATGTGTCTCTTTTTATGCCAGCACCATACGGTTGGGTTTCCTGTAGCTTTGTGATGTAGTTTGAAATCAGGGAGCATGATACCTCCAGCTTTGTTGTTCTTTCTCAAGATTGATCTGACTATTCACAGTACTCTAGAACAGCGAAGGGAATGATTTAGTCCAACATAAAATGCCTCTTTCAACACGGAGAATTTCATCGAGAATCAGGAAGCTTTCACTTAGTATCATCGTCACATAGAAAGGCAAGTCCTCGGGGACCTCTGTGAAAGGAAGGGACTTGACTTCCATAGAAAAATAAATTCTCCCGGCAGCAGAGTTGACACATTGCAGGAGGAAGGATGTCTACGTGAGAGGTGACATGGCTGGAGGGAGAGGTGTAGGACATCCTGGTGGGTCTTCAGAGACAAACTACTGAACCCACGCAATGCAAGTCAGCCTGTCACGGGAGGTGAAGCTGCCGTGCAGGGCACAGCTCATTCATGCTCACGCTCATTCATGCAGACGCCAGAAATAAGCCAAGTACAGTTCACGTCCGAAATACAGCCTTCTGCTACCAAATTAGGCTCATTCCTCCTCCTTCCTCTCTTTATCGGTCAGTCAGACCCCCCAGTCTCCTTGTCACCAGTCTCTCTACAACCACATATCCCCCAGTTCTACCCATCCTTTGCCGTCCATCCCAAGGAATGTCAAGTGCCCTTCCCCTACTCAAGCCCCCAAGTTCCTTCTTTGCTGAGTATCCCCCTCACTGTTACCATGGCCATTTGTGTGTCTAACTGCTCTCTCGTCTCCAGAGCGGTAACCAGCCTGTGCTTGTCTCTGTGAGCCTGTCCTGCCTGGGGCATAGTAGGTCCTGCAGCTGTGGGTTAGCTCAAATGGAATAGAAGGTCAAGGTTCTGGCTTCCTGCCACCTTCCAACCCCTCCTGTTTCTCAGAGAAAGGAGGCCGTCCCTTAGTACAGGACCTAGGGTTGCAGCATCACAGGGCCGTGTCTTTTCTGATACCCTAAATAGAAACGACTTTACTGCCATGAATTAGCTGCTGTTCTGAGAAGAGTAGAAACGCAGAGCTATGATACTCTGAGCCATTGACGTCACCTAATGGTGCTGCACAGGCCTGGAGAGACACTTAGATTTTCCAATAACAAAGAATTTTTATGTCTCTGGCTAGCCGCAGTGTTTTTCCTCCTCATCTAAGGAGGCTGAAGTGAATGGTGATGGCTCTGTGATGGGAAGGGCTCCCCAGAGGGTGGGAGCAGCCTGTGTGAAGGCGGGCCTGGCGGCACTGCTTTCTGGGGTTTAGCCTTGACGTCAAGATCCGCCCGTGGGTTTGCATTTTAACAAGGAATGAAATTGTAAGCCAGGGTGCTGTCTTCTGGTAGTGCTTGTCATCAGCAAAAATCCTTTTTCCTGTGTGAGCCCTGTAGCTTTTTGCCAAGGGGCTAGAAGAGCTCAGGGAGGTTTGTTGGCTGTAAACACTGTCTTCCATCCCCACACACTTGCTCCCCAAATATGGCAGGGATGGTCTCTGCCCAGAAGCCGTGGAGGTCACGGACAGATCAATAGGAGACATTTTTAGAGCATGGCGCAGCAGAGGTGAGAGCTGAGAGCAGGAGAAGGAACACAGGACAAAAGGAGACTGACTAGAACTTTTTTTAGGTGTCCTCTAGTACAGGGGGCAGCAAACTACACCCTCCAGACTGAGTGTGGTTGGGTTTGTATGTAAAGCTTTATTGGAATACAGCCACACTCTTTGTTATGTTCTGGTCGCTTTCATATTACAACAGTAGACAAGTTACTGCAGACGCTGTGTGGCCCACAGAGCCTAAGATGTTTACTCTCTGGCCCTTCACACAAAAAGTTTGCCAGCCCCTTTTCCAGAGGATGATTTTCTTTTTGGACTACCCACCCAGCTAGGCCTGAGACAGTCTGGGATCCCAGAAGTGGCCCCCATCCACGAACACACACACGTCTTGGACTCTTGGCCTTCATGCCACCCCTGCACCCTGGGGCAGAGCCTGTCTCAATCCCTTCAAACCAGGAAGACACAAGGACATGTTCCCTTAAAGTTTTTGCCTTTTCATGTGGTCTAAATCCAAATGCATGACTCAAAGTGCAATTCCAGGGACCTGCTATCATGGTCCAGGAGTCAGGCTGGTATAGGGAAAGGAGACTTCTTTTTTTTTTTTTTTTTTTTTAATTTTTTTTTTTTAAACATATATTTTTTTTTCCTGGGGTACAGGTCTGTGGTTCTCCAGGTTTACACACTTCACAGCACTCACCAAATCACATACCCTCCCCAATGTCCATAATCCCACCCCCTTCTCCCAAACCCCCTCCCCCCGGCAACCCTCAGTTTGTTGTGAGATTAAGAGTCACTTATGGTTTCTTGATCCTGACTTCACACTAGCCTCTCCTGAGCTGGCCTGGTCAAAGCAGAGGGGTCTCCCCACTAGAGTCCCTACAGTACCTACTATTAGTGCATCCCCCATTCTTGCATTTTTCCTCCAAGCCTCGGCCATGGGAATTATGGAGAGCGCAGCACTCCCAAAAGCCAGCATGCCCATGGCAGGCATGGAGCTCTGGGAGAGAAGACGGGAGGCCAGTGGGCAAGAGGGTGGGTGCAGCTGGCCGTGTGGGTCCTTGGAGTTGGGTCACCTGGGCCCTCTCTTGTGAATGGACGACTCCCAGGCCACGGAGAAGCCCCAGAGTGGTGCAGAGGTGGCCTGTACTGTAAGAGGAGGTTGTTCATTTTTGTGAAGTCAGGGAGCACAGACACCCCATGAGCAGCTCCAGAAAATATTCCCAGTTGCACTGCGGTAGAGCAAGGGAGGGCCCGTGACCAGCAGAGCTCAGCAGAGGCCTGCTGCTTTCTGGCAAATCATGGTTCCAAGGCAAAGGCTGAGTGAGAACAGAGTGAGAGCAGCCTGACCTGCATTTTGCACAGCACTTTCCAGACCCAGGATGGGGGGGTGGGGAGACCTACTTGATTTTGAAATTCCACTGACAAGCTCTACATCCTCATTTTGGGGAAGAAAAGGTGTTTCAGCAATGAGAAACCAGGAAGGACCTGATGTCTGAATGAAGAATAGCTGTTGAACTTGAATAAGTTTGGCTTTAGCGGAAAACTTGTTTCTTTCATTGCAGACTGATGGGAGCATTGTCAGAGCCTAACATCAGTCTGGGGCATGGATGTTTGGGGTGGCTATTGCTTTATCTTTTTTTAAAAGATTGATTTATGAGAGAGAGAGTGTGGTGGTGAGGGAGAGAGAAAGCAGACCCCGAACCCAATGTGGACTTGGCGTGGGGCTCAACCACACGATCCAGAGATCATGACCTGAGCTGAAATCAAGAGTTAGATGCTTAACTGATTGAGCCACTCAGGTGCCCCTGGAGGGGGGTGTCACTGCTTTAAAAGCACATTCACTTTTGTCACCTGTTTGAGAATAGTAGGATCAGAAATGGGAGCTGAGGGGCGCCTGGGTGGCTCAGTGGGTTAAAGCCTTTGCCTTCAGCTCAGGTCATGATCCCAGGGTCCTGGGATCGAGCTCCGCATTGGGCTCTCTGCTCAGCAGGGGAGCCTGCTTCCTCCTCCCTCTCTCTCTGCCTGCCTCTGCCTGCCTCTGCCTACTTGTGATCTCTGTCTGTCAAATAAATAAATAAAATCTTTAAAAAAAGAAAAGAAAAGAAATGGGAGTTGAATTGTCCAAGTTGGCTGTGATGGAAACTTGCTTTGAGATCAGTTTTGGGGGAGTTCATTCATACTTTTATAGTCTTCTATTTAATCTTAAAATTGTAAAGATTAGGAAAAAGTAGAACTTTACTACAGTAATAATGTACATGACTAAGCCTGTCAGAAGTGCCTAAAACAAGATACAAAGGGTGTGGGAGTGGCAGGGAGTAGGAAGGGAGAAAGAACAGGTTTTGGGGTTTGTGAGGCTTCGTGTGCAGGAGAGACTGGGCTCCGAGGAAGGCAAACACAGTGGGAAATTTAAAGGAATCAGATTAGGCTCAACTTTGGAAAGAATGATTCGAATGGACAAGGCCTCTTTGTAGTTTTGTGGGTAGTGAGTTCATCCCTGAGGGAGGTATTCAAGTAAATTAAGCACTTGGGAGGAAAAGCTGTCTGGGGAGGTAACTCACCGGCCAGAGGTTAGACTAGATCAGTGGTTCTCCAAGCGTGGTTCCCTGGGCCAGCAGCAGCCCTGGAAATTTGTCAGAACTGCAAAGGGAGACCTCCAGAACCCAGCACTCCAAGGGTAGGGCCTGGGCAATTTGTTTTAGCAAGCCTTCCACATGATGCTGACTCGTTCTGGACAAGATAGTGGCATCCAGGATCTGAATACTATGGACTCGGATCACTGGTTCATGGGTAGGGTCTGTTCTGGTTAAATCTAGTCAGAAAAGATTTTTTTCCTTTCTGGCCATCCAGCCCTCCCCTCCTGAGTATGGGGACCCTGACCCTCACTGCTCAGGAGAGGACCCCCCAGCCCTGCTCCAGCCACGGCCAGCCTGTGCCCTAGACCTCCATGAAATGTGGCTCGTTAGAGATGTGCTCCAGGTAGAGACTGCATGCTCCATCTTAGTATGAACAAGAATGTAAATTATCGCATTAAAAGTATCAGTCTTGTATTGATGACATGTGACAATATCTTTTAGGTACGTAGTGTACCTAAAACAGTATTAAAATTAATTTTGCCCGTTTTTACTTTTTAGTAACAACTACTAGAAAATGTACAGTTCCACACATGGTTTGCATTTGTGGCTTCTGCAGTATTTTTGTGGGACAGCTGGCCTAGTCGTTACTTGTCCTGTCAGATCTTACCCTGAATCCCACTTCCCTTTGACAGGGGCCAGGGGCCAATAAAGAGTGTGTATAGTCTAGTTTGTGCCTCTGAGCCAGCAGCAGACAGCCTCCCACGAGATGAAACTGTGATCCATTCTCCAAGCCCCTAAGGATAGTGATCCCTATTAGGGGAGGATGATCTGATGGGCACGTAAGCAGACCTTTAGGGAGCATTTTTGTTTGGGGAGTTGTGGGGCACCTTTCCTTCATTCTCAAACTGTGGGAGAAAGTCAGCTTTCACCTGTAGAACTCTTTAGTGGAGAGTGGGAGCCCATGTGCCTTGCCTGCTGGCAGCTTTCTGCCCCCCACCCCACCCCACCCCAACCCAACCCTCCAGCCCCATTTCCATTTCCCAGCCCGAGATTGGTCTACTCTTGGGTCTGTCCTTGCCCTTCACTGCCCCTAGGCCTCTACTCTCTCCATATTCGCCAACTTCTGTTCCCCCTAATCCTTGCCTTCCTGGTAGGTGGCTTGGCCAGTAGGCTTTTCATGATTTTTGGACTTGTCCTCTAAGGTGTGGCACAACAGGGTTCTTAATAGTAAGAATCTTACTAGCTCATGGTATTCTCTCTAAAACAGAAGAAGTAGCTGGTGCAGGCAACCAGGGGAGAGAGGCACGCAAAATCACAAGATGCTTTCTGCTCATTGCTTCCCTACTGATAAAAATGTTTGAATTTGTCCTAAGTGCCCAATACTTGAGCTCCATCTCCGTTTTTTAATGGCATCAACTGTTGGCAGCTTCCTTGTCCTGCAGGCCTCAGCCTAGCTTCTCTACATGAAAACTTCCAGAACCTGCCAGCCATGTCTCCCCCATACCGGTCATGAGGTGAAGGTGATGCTTCTCTTCAGCATCCCCTGCTGGACTGTTCATCCTACCATTCTTTGGATCAGTTCTCACCTTGGGGAAGGGACGCCATTGTGTGTGCCCTATAGACATCCGGAAATTATTATTAAAGCTAATTTTTACTCCCTAACACAGTAACCTTTGGCAAGCCTAGGAAATTAAAGATGAAGCTTCTGTCTAGTCCCAAATCATTATTATATGTGGAGTGTTGATCTCCCTGGAGCTAATGTCTCACGTGCTGTTAACTATTTCCCATGTTTTTCCAAGGCACACATCCAAGTTTTACTTCTTAAAAGAAAGTTGGAGAAAAAGGGATCTGCAGTTAGAAACATGACCTCAGTTATCCCTGTCAGTGCCTGTTCACATTTAGAAATGTTTTTTTGTGTCCTCAGCATGTTAGCTTGATGCTGAGTTTGTGCACGTGGACTTGACTCACAGTAGATGCTCCAAATATTTGTCGATGTACTTGCTAAAGCCACTAAGTAAACAAAATTTTTCCGTTTAGCTTTAGTACATATTTACATGAAGATATTTAAAGGAAGGCCTCTGATGTTGCAAAACCATTTTTCCTGAGAACTATGCTGGAACCGCCAAACCCTGAGCAGACATAAACGGGGTACCTGCTGCATGTCGGAGATGCAGGGCCTCTGTAGGAGGTCCCAGCAGGGGACAAGGACCGGCAGGGACACTGAGGATTTAGTGATGAGATTACATGCATGGGAAAGTGTTAGGGCAGAAGAGAGGAGAGATGCAACTTCGTGGCTGGCATTGTGGGGTGGCTGTCGTGGCTGATCACGACAGGCTTCAGGGAGAGCCGCTAGGGTCTGAAGCGGAGAAGGTGAACCTGGAATGTTCTGGGCACGCAGACCTGCCCTGAGCACAGTGAGGGAGCAGGTAGACATGGATGCCCTCACCCATCAGAGCGGCTTGGCCCTTGTGTGCATGGTGATGGGGATCCTTTGCACTCTCTGCAACTGTCCTCCTGTCCTCTCTGCCAACGTGGTAGGTCTTCAGCTCATGTTGAGGGCAGACAGGAGGATGGGTGAAACAAAGGGAAGGGAAAGTCTGAAATGCCAGTCCAGTTTTCCACTGCGTGAAACCGTTGGGGCCTTCTCACATGGTAGCTCAGCCCCACTCCAGTGGGGAGGCTTAAGAAAGAGAGGTTTGGTAATGGGCATAGACACATTAAAGACCATTAGGTTTTAAAGAGGGACACGGTGTTGGCCTTGGAAGAGAAGGGATTTTTTTTCCCCTCCTAAATTTAACTGAACTTCTAAAGAGTGCATTTTTATTGATTTGTCATTCAGGCTAGGGGAAGAGTCTGCTTTCTGTGAAGACTTAGACTAATTGAGCCCAAGGGACTTTCATGTTACCTCTTAGACCTGATGGTTAAAAGTTTTTACTTAACCAGTTTTTTGTTTTCTGAAGCAACAGTTGGCAGCTGACTCCTCAGAAGGGATTGATTTACTCCACATTGAGAAGTTCTCAGTTGTGGGCATGCCTGGCCTAAGCTGGGCATTCATGGGTGGAGTGAGCATCAGTTGCCTGCAGGCCCTCTAGCCCGGCATAAGTCACAAGGCCAGATGAGGCTGGGGGACCAGGTTTCTCCTCACATCTGCTGCTGCTGAAATCCTTGGGGGTGGCTAATGGGACCCCCCACATCCAGGCAGTCACCCCCACCCTAAACTGGGGAACCCCCTTCCGCATGCTTCCTTTCTTGTGCCCCGTCCCCCCCCCACTCAACATCCTAGAAGCCACTTAGTCTGAAGAGTGTGTCTTCTTTTCATCCCACTGTAAGTGCTGGCTGTCTCGTTCCAGCTTCTGGTCTGTTCTCTGCCTCCGCTGCAAGATGGCACCAACTCATACAGGCTCAGAGCTGATGGTTTAATTTTCCGTGTGAGCAAGTTGTTAAACCACCCCTTATTAAACATTTGAATTACAGAAGCACAGTGTTGCGTTTTTCAAAACTAGTAAGTACTCAAAGTCCAGCCCTCTGCTGTGTGTTACCACACTGTACTGTGACAGGTGTTCTGGAGGTCACTGACCTTTGTTTGATCTGTGTGTCAGAAATGCCAAATGAAGCTGAGCAGCCGGGTTCGACGACATCGTGTCGGTAGCTTCAAATAGCCATAGCCGGGCCAGGGAATTCAGCAAACTCTACAAATCAGAACTTCTTTTTTTAATTTTTAGACAAAACCTGTTCAGTTTATTATTTACGTGCTCCTTTTAATACCATTGCAATGAAGACTGACAATGAACAGGTACCTCTCCCTCTCTGAGCGATGTTTGTGTATGTATATGTTAGCCATTTTTGTCTTGAAATTCATTCTGTAAAAACATGTTCCCAGAATACATTCTGAACAGAGAAACTCACTGTAGGTAAATAAGATCAAGAAAGCTAGGTTTGAGTGGACAAAGCCCAAGAGTTTTAAACTGTATTTGTGGCTTAATCTAGATCACAGTACATCTGTTTTGGCACAGTTTTTTTTTTTTTTAATTGAAGAATTGACATATATGTCAGTGTATAGTTTTAAGTGTACAGCATAATGATTTGATATATGCATGCATTGCAAAATGATCTTCACAGTAAATTGATTTAATATCCCTTGTCACACGGTTATTTTTTCTTATGAGAACATTTAAAATCTACTCTTAGTAACTTTCAAATATTAAATACAGTGACGTTAATTTTAGTCACCATGCCATGCATTACCATCCCCAGGACTTATTTATCTTATACTTTGTATCTTTTGACCACTTTCACCCAGTTCACCCATGCTCTGCTTATAGTAGCCACCAGTCTGTGCTCTGTATCTATGAGATGGGGGTTTGGTTTGGTTTGTAGATTGCACGTACAGGTGAGATAAAATGGTGATAAGGGGTTTTTCTTGCTCTATCTAGCTTATTTCATGTGCCATCCATATTGCCACAAATGGCAAGATTTCCTCGTTTTATTCAGTTGTGTATGTGTGTGTGTGTATTTCCCATTTTTATCCATTCATTGGTTGATGGACACATAGGTTGTTTACATATATTGGCTATTGGAAATAATGCTACAGTGAATGGGGTACAGATATCTTGTCAGAGTGTTTTCATTTCCTTCTAATAAAAACCCAGAAGTGGAATTATCAGATCATATGGTAGTTTTTAATTTTTTGAGTAATCTCCACACTGTTTTCCATAGTGGCTAAACCAATTTACATTTCCAACAGCATGAAAGTGTTGCATTTTCTCCACATTCTCTCAAACACTTGTAATTTTATGTCTTTTAAGTAATTACAATTCTAACAGGGATGAGTTCATATCTCACAGGGGCTTTGAATTCTGTTTCTCTGAGGAATGGTGATGTTGAGCATCTTTTCATGTACCTGTTGGCCATCTGTATGTCATCCTTAGATGTCTGTCCAGATCTTCTATCCATTTAAAAATCAGATTGTTCGCTATTGAGTGGTAGGCGTTTGCTATGCATTTTTAGATGTTAACGCCTTATCAGATATGTGACTTGGAAATATTCAGCAGATTGACTTTTCATTCTTAAACTTTGTTCATTCTCAAACTTCTTAGTTTTCTGCAATCCCCATTATTTGGGTTTCTTTTTGTTGTTGCCTTTGGTTTTGGTATCCCATCCAAAACACCATCACCTAGACAGATGTCAAGATCCCGATGTTCTGTTTTCTTCTAGAAGTTTTATGATTTGAGATCTTATATTTAAATCTTTAATCCATTTTCAGTTGAGTTTTGTGTACAGTCTAAGACAGTGATCCAGTTTCATTCTTTTGCATGTGGTTGCCCAGTATTTGCAGAGCATTCATTGAAGAGACTGTCCTTTCCTCATTGTATTCTTGATTCCTTTGTCATACATTAATTGACTATATATTTGTGGGTTTATTTCTGATCTGTCTATTCTGTTCCATTAAACTGGTGTTGATTTTAATGCCAACAACATACTGTTTGGAATACTACAGCTTTACATACTACAGCTTTGTAATACACTTTGAAATTGGGGATCATGATGACTCCAACTTTGTTCTTTCTCAAGATTGCTTTGACTCTTGGGGGTCTTTTGTACTTCCCTATAAATATTAGGATTGTTCTATTCTGTGAAATTACCATTGTAATTATGATAAGGATTGCATTGAATCTGTAGTATGGATGTTGTAATGGTGTTAATTTTTCTAGTCCATGAGCAGAAAATCTTCCCAATTATTTGTGTCTTTCTCAGTTTCTTTCATTAGTGTTACACTTTTTAGTTTTCAGATTAAAGGTCTTTCACCTCCTTGGTAAAAAATTTTTTCAGTGAAAGTGGAGCTTTTTTGAGGTCTCAGCACCTTGGGGTTCAGACAGAGGCCACCCTGTGGGCAAAGGAAGAGCCAGTAGAGGGGCCATATTTGACCATCTTTTGGGGACATGGGTTGTCGTATGGCCACACTTCCTACGGCAGGTGACAGCATAGAGGTGCAGGTGAGCATAACATTTGCAGCAGCAGATCATCTTGTCTTAGTCCTATTTCTGGGCCAGCTGGTGCAGGGAAGGCTTGATGATGCCACCCCCGAAGTGAAGCACCAAGAGCAGGGTGAACTCTTTCTAAATATTTTAGTCTGAGCAGGTGCAGCCATCCTCCAGCTGTTTGCCTACAAAATCAGACACTACCAATCAAGACAAGGATGCCCTCCCTGTCTTGGATTTCGGCTTTGACATTCTCAGTGGTGTCACTGGGCTACATCTCAAGGGCAATGGTGTTGTCGATCGCTGTCTTCACAAAAATTGGCATCTCTGTATCTGCCACAAGGCTACTACCACCAAACCACTTGGCCACCTCGTTGAAGAGAAAGAGCTTCCTTGGTTAAATTTATAGGTTTCTTATTCCTTTTGATGCAATTGTAAATGAAATTGTTCTCTTAGTATTTCTTTCTGGAATTTGTCATTAGTGTATAGAATTGCAACTGATTTTTGTGTATTGTTTTTTTTTTTTATTTTTTTATTTTTTATAAACATGTATTTTTATCCCCAGGGGTACAGGTCTGTGAATCACCAGGTATTGTTTTTGAAAGCCTGCAACTTCACGGAGTTTTTTAGTTGTAACAGATTTTGGTGAAGCCTTTAAGGTTTTTTTTTTTCTATATAAGATCATATCATCTGCAAATAGTGACAGTTTTACTTTTCCCTTTTCAATTTGGGTATCTGTTATTTTTCTTGCCTAATTGCTGTGGCTAGGACTTCCAGTGCTATGTTGAATAAAAGTGGTTCCAGTAGTTAAGGGTATGCCAAGACCTCTCAGTGTCCCACAGCGGAGGATCTTGGACAGAAGCAAGATGCGAGCTGATTAGAAGCTTTGTCCCTCCAGCAGCAGCTTTTGAAGTATGCAAATGTTCCTGTTCCAGGCTAAGACAAGATGATAGACTTTTCTCTCTGCTGCCTCTGCACTGTGTGCTGGTGGGGCAACAAGGGGGATAGGCAGCATGTTAAGAACTGTGTCTGTTTGTTGCAGTCCTGTAGGATTCTTTAAAAATAAGCCCCAGGAGCCACTGGAGCTGGGTAATCAAAGGTTGTCCCTGGGTGACAGCCACAAAAACTGAGGTGCAATACATGTGCACAAGCTCCTTTCTGGGAGATACAGGTGGCATGAGGCAGGACAGAAGAAGAGTGAAATGACAGTGTCTGCCAGCCTCTCGATGTCTGGAGAGGATTGCAGTCAGCCCCTAGATATGTGTTAAATTAGAAGCCTGCTGTAGGGACGCCTGGGTACCTCAGTTAACATCTGCCTTCTGCTCAGGTCATGATCCCAGTGTCCTGCGATTGAGCTCTGCATCGGGCTCCCTACTCAGTGGAGAGTCTGCTTCTCCCTCCCCCTCTTCATGTTCTCTTTGTCTCTCTTTCAAATGAATAAAATCTAAATAAATAAATTAAATAAATAAGAGAAGCCTGTCCCTCAAGCTAAAGCTTTTAAGATAAGCAAATAGGCCTCTTTTCCAGAGAGGTTGGGTGCTTTCAGTTTGCCCTCTCTGCTCTGGGCCCTGGATGATAGCCGCCATGAGTCTGCATGAGCCCTTTAAGAACTGTTAGTTCTGGGGCGCCTGGGTGGCTCAGTGGGTTAAGCCTCCACCTTTGGCTCAGGTCCTGATCTTGGGGTTGGGCCTCTCATCGGGCTCTCTGCACAACGGAGAGCCTGCTTCCTCCTTTCTCTCTGCCTACTTGTGATCTCTCTTTCCTCTGTTGAATAAATAAAATCTTTAAAAAAAAAATTAAAAAGAACTTAGTTCTCTCTAGCCTTGTGCGTCTCAAGGATGCAGGCCCCATTGGCTTATGAAACTAGATCTTTTGTGTGTCCATTTCTCAGGTGGAAGTCTTAAAAGATGAGGTCCCAGATTTGGGGTTCAGCCCCTTCACTCCACAGAGATAAGCAGGAAAAGGAGTTTCTCCTGACTATTGATCCACTGGGCGGGGCTTATGGCAGGATTCTTTCTCAGCTTTTCCTACCCTCTTTGCTGTAGGTTTTTCCCTCCTCGTTTGCCTGATATATAGGTGTTCAGCTCATTTCTGGATTTCTTTCAGAGGTGATTGTTTCATATGCGGTCGTAGATTTAGTGTGTCTGTAAGAGAAGGTAAGTCCTGGAATCTTCTGTGTCACCTTCTTAAACCTAAAAATTCCTGGGACAAATTATTTTCTAGACTTAAAAAACAGTGGTGGAGAAATTGTTAATAATACAGATTAAATTTAAATGCACATCCAGTTTGTAGGAGTTTCATTGTGAATAGCAGAAAAAATAAAAGAAACACTCCTCCAGCATTCAGAAACTATTACATGTTTCAGCAAAGAAGTTCACATTATTTTTTTTTAATATTTTTATTTATTTGACAGAGAGAGAGATCACAAGCAGGCAGAGAGGCAGCCAGAGAGAGAGAGAGAGAGAGAGAGAGAGAGAGGAGGAAGCAGGCTCCCTGCTGAGCAGAGAGCCTGATGCGGGACTCGATCCCAGGACCCTGAGATCATGACCTGAGCCGAAGGCAGAGGCCTTAACCCACTGAGCCACCCAGGTGCCCCAAGAAGTTCACATTATTAACAAATGAGTGGAGCTCCTATGCATCTGTTACAGGGCTTGCATCTTACTGCTTACAGTAAGTGAAAATGTCAGCTCCTATTTGTGTTGAAACTCCACTCATTCATCAGTTGAAACCAATACTAGGCTACTCATACCAGAGATCAGGAAAAAGGCAACAAAAGCATTTGGTGAGAATCAATCAGCTGTATAGAATTTATGGTAAGAATATTGTATGTTTTAGTATTTAGGAATTGCTGCACATCTTTTATGTCAAGTTGGCAAATTTTTCTCTTAAAGGATCAGATGGAATGTATTTTAGGCCCTACAGTCTCTGTCACAACTACCCTACTCTGCTGCTATAGCAGGAAAGCAGCCATTGCCCAATCACGACCTGGAAATAAATGAGTTAGGCTATGGTATAATAAAATCAGTTACAAAACCAGGTAAAAATGTATTTACAAAGTCCCTGGGCCATAGTTTACTGACCCTTTTAATTAGTAGTGTTTACAGTAAACTTCAGTGTGGATATTTCTGAATTTTTCAGAAAGCCAGTTTGTTAAACCTTGACTGGCATGCCACCCAGACCACAGTCCCCATTCTGAAGGATCTCCCAGTAGCTCATCATTGTCTAAAAATAATAATAAAATCAAATTTTAAAAAATAGGGGACTGGGTGCCTCAGTCGGTTAAGTGTCCAACTCTTGTTTTTGGCTTAGGTCTTGATCTCAGGGTCATCAGTTCAGGCCCCACACTGGGTTCCATGCTGGGTGTGGACCCTACTTAAAACAAATACATAAATAAAATCACAGATATCTTTTAGGAGCACAGAAAATGCTCTCTTATCCTGCCTGAGCCTACTGCCTACATCATTCCCTGCCACTCTGCTCTGCCACACCAAGCTCTTTGGAGTTCCCATCCACATATCCAGCCTTTCTGTCCCTCTGGGCACTGTACTTTTCCATCTGTCTAGCATGTTCTTCGTTCCTCCTGTCCTCCCTTGCTCACCTGATCCAGGTCATATTTCTCTGTGATTTTGCCCAGCCACTCTCTCTTCTTACCTACAAAAGACATCTAGACTTCCCACAATGGACACAGCTCACCAAGGGCAACATCCTGTCTCAGTGCCCTACACTGCCATCTCCCACTAAAGCTACCTGAACCCAGGAAAGAGTTGATGAGCGGAGTTTGCGGATGATCTTAGATTTTAATAATCATAAGATGTATCATGTATTGAACATTTTGTGTCCCCTATTGTGCAAGTGCTTTCATACATTAACTCCTATAATAATCACTGCACCTCTGTGAGGTAGATATGATGATCCCTGTTCTACAAATGAAGAAACTGAGGCTTGAAGTGGTTAAGCAGCCTGTCCAGGTTTCACAGTGGTCACATGTGGTAGAGTCAGGATTCAAATCCGAAGTAGTTAGCATATATGAATGCATATATGAGAGAAATTAGAAATATTAGGTATGTATCTGAGCAGTCACATGAGAGAAAGGGCTACCCTTACTTGGGAAGCTGGGACCACTTAATGAAGAAGGTGTTGATTGAGGTCAGATAGAATTTATCCTTATAGAAAGAAGAACCCCATGCAAAAGAAGAAGGGCAACGAGAGACAGGAGAAGCAAGAATGGTTGGATTTGGCTTGATCCCTTGATGTCTTATAGCATGGGGGAGATGAAGCTAAGGGTGGAGTTGGGGCTCAGCTGCCCACCTGCCCACCTGCCTCTGCCTAGATTCCTCTGATCATTCGTTTCCTCCTCCAGGTGCTTACAGGTCCAGAGCCATCCTGATGGGTGTTTGGCCTAGAGTAAATTAGACCATGTACTCCCTGCTGTGATCCAGTCTCTATCTACTGAGGAAATGAAGTTGATAGGAGCATTTGACAAGCCATGAGAAGTTACAGCAGGGCAGTTTGGGGGTCTGTGTAGAATGCTAAGAGGGTGATGTAGCAAATTGTCTCTAGAGGAGCTGTTGCCCTGTCCTTGGAGAGGCTGGAGCCTCAGCCCTCTGTTGCTTATTTAAAGCCGTTGGAGCTCCTCAGCCCACAACCCGGTGGTAGGTAGACATTGTGTGTGGTCAGTTCTCACTGCAGCATTCCAGAACTTTCCCCATTGTATTTTGGAGTTATGCAGCCAATCAATACTTAAAACCCAGCCATGGTGAGGTTCCTGGCTGGCCCAATAGAGCATGCGACTCGTGATTTGGGGTTGTGAGTTCAAGCCCCACATTGGGCCTAGAGCTTACTTAAAAAAACAAAAACCGAGCATAGAAACTCGAGCATCTTGCTAAAAGGATCTGTTGTTTCAGCTGTAGTCAGAGCAGCGTTCATCCTGAAAGCTTTTACTCAAGCTTCTGGGCCTTCGTTTATGTGGTGACTTAGGGAGTTTTTAAGAGCAAAATTCCAGCAAGGATGGACTTCTCCAGTGCCATTGCTGAAAGAAGTGAGGACTGAGGAGGAGGAATAATTTGGAGGGTTTTCCATTAAACTTGCCGCCCCATTTGGGAGAAATCTGAATCCTGAAGTCGACTTCTTGCCCAGATTTCCTGAGTTTCTGGTGAGGATTTCAGAGCTGAGCTCCAGGAGACTGGAGGAAGCATGCATTTATTCCTCTTCTTTTTGACCATTCTGTACCTAAGCCCAGGAGTGGGTTAAATGATATTTTTCCTGATTATCTTAAACAAGACGACTGTAGAATGGCATGCTGAACAAGTGAGACCTTTGTACCTGGGGGCGAGAGGGAAGGAAGCAGAGGGCCTTATCTCCACTGGTGCTTGTTAATCTTTCATTCTGACCAGGACTATGGTACTATGTGGAGAAATCAGAGTTCAGCCCACCTTCAGATGGCTTCGAGTGAGAAGCTTTTCGATCCTTAGAACCGTCAAAAGGAGCTTGAGTCTTAATGACAGAGCATTGGCCTTGGAGTTATAGAAGAAGTAAAAGATAGTTTCCTACTAAGGAGGTTATATCCCATAAGGAACACTGGACCTGTTTGGCCATGGAAATCCCTGTGGGAGGAATGTTTCCATCTATCCCCTGCCCCTGGTTCCAGAGAGCTGCAGCCCCCAGAAGCTCTTGTGTTGCAAGTTGAATACCATGAAAGGCTAATACAGTGTTCCTCAGCCCTGGTGGCACCCTGGAATCACCTGCTGAGTTAAAAACCAAACAATACAGTGACTCCTGGGCCCCAGGGGCTCTGATGGAATGGGTCTGGGGTAGAAGCTGGGCACAAGCACTTCGAAGAGCTCCCCAGGAGATCCCAGGGTACTAACAAGGCCGAGAACCGCAAGGCTAGAGAATGAAGTCTCTGAGTTTTTTGGATCTGCCATGATCGGTTAGATGTGTCTAGGGAGATTTCCTGCCAGACGCTTTATAGAGGGACGGGAGTATGCGTGACCAAAGAACCACCACAGGATAGGCATTTGGAAGGATGGTGTGCGTATCCCATGGGGAGGACCAGGCCTCGGTAGGAGCTGCCAGGGGTGAGACCAGGCTTCATCATCTCTAGAACTCCTTCCTGAGCCGTGGCACACAGAAAACATGTGTGGTGTGAATGTTTGCACCCAGGGGAAGGAGAGCTGCTGGGTTAGGGTACCAGCAGTGGCTTCTGTGTGTGTTGATCCTCAGTCCGTGTCTAGACTGGGCAGTCCATGTCTAGGGGACATGGAGCATACTGTGAACTCCGTTCCAGCCAGTCGGCGGGAGGGGTTTCTAGAACAGGCATTCCTATGAGAAAACTGACTGGGACAAACTGCTGTCCCTGCTAGTTCCATGAGCTCTGTGAGGAGAGGGTACCCTGCCTGTCTCCCGAGGAAACACCCAGCTCCAAGCCGGCATGTGGCGGTTGGGAAACACCCAGCCCCAAGCCGGCATGTGGTGGTTGGTGTTCTGACTGGTTCTCAGTCTTGCCGAGATTGGTTCCAGACATGGGAGCTTCTGTCTTTGCAGGGCCTGACCAGAAGGCACTTGAATTCCCAGTTACGGTCAGATTTGGGACATATGCAACAGAAGAAATTCTACAGCCCACCTCCTAAGCCCTGCTATCCATTTCAGCTGACAGTACTTGCTTTTTTTTTTTTTTTTTTTTTTCCCATTTCTTTTCCACAGTAATGTTTAATGGCTTTGAGCTCTGGTAGGGAAAGCAGTGGTATGGGTGGGATTTATTAAGTTTTCTGTTTCAATTTAAATTTGAAAAATTTATCAAGCACCCTTTAGGTGATGAGAACATCTATTTTTTAAAAAGTAATTTTCTTTCTTTTTTTAAATAACAACGTATTATTTGCTTCAGGGGTACAGGTCTATGATTCATCAGTCTTACACAATCATAGCACTCACTGTATAGCACATACCCTCCCCAATGCCCATAATCCAGTCACCCTATTCCTCTCCCCCTACCCACCAGCAACCCTAAGTTTGTTTCCTATGACTAAGCATCTCTTATGGTTGGTCTCCCTCCCCAGTCCCATCTTGTCTCATTTTTTCCCTCCCTACTCCCTGTACCCCCGCCCTGCCTCTCAAATTCCTCGTATCAGAGAGGTCATATGATAATTGTCTCTCTGATTGGCTTACTTCGCTCAGCATAAATCCCTCTAGTTCCATCCACATCGTTGCACATGGCAAGATTTCATTTCTTTTGGTGGCTGCATAGTATTCAATTGCATATATATATAACATCTTCTTTGTCCATTCATCTGTTGATGGACATCTCGGTTCTTTCCATAGTTTGGCTATTTCAGACATTGCTGCTATAAACATTTGGGTGCACGTGCCCTTTCGGATCACTACATTTGTATCTTTAGAGTAAATACCCAGTAGTGCAATTTCTGGGTTGTAGGGTAGCTCTATTTTCCTTTTGAGGAACCTCCTTGCTGTTTTCCAGAGTGGCTGCACCAGCTTGCACTCCCACCAACAGTATAAGAGGGTTCCCCTTTCTCTGTATCCTTGCAATCATCTATTATCTTCTGACTTGTTAATTTTAGCCATTCTGACTGGTGTGAGGTAGTATCTATCTCAATGTGGTTTTGATTTGTATTTCCCTGACGCAGAGTGATGTAGAGCACTTTTTCATGTGCCTGTTGGCTATTTGGATGTCTTCTTTGCAGAAAGGTCTGTTCATGTCTTCTGCCCATTTCTTGATTGGATTATTTGTTCTGTGGGTGTTGAGTATGATAAGTTCTTTATAGATTTTGGATACTAGCTCTTTTTCTGATATGTCATTTGTGAATATCTTCTCCCATTCTGTCAGTTGTCTTTTGGTTTTGTTAACTGTTTCCTTTGCTGTGCAAAGGCTTTTGATCTTGATGAAATCCCAATAGTTCATTTTTGTCCTTGCTTCCCTTGCCTTCGGCGATATTTCTAGGAAGAAGTGGCTGAGGTCGAAGAGGTTGCTGCCCATGTTCTCTTCAAGGATTTTGATGGATTTCTGTCTCACATTGAGGTCTTTCATCCATTTGGAGTCTGTTTTTGTGTGTGGTGTCAGGAAATGGTCCAGTTTCATTGTTCTGCATGAGACTGTCCAATTTTCCCAACACCATTTGTTGAAGAGACTGTCTTTTTTCATTGGACATTCTTTCCTGCTTTGTCAAAGATTAGTTGACCATAGAGTTGAGGGTCTATTTCTGGGCTCTCTATTCTGTTCCTTTGATCTATGTGTCTGTTTTTGTGCCAGTACGGTACTGCCTTGATGATGACAGCTTTGTAATAGAGCTTGAAGTCTGGGATTGTGACGCCACCATCTTTGGCTTCCTTTTTCAACATTCCTCTGGCTATTCAGGGTCTTTTCTGGTTCCATATGAATTTTAGGATTTTAGGATTATTTGTTCCATTTCTTTGAAAACAATAGGTGGTATTTTGATAGGGATTGCATTAAACGTGCTTTAGGTAGCACAGAAATTTTCACAGTATTTGTTCTTCCAATCTATGAGCATGGAACATTTTTCCATTTCTTTGTGTCTTCCTCCATTTCTTTCATGAGTACTTTACAGTTTTCTGAGTACAAATTATTTGCCTCTTTGGTTAGGTTTATTCCTAGGTATCTTATGGTTTTGGGTGCAATTGTAAATGGGATTGACTCCTTAATTTCTCTTTCTTCTGTCTTACTGTTGGTGTATAGAAATGCAACTGATTTCTATGCACTGAGTTTATATCCTGACACTTTACTGAATTCCTGTATAAGTTCTAGCAGTTTTAGAATAGAGATTTTTGGGTTTTTCACATAAACTATCATCTGCAAAGAGTCCGACTTCAAATTCTTCTGATTTGGATGCCTATAATTTCTTTTAGTTGTCTGATTGCTGAGGCTAGAACTTATAGTAGTATATTGAATAGCAATAGTGATAGTGGACATCCCTGTCATGTTCTTGACCATAGAAAAAGGAAGAATTTGCTGCGGCTCTCAGTTTTTCCCCAATGAGAATGATATTCACTGTGGGTTTTTCATTGATGGCTTTGTTAATATTGAGGTATGTACCCTTTAGGCATTATTGATATTGAGGTGTGTACCCCCATCCCACACTGTGAAGAGTTTTGATCAAAAAAGGGTGCTATACTTTGTCAAATGCTTTTTTAGCATCTCTTGAGAGTATTGTATGGTTCTTGCCCTTTCTTTTATTAATGTATTGTATCACATTGATTGATTTTGCAGATGTTGACCAGGCTTGTAGCCTGGGAATAAATCCCACTTGGTCCTGGTGAATAATCCTTTTAATGTACTGTTGGATCCTATTGGCTAGTATTTTGGTGAGAATTTTCGCATCTGTGTTCATCAAGGATGTTGGTCTGTAATTCTCTTTTTTGGTGGGGTCTTTGGTTTTGGGATCACGGTAATGCTGGCCTCATAAAATGAGTTTGGAAGTTTTCCTTCCAAACAGTTTTCTCCCGAACAGTTTCGGGAGAATAGGTATTAATTCTTCTTTAAATGTTTGGCAGAATTCCCCTGGGAAGCCATCTGGACCTGGGACTCTTGTTTGTTGGGAGATTACGGATGACTGCTTCAATCTCCTACTGGTTATGGATCTGTTCAGGTTTTCTATTTCTTCCTGGTTCAGTTTTGGTAGTTTATATGTCTCTAAGAATGAATTCATTTCTTCCAGATTGTCAAATTTGCTGGCATCTAGTTCCTCATAATATGTTTTTATAATTGTTTGTATTTCTTTGGTTGGTTATGATCTTTCCTCTTTCATTCATGATTTTATTTATTTGGGTCCTTTCTCTTTTCTTTTTGATATGTCTAGCCACGGGTTTATCAATCGTATTAATTCTTTCAGAGAACCAGGTCCTAGTTTCGTTGATTTGTTCTATTTATTTGTTTGTTTCTATTTTTGGTTTCAATTTTGTTTGTTTGGTTTCTATTTCATTGATTTCTGCTCTGATCTTTATGATTTCTCTTCTCCTGCTGGGTTTAGCCTCTCTTTGCTGTTCTTTCTCCAGCTCCTTTAGGTGTAGGGTTAAGTCGTGTACTGGAGACCTTTTTTGTTTCTTGAGAAAGGCTTGTATTGGTATAAACTTTCCTCTCAGGACTGCCTTTGCTGTGTCCCACAGATTTTGAACCGTTGTGTTTTCATTTTCATTTGTTTCTGTGAATTTCTCATTCTTCTTTGATTTCCTGGTTAAACCCATTCAACCCCTACCCTTTAGTAGGTTGCTCTTTAACTTCCATGTACGAGTTCTCTCCAACTTTCCTCTGGTGGTTGACTTCTAGCTTTATAGCATTGTGGTCTGAAAATATGCAGGGAATGATCCCAGTCTTTTCATACCTGTTGAGACTTGATTTGTGACCCAGTATGTGATCTATTATGAAGAATGTTCCATGTGCACTAGGGAAGAATGTGTATTCTGTTGCTTTGGATGGGATGTTCTGAATACATCTGTGATGTTCATCTGGTCCAGTGTGTCATTTAAAGCTTTTATTTCCTTGCTGATCTTTTGCTTGGATGATCTGTCCATTTCTGTGAGGGGGGTATTAAAGTCCCCCACTATTATTGCATTATTGTCAATATGTTTCTTTGATTTTGTTAATAATTGGTTTATATAGTTGGCTGCTCCCATGTTAGGGGAATAGACATTTTAAGTTGTTAGATCTTCTTGCCAGACAGATGTTTAAGTATGGCATGGTATAGTGTCCTTCCTCATCTCTTATGATAGTCTTTGGCTTAAAATCTAATTGATCTGATATAAGGATTGCCACCCCACCTTTCTTTTGATGTCCATTAGCATGGTAAATTGTTTTCCACCCCCTTACTTTACATCTGGAGGTGTCTTTGGGTCTAAAATGAGTTTCTTATAGACAGCATATTGATGGATTTTGTTTTTTATCCATTCTGATACCGTGTGTCTTTTGATTGGGGCATTTAGCCCATTTGCATTCAGGGCAACTATTGAAAGATAGGAATTTAGTGCCATTGTGTTGCCTGTAAGGTGACTGTTACTGCACATTGTCTATTTTCTATTCCTTTCTGGTCTGTTACTTTTAGGCTCTCCCTTTGCTTAGAGGACTCCTTTCAATATTTCCTATAGGGCTGGATTGGTTTTTGCAAATTCTTTTAGTTTTTGTTTGTCCTGGAAGCTTTTTATCTCTCCTTCTATTTTCAATGATAGTCTAGCTGGATATAGTATTCTTGGCTGCAGGTTTTTCTCATTTAGTGCTCTGAATATATCATGCCAGTTCTTTCTGGCCTGCCAGTTTTCTGTGGATAAGTCTGCTGCCAATCTAATATTTTTACCATTGTATGTTATAGACCTCTTGTCCCGGGCTGCTTTCAGGATTTTCTCTTTGTGACTAAGACTTGTAAGTTTTACTATTAGATGATGGGGTGTGGACCTATTTTTATTGATTTTGGGTGGAGGTGGTGTCTGTGCTTCCTGGATTTTGATGCTTGTTCCCTTTGCCATATTAGGGAAATTCTCTACTATAATTCTCTCCAATATACCTTCTGCCCCCATCTTTCTTTCTCCTTCTTCTGGAATCCCAATTATTCTAATATTGTTTTGTTTTATGGTATCACTTATCTCTCGAATTCTCCCCTCGTGGTCCAGTAGTTGTTTGTCTCTCTTCTACCCAGCTTCTTTATTCTCCATCATTTGGTCTTCTATATCACTAATTCTCTCTTCTGCCTCATTTATCCTGGCAGTAAGAGCCTCCATTTTTTATTTCACCTCATTAATAGCTTTTTTTATTTCAACTTGGTTAGATTTTAGTTCTTTTATTTCTCCAGAAAGGGCTTTTATCTCTCCAGAGAGGGTTTCTCTGATATCTCCCTTGCCTTTTTCAAGCCTGGCTAGAACCTTGAGAATCGTCATTCTGAATTCTAGATCTAACATATTACCAATGTCTGTATTGATTAGGTCCCTAGCCTTTGGTACTGCTTGTTCTTTTTTTTTTTTTTTGTGGTGAGTTTTTCCACGTTGTTATTTTATCCAGGTAAGCATATATGGAGAGAATAAAAGGGTGGCAAAGACCCCAGAAAAATGTATGCTAACCAAATCAGAAGAGACTCCAATTGGGAGGAGAAGAAAGGGGGTAAAGAGAGTTAAAATTTTTTTTTTAAGATTTTATTTATTTATTTGACAGAGATCACAAGTAGGCAGAAAGGCAGGCAGACAAGGGGGGGGGGGAAGCAGGCTCCCTGCTGAGCAGAGAGCCCAATGCAGGGCTTGATCCCAGGACCCTGAGATCATGACCCAAGCCAAAGGCAGAGGATTAACCCACTGAGCCACTCAGACGCCCAGGGAAATTAAAATATTAAAAAATATATATACATACATATATATATTTTTTAATATTTTAATTTATTATATACATATGTATATATTATATGTATATATATGTATATATACATATATATTATACTGGTGAATAGAACAGAGCCAACCACTTGATTTTGGGTATATTTTGGTCTCTTAGAGGAAACTACCTCCCAAAATTTTAAAGAAAAACCAATATATACAAAAATAAGGATAAACATGCTGAAGGGATGGAATATGACTGTAATGATGAAAGTTAAAAATAAATTCTAAAAAAAGGAATTGGTAAGATAAGTTGGTTGGAAAAAGAAAGAAAAAGAAAGTGGAGAGAATTTGCCTAGGCTGGAGACTAGAACAAAGCCCTGTGCTAGATTTGGGTGTATTTTGATCTATTAGAAGAAATTGTATCCCAAATTTTTAAGAAGAAAAAACCTTATAGGGGTTTTTTTAGGTATTAGATATTTAAGTGTTAGATATTTAGGTCTCCTAGTCCTCTTGCTCCTCCCCCCAAAAGTAATTTTCAATCAGTCATATATAAGAGGTATATAAGAAATAAAGTTAGATACAGTGAAGGATAAAATATGACTATAATAATGATGGTTTCAAAAGATTTTTTTTTAGAAAGGTATTGCTAAGATAAACTAGTTAAAAAACATTAAGAGGAAAGTGGAAAAGTCAAAAAATTGGAATAGGAAAAAAGTAAGATTTAAAAAGTTTAACTTTTCAAGACTAAAGAATCATGGGGAGAAAGCCATGATTTCTATGCTTTGCTTTCCCCTCCTCTGGAATTCCCGTTGTCCTTGATCTGTGAGCTTGGTCTTGGCTGGATGTTCTTACTGATTTTCTGTGGGAGGCGCCTGTTGCAAATGTCTTTGCCTGAGGCAGAATTGCCCTGCCCTTACCAGGGGCCAGGCTAAGTAATCTGCTGAGGTTCGCTCTTGGAAGCTTTTTTCCCTAAACGCTTTCCGTAGAGCTCTGGAAGACAGGAATAAAGATGGCGGCCTCCCAATCTCTGGCCAGGATGAGAGCTCAGGGCCCCACTCTTCAGTGCACCCTTGGGGAAAAGCGCTCAGTCACTCCCATTTCCCTGGTCTCAGGCTGCACTCCGCAACCTGTGACCGAGCGTTTCTATCTCCAGCGCACAACCCCATTTGGAGGCTCCAAACCCAGCAGATTCCTGCCCTGCACTCCCGTGCTGTTCTTCCTGGAGGAGGAAGGAGGGGCCCTCTCTGGATCTGCCACTTGTGGGGTCCCTGCTGAAGAGTAGTGGCCTGACTGTGCCTTGGATTATGGTTTAAGGTAACCCCAAGCTGAGAGCTCACTCCTCAGCTCTGTCTCTGTAGCCCACTTCCCTGCTCTGATACCTGGGGATTCTGCCACACTCAGACACCCCCCGTCTTTCTGTGACCCTGCGGGTCACTGTCCCCGTGAGGGCTCAACCCTCAGCTTAGCCTCTGGAGCTACGTTCCTCAGTGGAGCAGACTTCTAAAAGTTCAATTTTGTGCTCCACTGCTCCACCGATGGCTGGGAGCCAGTCCCTCCCGCCGCGGCCTATCTTCCCATCGCTTCATCTTCCCGTCGCTTCGGCTTCACCACTCTGTAGGTCCTACCTTCTGGAAAATGGTTGATTTTCTGTTCCTAGAATTGCTGCTCTTCTCTTCAATCTCCTGTTGAGTTTGTAGGTGTTCAGAATGGTTTGATAACTAGCTGAACTCCTAAGACCTGATGATATTTCGGTCTCCTAGTCCTCTTGCTCCTCCTCCCAAAAGTAATTTTCGATCAGTCATTGTTCTTGGGACCATACAGGACATAGATGGCATGTCTGGTTTCTCTCCGTCATTGTGGGCCCCGTTGAGGTGGCGGCCTGGCTGCTTGTGAGGCTTGGAAGCACAGTGTACTGTGTAGAAGGTCTGCATGAGGGGGGACACCCTAGCCCTGTCACCAGATTGTGCACAGTCCCCTGATAAGGCCCTGGGGATGCTGAGCTGTGCTGGTTGGCCAGGCTCGGGCAGGAGGGGCTTTTTTCTTCAGAGCGGTGACAGGGCAGGTCACGAGCCCTCACTGGGCCCCATGGTTGCTGCTTCCTCTGGGCCTTGAAAGCCTTTGTGTGCTTGGGAGTTTATCACTATGGAAATGCAGGCTTCGGGGCGACTGGGAATTCTCTGGCTGCAGCAGTGCCATGATGACCAGTGGGCCATGGAGGTTGCAGGGCTATATAGCTCTGGGGCAGGCACCTGTGCCTGTCACCTTACTTTTGATAAGTCAGTAAGCAGGGATAGTTGGAGCAGTGGCTCTGGAGCCATTCTCTGGATTAGGAGTTTCAAGTGGTATAAAAACTGTAGCATCTGGAAAATACCTAATGGTGGGGGTGGGTTCTGGGTTCTAGGCTTTGCTCCTGACCGGCAGCCCCATGATGGCCAGCAAGGGCTCTTCAGGATCAGGGTCCCCTCAGGACATCTGTGCCAGTGGGGTCATGAGGCAGCCCCCAAAGGCCCTTCCAGAGGCAAAAAGCCTTATTGGGACTTCTCAGCTCATTGTCATCTACTGGGGCAGGTGCTGAGGAAAAGGACCTTTCAAAAGTTCTTTTTAGACAGACTGCTATTTGGAAACTTAGAACGAAGAGGGGTTGTAAAATTTGGTTTCCCAAGAAAACACAAAACAAGTACCTTTCCCTAAATATGAAGAGAAAAGCAACTTGTTTCCTAATGACGTGGCTTCTCCTGCAGCCACTGGAGGTGAGCCAGCCTTTTATTTTCTGGGACTTGGTGGCATTCCTCTGATGACACTGAGCAGCTTGCAGCCGGCTCTGTGGAGTGTGCTATATGGAAAAGCTACCCCCTCTTGTGGTTGAACTCCTCTCTGGCCCAAAGCACACTTGCCCGCCAGTCTTGCTGGCAGTGTTCTTGACTTGAATTCTCAAAATACCAGTGGTAGCCTGGGAAGTGTTACATTTTGCTGAGGTTCTAACGTCACTGAGTCACAGACCAAAGTGAGTTGTGTGCGCATGCATCCTGGCACAAACAGCCTACGCTTCTTTTCCTTTTTACATATTTTTTATTTTTGCCATCTTTCTCGTGAACTGGTTCTGCTGGGCATCCCTTTGGAGTGTGATTGTCCCCTCCAGCTACTCAGTAGGGGCCAATGGAGCTGGCACGGCCTTGGTAACGAATATGTTCCCGTAGGAGGCTAGGGCTCCTCACGGGTGGAAGTCACCTGATGCCCTGGAGAAATCTTGACTTTGAGCATCGCATTTGTGGTAACAGACTCAGAGAAGAAAGTGTGACTCATGATGGTCTTTCAGATCCAACTTTTCTTCCTGCAGAACATAAACTTTCCCCAGCATCACTGAGGTAAAGCCACTCCTCCGCTCCTATCCATCCTGTGGTCCATGCCAGATTCATCTTCCCAGCATACCACTCGGATCACTTATGTTCATCTTAAAAACTTGCCCTTGTTCCCTGTTGCCTGTGAGGTCTGCCCATGTGACTTGCAGTCCTAGCATGTGACTCCTTGGCCGTGCTTTGACATGCCACATGCTTTCCCCCATGGAACTTCCATTCTAGAAAGCTCAGCTTCTTGGCTTTTAGTGTTTGCTTTCCAGCCCCAGATAGATAGTCAAAGGCAGATTTAGGATCTAGTTCCTTCTGCTGAATGTCCCCTCCACAGGCCTTCTGTCCCTTCTGAGCATCTGCTACACCAGTGGCATCACAATGCTCAGCACTTTGACCAGGTCTTGTCCCGTTATGGTTACCATACAAAGGAGCTTCCAGTGTCTTCTCCTTCCTTTAGGATCTTAAGGGAAGTGACCAACATGGTTGACCCTTGAACAGCATGGAGGTTCTGCGTACCAACCCCCAGCACAGAAGTGCACGTGAAACTTTTGAGTCCCCCAAAACTTAACTACTAATGGCTTCCTGGTGAACAGAAGGCTTACTGATAAAATATTCAATGCATACATATGTTCTATATACTGTATACTGTAATCTTATGATCAAGTAAGCTCAAGAAAATGTTTTCAGAAATGTTATAAGTGTAAGGAAGAGAAAATATATTTTCAGTGCTGTATTCACTGATACTGTAGTTTATATCATCTGTTTACATGATGAATTTTTGGTACCTGCATCAGTATTATCTTACATGATAGAGTGCTGTATATTTACACATTTTATACAGGACATCAAAATTGGTAAGATAATGTGAAAAGGAAATTCATATTTATTTATAGTAATGATTCATGCATTGATAAAAGAGCAGCACCATGATTGCTTTATTGTGGTCATGTAATTGCTAGGGTTGCCTCATGGTAGCCTAGCCTGTGCACTAATGAATGAATCATTATAAAAACTTAATGGCCTATAGTATTATAGTATTCATAATGCAGTACGAGAAATATTCTTACATTTTCTTAAAGCAACTTACCTGTGATGATAGGGTTGACATGCAGTTTCTCCAGTTATGAGAGAGAGGTAGTCTATACAGCAAGATAATTCTTTGAAAGCAAAGGCATAAAACACATTATGAATCTTCTATTAAATAGCACTCGCCTTCCACCTGTATAAGAGTAGGCGGTGTGCTCCCCTCCAAGTCTGTCCCATGATGTTCTACGCAATGACTGCTCAGGTGATGATGAAGATGCAAAAATGACTCCCACGGTTCTTGCCCTACAGTTACTAGGTTTCCAAATGAAGACATTCACATACACAGCTGATAAATTTATTACCTGTATCAAATGATGGTTTCCTCTTCATGAAATGGAAATGGGTCACCATAAACCTCTTTTCCATCTTGTCTTCAAATGGAGTGAACTGAGAAGGAGGAACACGAGGAATTGGTCTTTCTGTCTCAGCGGGTCAGAGGCAGAAGATACGGCGGAGGTTTACGGTGGCGGAAGGCAGGAGAGGCGGCCGTACTCGATGTAACCTGACAGAAACACCTCATAATGCCTGTCTACTGTCTGTATGTTTTCTAGCACCGTTACTTCTGTGTCCCCTTCATCATCATCTGGCTCTGGTTTGGAGGCACTCATGTCCATCAAATCGTCTTCTGTTGATTCATCTGGTGTGATGTCTATCAGTCAGCTCTGGAATTTCTCCAGGGTCCATATCTTGAAACTCTTTACTCCCTCCTTGTTGTCTTCCCACCATATCCACGCTCTTTGATTATTTTCTTGATTGGCTTTCATAGGCCTGGGAAGTCTTACACAGCATCTAGACACCATTTTCTCCTGCAGGAATTTGTTGTTCTTGGTGGGATGGCTTTTACAGCTTTTTCTTTAACAGTCATGGTGCCTTCGATGGTGAAATGCTTACAGACTGAGGATGTTCTTCTGTTGGGGTTGTCTTCCATAGCATCAACAGTCCTCCCCATAGAGCACCATGTTTAAGGAGCCTTAAAGTTCCTTATGCCTCCCTGGATCTAGAGGCTGCATAAGACACATTGTGTTTGGGGACACATAGACCACTTGGATGCTGTTGGTGTTGAACTCCTGAGCTTCTGAGTGGCCAGGGGCATTGTTCAGTATCAAAGGAACTTCAAAAGGCAATCCCTTCCAAGCAGGGTACTTCGTGACTTTAAGGACAAAACATCCATAAAACCAGTCCAGAAAAATCTCATTCTCCAGGCCTTGTCAGTGTACAGCTGTTGGTGAAGCTGGCGGCTCGTATTGCTCTCAGCCTTCAAGACTCAAGCGTTAGTAACTTTATAGACAGAAGAGTCCTGACGGTAAAAGCTGACTTCGTTTGCACAGACTAGTAGAGTTAGCCTTTCCGTTCCTGCCTTAATTCTGGTGCTCTCTTTTCTTCACTGATATCATTTGTGGCCTTTTTTTTTTTTTCTCCAGAGTAGAACCCTTTGTCTATATTAAAAATCTGTACACACAGGTATGTCAGCTCCTCCATGATCATCTTCATGAGGTCTGTGAACTTGCCTGCCGCTTCTTGCTTGGCAGAAGCTGCTGCTCCTGTTCCCTTGACATTTTAAGATTCAAATGTCAAACCATCCTTGGCTGGCATTAAATTCTCCAGCTTTGGATCCTCACCTTTCTTGTGCTTTGTCATGCAATTGACTTCACATTTTCCTCAAATCATATGAGAGTCTATGGGTATGACTTTCTCTTTTAAAATTTATTATTTTTTAATTTCATTTTTTGAAGTATAATTCATGTACAGTGTTATAATAGATCGGGGGTCCAGCATGTTGATTTAACAGTTCTATGCATTACTCCATGCTCACTATGATGAGTGTCGTCACTGTCACCATTGAGCGTTATTACAATATTATTGACTATATTTTCTTTGCTAAACTTTTCATCTCTGAAACTTATTTTTTCTACAACTGGATCTTTGTGTCTCTTAATCCCCCTTAGCTATTTTGTCCATTCCTCCACCCACCTCCATTCTGGCAACCCCTACCTTGTTCTCTGTATTTAAAAGTCTTTTGTTCATTTGTTTTGCCCTTTTAGATTGAACGTATAAGTTAAATCATAGGGTATTTGTCTTACTCTGTGTGACTTACTTCACTGAACATAATGCCCTCTAAGTCCATTCATGTTGTCACGAATGGAGAGATCTCATTATTCTTTTATGCCTGAGTGATAATCCATTTACAAATTTACATATTCCATCTTCTTTATCTGCTCATCTGTGGATGGACACTTGAGTTGCCTCCATATCTTGGTTATTGTACATAATCCCACAGTAAACATTGAGGTGCATCTATCTTTTTCATTTAGTGTTTTCATTTTCTTTGGGTAAATACCCAGTAGTAGAATTCCTAGGTCATCACATATTTCTATTTTGAAACTTTTGAGGAACCTGCCTCCTGTTTGCCACCATGGTTGCCCCACTTTATACCAAGAGTGCACAAAGTTTCCTTTTTCTTCACAACCTTACTAGCACGTTTTTTTCCCTCATCATTTTCATGCTAGCCATTCTGGCTGTTGTGAGATGATACAGCAGTTTTGATTTGCATTTTCTGATGATTAGTGATTCTGAGCATCTTTTCATGTCTGTTAGTCATCTGTATGCTTTCTTTGGAAAAACATGCATTTGGGTCCTCTGCCCATATTTTAATTGGATTGTTTGGTTTTGTGGTATTGACTTGTATAAATTTTTTATATATTTTAAGTATAATCCTTTATTAGATACATCATTTGCAAATTCTTCTCCTATTCAGTGGTTGCCTTTTTGTTTTGTTGATATTTTCCTCTGCTATGCAAAACTTTGTATTATTGTGAATCACCATTATTTTATTTTTGCTTTTGTTTCCCTTGCCTGAGGAAACCTATCCATAAATACATTGCTAAGGGTGATATTGGAGAGATTACTGCTTGTTTTCATGAAGGGTTTTAATGGTTTAGGACATCTTTTGGTGTTCACTCCATTTGGAGTTTCTTTATGCATGTGGTGTAAGAAAATGGTCCAGTTTCATTCTTTTGCATGTAGCTGTCCAGTTCTTCCAATACCGTTTATGGAAGATTGTCTTTTTCCCATTGCATATTCTTGATTTGTCGCAGATTGACTGTATAGCTGTGGGTTTATTTCTGGGCTCTCTGTCTTCTTCTATTGATCTGTGTATCTGTTTTTGTGCCAGTACCATACTGTTTTGGAATATTGTACTTTCATAGTGTATCTTGGAATCTGGACCTGTGATACCTTCAGCTTTGGTCTTTTCTCTCAGTGTGGCTTTGGCTATTTGAGGTTTTTAGTAGCTCCGTACACATTTTAGGATAGTTTTGCTAGCTCTGTGAATTATGCTATTTGTATTTTGATAGGGATTATATTGAATCTGTGTATTGTTTAGGGTAGTATAAACATTTTAACAGTATTAATTCTTTGAATGCATGAACATGGCCTGTCTTCCCATTTGTTTATTTTGTCTTCAGTTTCTTTCATCAGTGTTTGAGAGTTTTCAGAATAGAGATCTGATTTTTTTTTTTTTTTTTTTTTTACTTTTTACCTCCTTACTTAAATTTATTCCTAGGTGTTTTATTCTTTTTTGATGCAATTGTAAATGGAGTTGTTTTCTTAACTTCTTTTTCTACTACTTTAGTGTTAGTGTATAGAAATACAATAGATTTCTACATAATAATTTTATTTCCTGTAACATCAGTGGATTCATTTATTCTAATAACTTTTTGGTGGAGTCCTGTATTATAAGTGTCATGTCATATGCAAATAGTGGCAATTTTAGTTCTTTATTCTCAATTTTAATGCCTTTTACTTTTTTTTTTTTTAAGATTTTATTTATTGGACAGGGAGAGACCACAAGTAGGCAGAGAGGCAGGCAGAGAGAGAGAGGTGGAAGCAGGCTCCCTGCCGAGCAGAGAGCCCATTGTGCCTTTTACTTCTTGACTGATTGCTGCGGGTAGGACTTCCAGTACTATGATGAATAAAAGTGGTGAGAGTGGATGTCCTTGTCTTGTTCCTGATGTTAGAGATAAAGCTTTTATTTTTTCACTTTTGAGCATGATGTTAGATGTGAGTTTTTCATACATGGCCTTTGTTATGTTGAGTTTGTGTTCCCTCTATAAGGACTTCGTTGAGTGTTTTTTTATGAACAGATGTTGAAGTGTGTCACACGCTTTTTCTATGTCTAGTTGTATGACCATATTGTTCTTATCTTTCCTTTTGTTTATGTGTAGTATCACTTTGATTTGATAATATTGAACCACCTTGCATTACTGGAATAAATCCTACTTGATTGTAGTGAATGATTTTTCTATCGTTGATTTTCGTTTCCTAATACTTTGTTAAGGATTTTTGCATCATGTTCATCAGGGATATTATCCTGTATTTTTTTTTTTTTTGTAGTGTCTTTGTCTGCTTTTGATACAGAGTAGTGATATCCTCACAGAATGAATCCGGGGAAGTTCCTTCCCAGGGTACTTTTTGGAATAGTTTGAGGAAAGGTATTAATTCTTCTTTAAATGTTTGGTAGAATTCCCTTATGAAGCCATCTGGTTCATGACTTATTTGGGGCAGAGTTTTTTTTTTTTTTTTTTACGAATTCAGTTTTATTACTAGTAGTTAGTCTGTTTAGATTTTCTGTTTCTTCACGACTCAGTCTTGGAAGATTGTGTGTTTCTAGAAATTATCCATTTCTTTTAAGTTACCATTATGCTGGTGTATGGGTTTGGGTTTTTTGGTTTTTTTTTTTTTTTTTCAGATTTGTCTCTCATAATTCTTTGTATTTATGTGGTGTTGTAACATTTTCTACTTATTTTTTAAATAAATATTTATTTTAATTTCACTATAGTTAACATACTGTATTACATTAATTACAGGTGTACAATATAATGAATCACCCATCCCCTACATCAATCCATGCTCATCACAAGTGTCCTCCTTAGTCCCCATCACCTAGTTCACCCATCCCCCCCACCTACCTCCCCATGTTTAACCATCAGTTCTCCATTGTTAAGTCTGTTTCTTATTTTACTCTCATTCCAGTAGAGTTAACGTATAGTGTTCTATTAATTTCAGGTATATAAGATGGTGATGCAACAATTCCATACATCACCCAGTGCTCATCATGACCTGTGCACTGCTTAATCCCTCTCACCTGTTTCACCCATTCCCTCATCTTCCTCCTCTCTGTTAACCATCAATTTGTTCTCCATAGTTAAGATTCTCTTTCTTGGTTTGTCTCTTTCTCTTTTTTTCCCCCTTTGCTCATTTGTTTTGTTTAAACTCCACATATGAGTGAAATCATATAGTATTTGCCTTTCTTTGACTTTCTATGATTTCACCCATAGTACTCTTAATTCTACCCATGTCATTAGAAATTTTATGATTTCATTCTTTTATGACTGAATAATATGCCATTGTATGTATATATACCCCAATTTCTTTATCCATTCATCTGTAGGTGGACACTTCAGTTGCTTCCACACCTTAGCTATTATAAATAATGCTGCTGTAAACATAGGACTCATGTATCCCTTTGAATTACTGTTTCTGTATTCTTTGGGTAAATGCCAGTAGAGCAATTGTTGGATCATAGAGTAGTTCTATTTTAGGAACCTCCAGACTGTTTTCCACAGTGGCTGCACCAGTTTGCATTCCTACCAACAATGCAAGAGGGTTCCCTTTTTTCCACATCCTCACCAACATCTATTGTTTCTCGTGTTGCTGATTTTAGCCATTCTGACAGGTGTGAGGTGGTTGTCATATTGTGGCTTTGATTTATGTTTCCCTAATGATGAGTGATGTTGAGCATCTTTTCCTGTATCTGTTGGCCATCTGATGTCTTCTTTGGAAAAATATCTGCTCATGCCTTTTGCCCATTTTCTAAAATCAGATTATTTATTTTTTGGCTGTTGAATTGTATAAGTTCCTTATATGTTTTGGGAGCTACCTGCAGGATATTTGCAAATATCTTTTCCCATTCAGTAGGTTGTCTTTTAGTTTTATTGATTGTTTCCTTTGCCATGCAGAAGCTTTTTATTTTTATGTGGTTCCAGTAGTTTATTTTTGCTTTTATTTCCCCTGCTTTAGGGGACCTATCTAGAAAAATGATGCTACAGCCAATGTCAGAGAATTGCTCTATCTGTACTCTCTTCTAGAATTTTTGTGGTTTTCACATCTCATGTTTAGCTTCTTAATCCATTTTGAGTTTGTATAATATAAGAAAGTGGTCCAGGTTCACTATCTTTTATGTAGCTCTCCAGTTTGCCCAGCACTATTTGTTGAAGAGACTTTTTCTCATTGCATATTCTTGCCTCCTTTGTCGAAGAAGCATTTGAGCATGTAATTGTAGGTTTATTTCTGGCTTTCCTATCTTCTTCTGTTGAACTGCATGTCTGTTTTGTGCCAATGCTGTACTGTTTTGGTTACTGCAATATTGTAATACTACATGGAGTCCGTAATTGTGATACTCCAATTTTTTTTTCATTTGGCAAGATTGCCTTGGCTATTCAGGATCTTTTGTGTTTCCATACAAATTTTAGTATTATTTGTTCTAGTTCTGTGAAAAATGCTGTTGGTATTTTGATATGGATTGAATTAAATGTGTAGATTGTTTTGGGTAGTATAAACATTTTTAACGACATTCTTCCAGTCTCTGAGCATGGAATATTTTTCCATTTCTTAGTGTCATCCCCAGTTTCTTTCATCAGTTTTGTTATCAGAGTACAGGTATCTCACCTCTTCGGTTAATTTTATTCTTGGATATCTTATTTTTGGTGCAATTGTAAATGGGATTGTTTTCTTAATATCTCTTCCTGCTTCAATATTAGTGTATAGAAATGCAACAAATTTCTACATACTGATTTTGTATCCTGTGACTTTACTGAATTCATTCATCAATTATGTAGTTTTTCAGTGGACTCTTTAGGGATTTCTATGTATAGTATCATGTCATCTGCAAATAGTGAAAGCTGTATTTCTTCTTTACCAATTTGGATAAAATTTATTTCCTTTTTAAATTTTTTTATTAACATATAATGTATTATTAGCCCCAGGGGCACAGGTCTGTGAATCATCAGACTTACACACTTCACAACACGCACCATAGCACATACTCTCCCCAATGTCCATAACCCAACCACCTTCTCCATACCTCCCTCCCCCCAGTAACCCTCTGTTTTGTGAGAAATTCAAGTCTCTTATGGTTTGTCTCCCTCCCGATCCCATCTTGTTTCATTTTTTCCTTCCCTACCCTCCAACCCCCACTCCCTGCCTCTCAAATTCCTCATAGCAGAGAGATCATATGATCTTTCTCTGATTGACTTATTTCTCTCAGCATAATACCCTCTAGTTCCATCCATGTTGTTGCAAATGGCAAGATTTCATTTCTTTTTTGGCTGCATAGTATTTCATTATATACATATAGCACATCTTTTTTATCCATTCATCTGTTCATGGACACCTAGGTTCTTCACATACTTTGGCTATTGTGGACATTGCTGCTATAAACATTCGGGTGCACGTGCCCCTTCGGTCCCTACATTTATATCTTTAGGGCAAATTCCCAGTAGTGCGATTAGTGGGTAACAGGGTATCCCTATTTTCAACATTTTGAGGAACCTCCATACTGTTTTCCAGAGTGGCTGCACCAGCTTGCACTCCCACCAACAGTGTAGGAGGGTTCCCATTTCTCCACCTCTTCACCAGCATCTGTTGTCTCCTGATTTGTTAATTTTTAGCCATTCCAACTGGTGTGAGGTGGTATCTCACTGAGGTTTTGATTGTATTTCCCTGATACAGAGTGATGTGGAGCACTTTTTGATGTGTCTGTTGGCCATCTGGATGTCTTTTTTGCAGAAATGTCTGTTCATGTCTTCTGCCCATTTCTTGATTAGATTTTTGTTCTTTGGGTGTTGAGTTTGATAAGCTCTTTATAGATTTTGGATACTAGCCCTTTATCTGATATGTCATTTGCAAATATCTCCTCCCATCCAGTCAGTTGTCTTTTGGTTTTGTTAACTGTTTGCTTTGCTGTGCAAAAGCTTTGATCTTGATGAAATCCCAATAGTTCATTTTTGCCCTTGCTTCCCTTGCCTTTGGTGATGTTCCTAGGAAGAAGTTGCTATGGCTGAGGTTGCTGCCTGTGTTCTCTTCAAGGATTTTGATGGATTCTTTTCTCACATCGAGGTCCTTCATCCATTTTGAGTCTATTTTCGTGTGTGGTGTCAGGAAATGGTCCAGTTTCATTGTTCTGCATGTGACTGTCCAATTTTCCCAACACCATTTGTTGAAGAGACTGTCTTTTTTCCATTGGACATTCTTTCTTGCTTTGTCAAAGATTAGTTGACCATAGAGTTGAGGGTCTATTTCTGGGCTCTCTATTCTGTTCCTTTGATCTATGTGTCCGTTTTTATGCCAGTACCATACTGTCTTGATGATGACAGCTTCATAATAGAGCTTGAAGTCTGGAATTGTGATGCCACCAACTTTGGCTTTCTTTTTCAACATTCCTCTGGCTATTCGAGGTCTTTTCTGGTTCCATATAAATTTTTAGGATTAGTAAAAAAAATTTTTTTTAGGATTATTTGTTCCATTTCTTTGAAGAAAAATGATGGTATTTTGATAGGGATTTCATTAAACATGTAGATTGCTTTAGGTAGCATAGACATTTTCACAATATTTATTCTTCCAATCCATAAGCATGGAACATTTTTCCATTTCTTTGTGTCTTCCTCAATTTCTTTCATGAGTATTTTGTAGTTTTCTGACTAGAGATTCTTTGCCTCTTTGGTTAGGTTTATTCCTAGGTATCTTATGGTTTTGGGTGCAATTGTAAATGGGAATGACTCCTTAATTTCTCTTTCTTCTGTCCTGTTGTTGGTGTAAAGAAATGCAACTGATTTCTGTGCATTGATTTTATATCCTGACACTTTACTGAATTCCTGTACAAGTTCTACCAGATTTGGAGTGAAGTCTTTTGGGTTTTCCACGTAAAGTATCATATCATCTGCAAAGAGTGATAGTTTGACTTCTTCTTTGCCGATTTGGATGCCTTTAATTTCCTTTTGTTGTCTGATTGCTGAGGCTAGGACTTCTAGTACTATGTTGAATAGCAGTGGTGATAATGGAAAGCCCTGCCGTTTTCCTGACCTTAGCAGAAAAGCTCTCAGTTTTTTTCCATTGAGAATGATATTTGCTGTGGGTTTTTCATAGATGGCTTTGATGATATTGAGGTATGTACCCTCTATCCCTACACTTTGAAGAGTTTTGATCAAGAAAGGATGCTGTACTTTGTCAAATGCTTCTTCAGCATCTATTGAGAGTATCATGTGGTTCTTGTTCTTTCTTTTATTAATATATTGTATTACATTGATTGATTTGCAGATGTTGAACCAACCTTGCAACCCTGGATAAATCCTACTTGGTCGTCGTGATAATCCTTTTAATATTCTGTTGGATCCTATTGGCTAGTATTTTGGTGAGAATTTTCACATCTGTGTTCATCAAGGATATTTGTCTGTAATTCTCTCTCTCTCTTTTTCTTTTAAGATTTTATTTATTTATTTGACGGAGATGGAGATGGAGATTACAAGGAGGCAGAGAAGCAAGCAGAGAGAGAGAGGAGGAAGCAGGCTCCCTGCTGAGCAGAGAGCCCGATGCGGGGCTTGATCCCAGGACCCTGGGATCATGACCCGAGCTGGAGGCAGAGGCTTTAACCCACTGAGCCACCCAGGCACCCCTGTAATTCTCTTTTTTTGATGGGATCTTTGTCTGGTTTTGGGATGAAGGTAATGCTGGCCTCATAAAATGAGTTTGGAAGTTTTCCTTCCATTTCTATTTTTTGAACAGTTTCAGGAGAATAGGAATTAATTCTTCTTTAAATGTTTGGTAGAAATTCCCTGGGAAGCCGTCTGGCCCTGAGCTCTTGTTTGTTGGGAGATTTTGGATGACTATTTCAATGTCCTTACTGGTTATGGGTCTGTTCAAGTTTTCCATTTCCTCTTGGTTCAGTTTTGGTAGTTTATACATCTCTAGCAATGCATCTATTTCTTCCAGATTGTCAAATTTGCTGTTGTATAGTTGCTCATAATATATTCTTGAAATTATTTGTATTTCTCGGTGTTGGTTATGATCTCTTCTCTTTCATTCATGATTTTATTTATTTGGATCCTTTCTCTTTTCTTTTTGATATGTGTGGCCAGGGATTTATCAATCTTATTAATTCTTTCAAAGAACCAGCTCCTAGTTTCGTTGATTTGTTCTACTGTTTGTTTGGTTTCTATTTCATTGATTTCTGCTGGGATCTTTATGATTTCTCTTCTCCTGCTGGGTTTAGACCTCCTTTGCTGTTCTTTCTCCAGCTCCTTTAGGTGTAAGGTTAGGTTGTGTACTTGAGAAAGGCTTATATTGCTATAAACTTTCCTCTTAGGACTGCCTTTGCTGTGTCCCACAGATTTTGAATAGTTGTGTTTTCATTATCATTTGTTTCCATGAATTTTTTCAATTCTTCTTTAATTTCCTGGTTGACCCATTCATTCTTTAGTAAGATGCTCTTTAGCCTCCATGTATTTGAGTTCTTTCCAACTTTGCTCTTATGATTGAGTTCTAGCTTCAGAGCATTGTGGTCTGAAAATATGCAGGGAATGATCCCAGTCTTTTGGTACTGATTGAGACCTGATTTGTTACCTAGGATGTGATCTATTCTGAGAATGTTCCATGTGCACTAGAGAAGAATGTGTATTCTGTTGCTTTGGGATGGAATGTTCTGAATATATCTGTGATGTCCATCTGGTCCAATATGTCATTTAAAGACTTTATTGTTGATCTTTTGATTAGATGATCTGTCCATTTCAGTGAGGAGGGTGTTAAAGTCCCCTACTATTGTTGTATTATGGTCGATGTTTTTCTTTGATTTTGTTATTAATTGGTTTATAAATTTGGCTGCTCCCTTGTTAGGGGAATAGATATTTTAAATTGTTAGATCTTCTTGTTGGACAGACCCTTTGAGTATGATATAGTGTCCTTCCTCATCTCTTATGATAGTCTTTGGCTTAAAATCTAATTGATCTGTTATAAGGATTGCCACCCCACCTTTCTTTTGATGCCCATTAGCATGGTAAATTGTTTTCCACCCCCTTACTTTACATCTGGAGGTGTCTTTGGGTCCAAAATGAGTTTCTTATAGACAGCAAATTGATGGGCTTTGTTTTTATTTATCTGTTCTGATACCCTGTGTCTTTTGATTGGGGAATTTAGCCCATTTGCATTCAGGGTAACTATTGAAAGATATGAATATAGTGCCGTTGTATTACCTGTAAGGTGACTGTTATATTGTCTATATATTGTTTATATACCATCTGTATACTGTATATTGTCTCTGTTCCTTTCTGGTCTGTTACTTTTAGGCTCTCTCTTTGCTGAGAGGACTCCTTTCAATATTTCCTGTAGGGCTGGATTGGTGTTTGCAAATTCTTTTAGTTTTTGTTTATCCTGGAACGTTTTTATCTCTCCTTCTATTTTCAATGATAGCCTAGCTGGATATAGTATTCTTGGCTGCAATTTTTTCTCATTTAGTGCTCTGAATATATCATGCCAGTTCTTTCTGGCCTGCCAGGTCTCTGTGGATAAGTCTGCTACCAATCTAATATTTTTACTATTGTATGTTTACAGACTTCTTGTCCCAAATTGCTTTCAGGATTTTTTTCTTTGTCACTGAGACTTGTAAGTTTTACTATTAGATGATGGGGTATGGACCTATTTTTACTGATTTTGAGGGGGGTTCTCTGTGTCTCTTGGATTTTGATGCTTATTCCCTTTGCCATATTAGGGAAATTCTCTATAGTAATTCTCTCCAGCATAGCTTCTGCCCCCGCCCCTCTTTCTCCTTCTTCTGGAATCCCAATTATTCTAATATTGTTTCATCTTATGGTATCACTTATCTCTCGAATTCTCCCCTCATGGTCCAGTAGTTGTTTGTCTCTCTTCTGCTCAGCTTCTTCATTCTCCATTATTTGGTCTTCTATATCACTAATTCTCTTTTATGTTTCATTTATTGTAGCAGTAAGAACATCCATTTTTTATTGTACCTCATTAACATCTTTTTAAAAATTTCATCTTGGTTAGATTTTAGTTCTTTTATTTCTCCAGAAAGGGCTTTTATTTCTCCAGACAGGGTTTCTCTAATATCTTCCATGCCTTTTTCAAGCCCAGCTAGCACCGTGAATACCATCATTCTGAACTCTTGCTCTGACATATTACCAATATAATAGGTAATTGATTAGGTCCCTAGCCTTTGGTACTGCCTCTTGTTCATTTTTTTGGGTGGTGAGTTTTTCCACGTTATCATTTTATCCAGATAAGAATATATGAATGAGAGAATAAAATACTAAAAGGGTGGCAAAGACCCCAGAAAAATGTATGCTAACCAAATCAGAAGGGACCCCAAAAAGAAGTTTTAAAAACATTTAAAATATAAATATAAAAATATAAATATATATTAAAATATATATATAATATTAAAAATATATGAGTGTGTGCATTTATTTATTTATTTATTTATTTCAGACTGGTGAATAGAACAGAGCCACCCACTTGAGTTTGGGTATATTTTGTTCTCTTAGAGGACAAAAATTTTGAAGAAAGAAAAACTTATCTATATACAAAAATAAGGTAAACACAATGAAAGGATGGAATATGACTGTAAAGATGAAAATTTAAAAAAGTTTTTTAAATAGGAATTGATAAGTTGGTTGGAAAAAGAAAGAAAAAGAAAGTGGAGAGAATTTGCTCAGGCTGGAGACTAGAACAAAGCCCTATGCTAGATTTAGGGTATATTTTGATCTATTAGAAGAGATTGTATCCCAGAATTTTTTAGAAGAAAAAACCCTATATGTATACAAAAAATAAAGTTAGGTACAATGAAGGATAAAATATGACTATAATAATGAAGGGTTAAAAAGATTTTTTAAAGAAAGGTATTGTTAAGATAAACTAGTTAAAAAAACGTTAAAAGAGGAAAGAGGAAAAGTTTAAAAAGATTAGAATAAGAAAAAAATAAAAATGAAAAAATTTAATTAACTTCGCAAGACTAAGGAATCCTGGGGAGAAAGCCATGTATTCCATGCTTTGCTTTCCCCTCCTCTGGAATTTGCAGTTCTCCTTGATCAGTGAGCTTGATCTTGGCTGGATGTTCTTGCTGATCTTCTGGGGGAGGGGCCTGTTGCAGTGATTGTCAAGTGTCTTTCCCGGAGGCAGAATTGTGCCTCTCCTGTCAGGGGCTGGGCTAAGTAATTTGCTTGGGTTCGCTCTCGGGAGCTTTTGTTCCCTGAACTCTTTCCATAGAGTTCTGGAGGACGGGAATGAAAATGGCGGCCTCCCCTTCTCCGGCCTGGAGGAGCTGAGAGCTCAGGGCCCCACTCTTCAGTGCACCCTTGGAGAAAAGCGCTCAGTCGCTCCTATCTCCCTGGTCTTCAGCCACACTCCAATCTCGCCCAGCCTGTGACAGTGTTTCTGTCTCTGGCAGACAACCCCATTTGGAGTCTCCAACCCAGCAGATTCTTGCCACTCTTTTCTTCTAGCAGAGATAGGTGAGTCTCTCCGGATCTGCCACTTATGGGTCCCTGCTCAAAGAGCAGTGGTCTGACTGTGTCACGGATCATGGTTTAAGGTAACCCCAAGCTGAGAGCTCACTCCTCGGTTCCGTCTCTGTAGCCGGCTTCCCCGCTCTAATACCTGCAAGCTCTGAAACACTCAGACACCCCTGATCCTTCCGTGACCCTACGGGAGCTGAGACCATGCTATCCCCGCGAGGGCTCTATCCCCATTTAGCCTCTGGAGCAAGGTCCTTAAGTGGAGCAGACTTTTAAAAGTTCTGATTTTGTGCTCCACTGCTCTGCCACTTGCTGGGAGCCGGCCCCTCCCTCCGCAGTCCATCTTCCCGTTGCTTTGGGTTCACTTCTCCACACGTCCTACCTTTCAGAAAGTGGTTGATTTTCTGTTTCTAGAATTGCTGCTCTTCTTCTCTTTGATCTCCTTTTGGGTTTGTCCAATTTATTTCCTTTTGTTGTCTAATTGTGCAGCTAGGACTTCCAGTAGTATGTTGAACACAAGTGGTGAATGTGGCCATCCTTGTCCTATTCCTGAATTTGGGGGGGGAAGCTCATAGTATTTCCCCATTGAAGATGATTTTAGCTGTAGCTTTTCCATTTATGACCTCAATTGTTTAGGTATGTTCTCTCTAAACCTAGTTTGTTGAGCGTTTTTATCATGAATGATGTGTACTTTGTCAAAGGCTCTTCTGCGTCTATTGCAATAATCACATGGTTCTTATTTTTTCTCTTTCAGATGTGATGTATCACATTGATTTGTGAATATTGTAACACCCTTGCATCCCAGGAATAAAACCCATTTGAAGGTGCTAAATGAATTTTTAAAAAAGATTTTGTTTGTTTGAGAGGAAGAGAGAGCAAGTGAGTGCAAGAACAGGGGGAGAGAGAAGCAGATTCCCTGATGAGCAGGGAGCCTGCCACAGGCCTCAATCCCAGGACACAGGGATCATGACCTGAGCTGGAGCAGATGCTTAACCAAGTCAGCCACCCAGGAGCCCCTGAATTCTTTAATGATTTGTTGAATTTGGTTTGCTTGTATTGTGTTGAGGATTTTTGAATCTGTGTTCATCAGAGATACTGGCCTGTAGTTGTCTTTTTTTGTGGTGTTTTCATCTGGTTTTGGTATGAGGGTAATGCAGCCTCATAGAATGACTTTGGAAGTTTTCCTTCCTTTTCTATTTTTTGGAATAGTTCCAGAAGTCATATCAGTTCTTCTTTAAGGGTCCAGTAGAATTAACCTGTGAAGATGTCTGGTGTTGGACTTTTTGTTGTTGGGGGTGTTGGGAGTTTTGTTATTACTGATTCAATTGCCTTGCTGGTAATGGGTTTCTTCAAATTTTGTATTTCTGTTTCAGTTTTGGGAGGTTATATGTTTCTAGGACTTTATCCATTCTTCTAGGTTGTCCAGTTTGTTGGAATATACTTTTTCATAATATTCTCTTACAATTATATTTCTGTGGTATGGGTTATTTGGTGTCGTGTTGTAGAATGCCCTCAACTTATTTTTTAATCTTCAGCATCTAACTCCTTACAAAATACCATCTTTGGTACTTCTGAACCAGCTTACTGAGACCCTCTCTTTTGTTCTCTGACATATCCCTACTGCCTAAAGCATGACCTGGCACATAGTAGACACTCAACAAACTCTTAATGAATAGATACATTGTAACAGTACTTATTTTTTGTTCCTGTTATACAGGAAATCATTGGAAAGCAGGGACTGTGTTGTAACCATCTTTGTCTCTTAGGCCCAATAAATATTTGTGGAGTTGAACTAGAAAGTGAGAGAGCATTTAGCCATGCCCTTTTTCTTCTGGAGGTGATCACAAAATGTCAACTAGAATTCTACTGAACAGCATTTTCAGAACATCAGGACACACAATGATAAAGCTGTTTTACTCTTCTTTTCTCTCACTATTATAATATTTCCTTTGTGCTGTCCTGTTTCAGCTGTAGCTATCAAAGGGCCTGATTTATGAAGCAAAGGTCCTGCTGATCACTTCTGTCTTAGGCTAATGGCAGTGAAAATGAACCCCTGGTGTCATTAAACACTTGAATGACTCTGTGCTGAGCACGAGGGAAACAGGAGTGAGAAACTGGGATCTTTGCAATCCCTTCATTCTCCTGACAAAATCTAGCAGGCAGAGGAGTTACACATTAAAGTGTTTGGCAAAAGTGCCATCAGTCCATGACAGTTCTTTAAGAGCAAGAAACTTTAAGCCAAATGAAATTTCTTACTGAAGCTCTTGGTATGTTTCTCTTTGTCACTAAGCAGTGAGGGGACACAGGCTAAGTGAATGACAGCAGGAAAGTGAGATATATACCACATATGCTCAATGTAGGCTTTAAAGGAAATAATTTTGTGGACTAAAATCAGTATTGAAATAATAAAAAATATAAATATCCTTGAGTCCAGATTCTTGACGAACAGGACACATCTGTGAGAGAGAAAAGGCTAAGGGAACCAGCATTATCTGGGTGCCCTCTATGGGCTAGTCCAGTGGTTCTCAAAGAAGGGTCACTGGGTAAGCAGCATTAGCCTCACAGGGAACTCATTAGAAACATAAAATCTCAGGCCTCACTGGAACAGACCTACTGGAACAGAAATTATGGGCGTGGAGCATGGCAATGTGCTTTCACAAACCTTCCAGGTAATTCTGTTAACAGACAAGCCTGGGGTCGCATGGGTGGCTCAGTAGGTTAAGTGTGTGCCTTCGGCTCAAGTCATGATCTCAGGGTCCTGGGATTGAGCCCCATGTCGGGCTCCCTGGTCAGTGGGGTGTCTACTTCTCCCTCTCTCTTGCTGCTCCCCGCTGGTTGTACTTGTTCTCTCTCTGCCTCTCAAATAAAGTCTTTAAAAAAAAAAAAAAAAAAAGACAAGCCTGGAAGCTGCTGGGCTCAGCATTTTGCACACACTACTTCATTTGATCTTATAGATCCTGAATAGTAGGCATTGGTCCCCATTTACCCATTAGAAAACTGAGACTCAGTGAAGCTTATAAATTCCCCAGGTTTATACAACTGGAAGTGGAGATATTAATCCATCTGTTGATGAGCCTGAGATTTTTCCGCTTAAAACAGTGCTTCTGAAACTGTGAGGTTAAAATTACCTGGAGAGGAGTGCCTGGGTGGCTCAGTGGGTTAAAGCCTCTGCCTTCAGCTCAGGTCATGATCCCAGGGTCCTGGGATCGAGCCCCGCATTGGGCTCTCTGCTTGGCAGGGAGCCTGCTTTCCCCCCTCTCTCTGCCTGCCTCCTCTCTGCCTACTTGTGATTTCTCTCTCTGTCAAATAAATAAATCTTTTTAAAAAAATCTTTAAAAAAAATCACCTGGAGATTAACTATTAAATATAGATTCCGATTCAGGGGTCTGAGAGTTGGTAGTTTTGATAGGCTCCCAGGTGTCAGCAAGGTTGCTGGCGCCCAGTGCACTCTGAGTAAGAGGATCCCCAGATACGACAGCATGGCCCCTATATCCACAGCCTCAGCCTCCTCTGGAAATTTGCTAGAGGTCCAAATTCTAGGCACCACCTAGACCTAGTGAATCAGAAACTCGAGGGGTGCCTCCAACCTATTTTAACAAGCCCTTAAGGCAATTTTGATTCATGCCAGACTTGAAAAACCATGATCTTATTTCCATACTAGAAAACTCACCGTTGGAGCCCCTGGGTTAAGCCTCTGCCTTCGGCTCAGGTCATGATCTCAGGGTCCTGAGATCAAGCTCTGCATCGAGCTCTCTGCTCAGCAGGGAGCCTGTTTCCTCCCTCTCTCTCTGCCTGCCTCTCTGCCTACTTGTGATCTCTTTCGTCTGTATCAAATAAATAAAACCTTTAAAAAAAAAAAAGAAAAGAAAACTCACTGTTCGCCAGGTATGAAGCAAAGTGGTGCTTGCATTGTAGGTATTTGAAAGCCATTAAAAGAGAAATTGGGCAAGGGGGAAAAAGATAAAATGTGTAAACCAGAATGGCACCTTGAATTAAGTGTATTTCCATGAGAAAAAGATAAAAAGGAATTATCACTGGTTATCTAATGAGTACCCCTTTGTCATGGCTCTTCCCAGTGCACGCTAGCCATGGGGCTGGTGGGTACTAGCCCTGAGCCAAGAAAATGTTGACTGAAGGATACCAGTGATACCCGAACATACTAGATCTGGCTTTGCACAGAAGGGGATGCTTACATTTTTCCCAGAAAATACCAAACAGCAGGGAGAAGATAAAAATCTGTTCCTGTTTGGCATAAGGCAAGTTACCTAAAAACAAACAAACCCAAATAAAACAAAACAAACAAAAAACTTGCGATTTTTCTTTTAATCTCATGTAATCTGAAAAGTTGATATGCAGAAACTTCTATTTCTGATCAGTGCATGTTACTTTGACGAAAGTAATATTTTAAGTTTAAGATAAAAGGGGAGAGATGATGTATTGAGTATGTTAGGTTCATAAAATTAACTGAAGTAAAGACATGTGAAACCAGTATCTAAATTGGCATGTATGTACATTCTTCTTTGTCTTGAAGCTCCAGTATGTTAAGAACCAGACTCAGAACACATGAGAACAGGGGCAGCAGCCCGCCCGTGATTTAGGAGCTGTGTAAAGCTGATCATGGCGGACGGGGATCCAGAATGTTGCATGGGTGTATTTTGTTGCCATATTTGAGGAACACTGTTTGGTGTTGGTTTGCGGTTTGGGTGGGAATTTTGAGAACTGTATTATAAATAATTTTTGAAAATAGAGTAGATGGAAAACCTCTTTGATCTATACATCAAATACTTTCAGCTTCCGAGGAAATACTCATCAAAGTATCTTCAGTAAAGAAAGAGGATCAAAGAAATCCTGTGTTATACCCCTTGCGCTGTCCTTATTACATGTAAATGAGGGGAGGGTCTTAAAAGACTGTTCCCGTGATCACATCTCTCCTCTGGCACTCAGAACTCCCCTGCATCACCGAAGTCTTGTCACACATACAGAAGACTTTGGTTTTCTCCTGAAGTTGTTGATCAGGTATGCTCAATCTTAGAAAGAAAACATTTCTTAATATGTTGACTTCACAAGCTATACTAATTATTTTAGAGGATAGTCCTTGTCTTCATTACAACCAGAGTTTTACCCCTTCTCATAATATTTGGGGGTGACGGTGACACAAAAGCAAGCAGTACACAGACACACGTTGGAGAAATTGCAGGCCTGGTTCCAGATCCCTGCAATGAACTGAATAACTTAATAAAGCAAGTCCAGTGAATTACTGGGTCTCTCAGTGCATATAAAAGTTATGTTTATACTGTACTGTTGTCTGTTAATTGTGTAGTAGATTATGTCTAAGAAGCAGTGTACAAACTTTAATTTAAAAATATTTTCTTTATCTACCTACGTATCTAAATTTTAGGTAGTTAACATACAGTGCGATATTGGTTTCTGGAGTAGAATTCAGTGATTCATCACTTCCAACAGCCAGTGCTCATCCTAACAAGTGGCCTCCTCTAATGCCCATCACCCGTCTGGCCCCTCCCCCCCCCACCTCCCTCCATCAACCCTCAGTCTCTTCTCTGACATTAAGAGTCTCTCATGATTTGTTTCCCTCTCTCTTTTCTCTTCCCCTTTCCCATATGATCCTCTGTTTTCTTCCTTAAACTCCACATAAGAGTGAAATCACATGGTTTTTGTCTTTCTCTGACTGACGTATTTAACTTAGCCTGATACACTCCAGCTCCATCCCTGTCATTTTGCAGCTGCACCAGCTTGCATTCCCACCAACAGTGCAAGAACGTTCCCCTTTCTCTGCATCCTCGCCACCGTCTGTTGTTTCTTGTGTTGTTGATTTTAGCCATCCTGACAGCTGTGAGAGGATTTGTCTCTTAGCCAGCTGGATGTCTTTTTTGGAAAAGTATCTATTCGTGTCTTCTGCCCATTTCTTAACTGGGTATTTGGTTTTTGGGTGTTGAATTTGGTAAGTTCTTTGTGTATTTTGGATACTAGCCCTTTATCTGATATGTCGTTTGCAGATGCCTTCTCCCATTCCATAGGTGTCTTTTAGTTCTGTTGATTGTTTCCTTTGCTGTGCAGAAACTTTTTATCTTAATGAAGTTCCAGTAGTTCATTTTTGCTTTTGTTTCCCTTGCCTTTGGTAATGTGTCTAACAAGAAGTTGCTACAGCGAAGGTCAGATTTCTGCCTGTGTTCTCCTCTAGGATTTTGATGGTTTCCTGCCACACATTAAGGTCTTTCATTCATAAAAATACCTTATTGCTAAAAAACTACTAACCATCCTCTAAGCTTTTGGTGAATGGTAATCTCTTTGCCGGTGGAAGGTCGTGCCTTAGTATTGATGGCTGATCAATGGTTCAGTGGTTGCTGAAGGCTGGAGAGGCTGTGGCAATTTCTTAAAATGAGACAATGAGAAAATGAAGTTTGCCCCAGTGACTGACATTTCCTTTCACCAACAATTTCTCTATAACATGCAATGCTATTTGATAGCATTTTACCCACCGTAGAGCTTCTTTCAAAATTAGTCTGTCCTCTCAAACCCTGCCCTTGCTTTATCAACTAAGGTTATGTGACATTCGAAACCCCTTTTTATATTTAGTTTGTTTTTATGGAAGTATAGTAGACACACAATACTACCTTACAGTTCCGTTTTCTCAGCATCATTTATTAAAGAGACTTGTCTTTTCTCCTTCATGTAGTCTTCCCTCCTTTGTCATAGACTAATCAACCATGTAACTGTGGGTTTATTTCTGGGCTTCCTTATGCTGTTCCATTGCCCTTGGTGTCTATATTTTGCACCATTATCATACTGTTATTATAGCTTGTCTTGAAATCTGGGATTGTGGTACCTTCAGATTTGTTTCTTTAGATTGCTTTGGCTATCCAGGGCCTTTTGTGGCTCCATACAAATTTTAATATTCATTGTAATGCTGTGAAAAATGTTACTGGTATTTTGTTAGAGATTACACTGAGTCTATAGATTGCCTTGGGTAGTATGCACAATTTAACATTGTTCTTTCAGTCCGTGAGTGTGGAATACTTTTCCATTTTTTTGTGTTGCCCTCTTTTATCAATGTTTTTACAGTTTTCAGGGTATAGGCTTTCATCTCCTTGGTTAAGTTTAGTCCTAGATATTTTATTCTTTTTGATGCAGCTGTTAATAGAATTATTTTCTTAATTTCTTTTTATGTTACTTTGATATTTGTGTGTAGAAATGTAACAGATGTTTGTGTATTTTGTATTCTGCAACTTTACTGAATTCACTCATTAATTTTAATAGTTTTTGATGGAAACTTTAGGGTTTTCTATGTATAGTGTGCCCTCGGCAAATACTGACAGTCTGATTTTGTCCTTATCATTTTGGTACATTTTATTTCTTGTCTGATGGTTGTGAGGACTTTCATTACTATGTTGAATAAAAATGGGAAGAGTGGACATCCTTGTCATGTTTCTAATCTTAAAGTTCTTGGGTTTTCAACACTGCATGTAATGTTACTGTGTTTGTCATTCATAGCTTTAATTAAGTTGAGGTTCCCTCTATACCCACGTTGTTGAGAGTTTTTATCATGAATAGTTGTTGGATTTTGTCGAACGCTTCTTCGACATCTATTGAGAAGATCATGTGATTTTTATCCTTCATTTACTTGATGTGATATCATTGATTTATTTCTCTGGGTATTAAACCATCCGAGAATCTCCAGAATAAATCCTTCTTCACCATGGTGCATGATCCTTTTAATGTGTTGTTGAATTCAGTTTGTTAATACTTTTTTGAGGACTTTTGCCTCTATGTTTATCAAGGATATTGGCCTAGTTGTTTTTGGGTGTTGTTTGTCTAGTGCCTTTGTCTGGTTTTGATATTAGAGTAATGTGGGTCCTGTATAATATATTTGGAAGCTTTCATTCTGTTTCCTTGTAATAATTGGAGAAGAATAAGTATTAACTCGACTTTAAATGTGTGGTAGAATTCACTGTGAATACTTGTGGTTCTGGAATTGTCTTAGTTGGGAACTTTAGGTTAATAATTCAGTTTCATACTAGTTATCAACCTGTTGAGATTTTCTGTTTCTTTCTGATTAAATTTTGGAAGATTATATGTTTCTAGGAATTTATCCATTTCTTCTAGGTTGTCCAATTATTTGGCATATAATTTTTACCAGGGCTTTCATATTTCTGTGCTATCAGTTGTTGCTTATTTGTCATTTCTGATTTTAGTTACTTGGGTCTTCTTTTTTTCTTCTTTTAAAGATTTGTCAATTTTGTTATCTTTGCAAAGAACCAACTTTTGGTCTCAGTGATCTTTTCTATTGTATTGTTTGTCTCTGTTTCTTTTATTTCTGCTCTTTTTAATTTCCTTTTTTTCTACTAACTGGGTTTTGTTGGTTTTTCTTTTTCTAGGTCCTTTAAGTGTAAGGTCAGGCTGTCAGGATTTTTCTTGTTTATAGAGATAGATTTGTATTGCTATAAATTTCTCTCCTGAAACTATTTGCACTGTATCCCAAAGATTTTAGACCAGCGTTTTCATCTTTAATATTCTCTAGGTTTTTTTTTTTTTTTTTTAAATCTCCTCTTTGATTTCTTTGTTGACTCATTGGTGGTTCATTGGGTTAGCCTCCACATGTTTGTGGTTTTTATGAGTTTTTTTTTCTTGTAGTTGATTTCTAGTTTGATACTACGTGGTTGGAAAGAATGCTAGATATTATTTCACTGTTCTTTGAGACTTGTTTTAAGGTCTAACATGTGATCTGTCCTGGAGAATGTACCACAAGCACTTGAAAAGAATGTGATTTTACTATTTGGGGATGGAATGTTCTGTATATGTCTGTTTAAGTCCATCTGGTATAGTGTGTTGTTCAAAGCCACTGTTTTCTTACTGATTTTCTGTTGTCTGATCTATCCATCGATGGGATGTTAATTGTATTTCTGCCAGTGTCTTCCTTTATGTCTGTTAATATTTGCTTTCTGTATTTAGGTGGTGCATAGATATTTAAATCTGTCCGTGTGGAGATATTTAAAATGATTATATCCTTTTGATGGGTTGATCCCTTTATCCCTGTGTAGTACCCTCCTTTGTCTCTTATTACAGTCTTTCTTTTAAAGTCTACTTTGATATAAATGTGCTATCCTGGCTTTATTTTTTTTTTTTCCTCTTCCATTTACATGAAACATCTTCCACACCTTCACTTCAGTTTGTATGTGTGTTTAGGTCTGAAGTGAGTCTCTTTTCAGGAAGCAGTAGATGGGTATTGTTCTTTTCTATCCATTCAGTCACCCATGTCTTTTGATTGGCACTCTCAGACCATTTATATTTAAAACTAATTATTGGTAAGTAATTACTGCCCTTTTGTTTTCTCATTGTTTTTCTGTGAGTCTTGTATTCCTTTCTTCTTATCTTGTTCTCTGTCTTGTGTGTGTGGTTGTTGTTTTTTTAAACCTACTCTAGTGTTATGCTTGGCTTTCTTTCTCTTTTGGTATATGTATATCTATTACAGGTTTTCCTAAGTATATAATAGTTTATATTAAGTTGATGGTCACTTAAGTTGAACACAGTCTGAAAGAACTTTATTTTACTATCCCACTCACCATTTTATGTATTTCTGTTTAGAAATTTTTATTTTGTTAATCTCCTTTCCTTTCATAGTATTCTTCTAATTATGGCCCTTTCTTTTCCACTTAAATAGGTCCTTCTAACATTTAAGTCAGGTTCAGTGCTGATGAGTGCCTTTAACATTTTTGGGGGGAAATTATATTTCTCCTTTAATACTGAATGATAATTTTGACATATAGAGTATCCTTGATTGTAGGGTTTGTTTTTTTTTCCAGAACTTTGAATATATATAATGACATTCCCTTTTAGCCTGAAACATTTCTGCTGAAAAATCAGCTGATAACCTTATGGAGTTTGCCTTTTATATAACTACTTATTCCTTCCAGCTTTTGAAATTCTCTTTGTTTTTAAAATTTGACATTTATTTATTTATTTAAAGATTTATTTATTTGAGGAAGGTAGGGCTTTCCTTTGAAAATTACCTTTTGGCAAACATCGAGAGGGCAGAGAGGCAAAGGGAAGAGGGTGGATTTGGAAGATCTTCCTGAGCAGAAGAGTCACATGTGTAAAGGTTCTGTGGTAGTGAAGAGCCTGGGAAAACAAGGCAGGTGGAATGGAGGCCAGTGTGGCCTGCAAGACAGTAGCCCAGCAGAACAGCAGGCCACAGTGCACAGCCGCACAAACAGGCTATCCCACAAGGCTGGCCCTAAGACCATTGGGAAGTGTTTTAAGCAGGAAGATGACAAGATTAAATGTAGTTTAGGTAACACTGGTCAAAAGAGTTGAGAATGAGGTGGGCTGGGAGGCATGGCTGAGGTAAGATGAGAGCTGAGAGTCATCTGCAGGCTGGCAGTAGAGAGAGGTGAAGGGGGTGATCCCAGAGGTATTGAGAAGTGAGATTTTCCTGGATCTGATGATGGACTAGGTATGGGGACGAGAGAAAAAGAAGCATCAAAGGTGGACACCCCAGGTTTATACACTGGGAAATCTGGCAATTTGAGTTGAGACTGACACTTTTTATGACTTGGCCATTCCATAATGACAAAAGCAGCCTTGGACGTTTCTACCAAATGCTGTTCAGATTCCCAGGGTGACTCTGAAATGCAGGTTGAAGGAGTTATCTAGTATTTGTTTGCTTGCTTGCTATTATGGCACTGATTCTAGCCTTGACTCATTTTAACTGCTAAAAAGTCCCATGGTTTTACAGTTTCAAAAAATTAATTTTAACATATTATATTAAGTGTGTTGTTTTCATATAATTATTTCTCAGGGGTTTTCTCCCATAAGACATAAGAGAATTTAGGTTCATTTGTAATTACATAATTCATAAAGTCAGTCAGTGAAATCTTTAAAATCTGTCTATTAAATAGTTAACTGGGTAAATCTACACTTCTAAGACAGCTACTATTTATAATTCACTAGTTACGGTTTAAAGTGGAACATCATGTTCATGCCCAGGCTCATGGTAGGTTGGGAGTCCCTGGGACCATGACATGTAATTCACTTTGCTCAGTTTCAAGTTGTTCTAAATTCCCTTCATCCTATTTACTTGTACAGACTTTTAAATTATAGCTCTGACTTGCAATTTTTAGCCATTCTTCCATATTCTCAGTTGAATATATGATCTTCCCACATTTTATTATGAAATTTTTCAAACCTGTAGAAGAGGCAGAAGATTTGTAAGTAGAAACGCACGTGGCCACCACCTACGCCGTGTAGTGACTGTTTTGCTCAGTGATCTATCCGCCTGTCCTTGTTTTATTCATCAGTCCCTCTTGGTCTTTGATAGCTTTTAAACTAAGTTACATATAGCAGGACATTTCACCCCTTGGCACTTTACCATGTGTATTATCGACTAGAGTTTAATATCTGTATCCAGGTTTTCTCATTTTTTAGGTGAAAGTTACATATAGTGAAATGCACAGATCTTAGGTATAGCATTCCTTGAGTTTTGACAGGTACACATACCTCTGTAACCCAGGCCCCATCAAGGTCCCAAATCTACCATCCCAAAAGTTCTCTCCTGGCCTTGCCAGACATCCCTGCCTCCACTCCTCCCCCTCCCACCCCTAAAGGAACATGTTCTGAATACTTAACCATGGATGAGTTTTGCCTGTCCTAGAGTTGCGTACAATATCTGTGCTTTTATGTTTGGCTTCTGTGACTCATCACCATGTTTTGAGATGCATCTGTGTTATATATATCAGTAATTTTTCCCTTTTTCTTTTTTTTGCTGAAGAGTATTCCATTGTATCAGTTGACCACAGTTTATTTCCCTTGTTGATGAACTTCTGGAGTGTTTCCAGTTTTGGGCTCCTTTGAACATTCTTAGAGAAGACTTTTGGGGAACAACATATGCTTTTGTTTATCTTGCGTAAATATTTAGGAGTTAAACTGAATACTGAGGAGTTGGGTCATAGGGTAGGTGTATGTTTAATTTTATAAGAGACTGCCACACCTGTTTTCAGAGCACTGTTACAATTTTCTCTTCTCTCCAGCAAGGTATGAGAGTTCCAGCTGTTCCACAGCCTTGACAGAATTTCTTTTTAGGCACTGTGGTGTGTGTGCAGAGAAAATAAAAATGGTTTTAAATGGTTATTCCAGAAGAGGAAAACAATCAGATGACCCTGAAATCTTTCTCTTCCACACACATACACACAAAACCCAGAATTTGTGCGGCCTTTTAGAGCCAAGCATAATCATTTTTTTGTAAACAAAACATTTAGCACAAGGACAGCAACATTCATGGGAACCTGTAACATTTTAAATAATTAAAGGTTCAAAATGATGAATCCCCCCCCCCCCCAAAGCAAGGTGTAAGTAAGCTTCCAAGGACTTGCTAAGAAATCCCAGCTTTGAGCTCTGGCAGGAGCAGCACAGGCCAAGGCCACGGTATTCACGTTGTAGGAACTTAGTGCTAAAGCATTAGGTTCCCCAGAAACACAGGGATCCAAATTCCTAGTCATGACTTCATGTGGACACATTTTACACTGTAAGCTTTCTATCACAAAAGGGAAAACAAAAACACTCCACAGACAGTGGTTGACTTGGGGACACTGAATGATGACTGCTTTTCTTTGCTTTAGCATACATGTGACAAAACTTATAGATAGCAGAGATTCAAGCCTTCCCCAAAATTTCAAAGGAAATTGTATTCCAAAGAGCTGCCCTCCTGTCCCACAGAGGATGTTGTCCTCAGACCCCAATTAAGCAGGCCTGGGCCCAGAGCTTCCCTTCTGGGTCCTTCCTGTAAAGAGCTCTGTGGCAAAGAGGAAGTGGGTTTGGAGCCGTTGATCACAGTTAGAAATTGGGCGCTGTTGTGTACTAGCTGGGAGGGTCAGGCAAGTGAAACCTCAGCTTCCCCATCTATCACAGGAATGACCGTCCTTCCTCTGCCAGGGGTATTGTTCTGACTAGCCTGATGGCAAATGCAAAGGTGCTAGCACATGGCAGACATGGAGGAGACGGTGCCCTTGTCAGGGTACAGCCGCTCCGTCTCTCCGTCTCTCCGTGCCCCACAGCCCTCCAGCCCAGGTTACCCTCCTGGCTGCTTCTTGGAGAACAGCCAACTACAGAGCAGCTCCTTCCCTGTTGACTTCCTCAGAGAACACAGATGAGAAATATGAGACAATAATTCCAATGGACTCATTCATGCCAAGTTATAAATGTGGGTTTAGACCTCCAAGAAAAGAGTTGGAACTGTTAAAGAATTTTCATCCAAGTGAATCTTCAGTTGTGAAGGGGGTGGGGGAGGGGGAGGTATTCCCAAGAGGGAAGGAGGGAACCTGAGCTGGGAAGCTCTGAGGAAAACCTAGTGCCGCTGGAGGGTAACCAGCAGAGGGCCTCAGGCACTGCTCCCGCCTCAGAGGATCAGGAAGTGAGTCCTGAGCGACAGGTGCTAATGTGGCCCTGTGAAACCTCCGCTTGTAAAGCAGGTGACATCAGGGAGTGACTGCCAGGCTTTGTTCCTGTCCATAGGAGAGAGTCCATCAGCGCTAGGTGAGCTGTCTCAGTGGTTTTGGGGGCGTGCCTGCCTGCCGCTCCAAAAGGGCCAAATACCACGTCCTATGTTGGGAAAGGCAGATGGGAAGTTACCTCAGCAGAGGGACCTGGTACCTCTCCCCTCTCCTCCCCTCTTCTTCCTGGCCAGGACCATGGCACTAGCTTCTGAAAGGCAGGGTTGGGCTGTGTCAGCTGCGCAGGACCTCCACAGATCATTCGGTTTGCCTGTGGGGGTCAATAAAAGAGAAGGGCTTTTTGGAGTAATCAGGGAAGTCATAGGCCTTCGTTCCTAAAAAAGCTAAATATTTAAGATGACCTGGTTTTGAGCTAAAGCTGACTAAGAAAACAATTTGCAAGGCTAAAGTTCTATTTATTTGGTATGATATCAAAAATCCACGTTGCACTCAGGAGCTTTGTAGCAAATGGTCTTTATCTGTAAAGGAAAAAATTAAACCAGTTGATTACAGAAGAAATAACAAGGTCCCACAATTATGGGATAAATGTGTCACAGCCTTTAAACACATTTTGAACAAGATCTCACACAGGCCGACCGTGTAGTTGTTTCAATAATCATGTGGTCCGGACTATGTGGAATGATTCCACATAATGTGGAAGAAAGCCCACTTTCTTTAACACTTCAGTTTTACCTGATCGTTGTTCAGTGTTTGTGTCAAGCTGGAACATCGTACCTGTTATTTGATGTGTAGGGAACTCCTGGCTATTACAGTTGGTGTTGGCACTACACAGTCACCTGGCTTGTTTTTCAGGTTAACTTAGGCCATTCAGTGAGTAGGTACAAAGACTTGATTGTCCAAGCAACTGGAAATGGATGATTTAGCAGCAAAGGAGCATGGTGATAAGCATGATATAGCTAGATGTACCCCAATAAATGGAAAAAAATGCAAAATCCTAAAGCATGTTTATTATTTTCTAGTATTAATGACTCACTCATTTGACAGATATTTATTGAGCATTAGCATAAAATCATTAGGATACCAACGTTGAAAATGAGAGGAAGTAGGTGTTAAGCTGCATCCTAAGTTCATATCTCTTTGTGAATAAACATTTTGTAAATCAACTCTGTCCATAATTGAGGACACTAGAAGAGATTTTTAGAGAGGTTTTTAAAATCCTAGGCCTAAATTCAGATTATTTTTATATTATAGAAAAATTTTATAACATGTCTAAAATCTAAATAGGTTATAGATTAGCCTTATAAAAAATGTGTTACAGATTTTTGTCTTTCTGCATTTATGCAATGGTCAAAATGGAAACAGCTGAAAGGAGATGTAGACGTTCTGGGTAGAAAGCACATCCCTTGGGTATCTCCTTGCTCTCGGGCTCAGGCATTCCAGAAGTATCTGAATATACTAGAGCATTTGTAGTATAATCAGTTGGTATGCATCTTACATCTGTTCTTATTATCTGTGTAACTTCTTGATTTCTTGAATCTTCAGAGCTTTTTAATAAAGCTGTTTGGCTGGAAATGTAGCTAATACTATATTTTAAATTTTCTTCTCTTGTTTCCCCAAACTTTTGAACAACTTTAGCTTCACAAGGTTCATCGTGATTCAGGAGACAATTCTCAGACAGGTGAGAACACTTCCATTTCATGTGTATACACTCTGGTGGCACTGGTGGGTTCAAGTCTATAAATTACTCTGAAGGAGTCTAAATTACTCTGAAGAAGTAGACACTCACTACCCCAGAATTTGGATTGCCAAAATCTGAGTGCTGGTATTGGAAGGCTGGAGAGAGTCAGAATACAAGCAGAATCCCTTCAAAACTTGACTCTTGATTCATGGTAACATTTTCTACTGAATGCCGTTCCCATCCTGGTTTTGTTTTGCTGGCTAGAGACCTTACAGAGCAAATAAACACAAAAGAGAGTGGCCCAGAAGTCCGCGGGAAACCCACTGTTGTACCCTGGACAGGCTACCCTTCCCTCCTAGCTCTCGGTGGCTAGCTGATTAGAGAGCATGGAGGGCCCTGTGCGGGAAGTCAAGAGCACTGAGGCACCATGTCAGTCCCTTCCCCCTCAGTTTACACTCTGTCTGACCCTTTGTCTCCTCTGCCCTCAACTGTGGTTAGACCAGATGACTATTGGATTTGAAAGGTCTGTAATTCTCTAATCATTAGAGCAAAAAACCAGTCTGCTCTCAGACTTAAAATTCTTGTTCCTGCATACATGCGTGACCTTCTTTGCTTAGTTAATGGTTTTCCCAGATGCTAATGCATAAGGTTAGACCCTGAGCTACTAATTCAGTCCTTCTCCTTGATTCTAGGATGGTCCATATTTTAGCACACTCAGACTTGAATTAATAATGTCCATCTCTTGCTAGGAAGAGTAAAGGAGAAAGTGTATATAATATCTAGCAGTACCTGATACTTAGCTGTGGGGTATTGTCCTTCCATTCCCCTGGCCTTTCCCTCCTGGTATGTCTCTGTCTCTAGCTGATGTTTTAGTTTATTTCTTGTACACAGCAAGAGTAATATTTTAACTAACTTATGAGCTTCTGGGTGCCAAAACCTCTTCCATTTTCATATCCTTGACAGTGCCCAGCATTGCCTTGCACATAATAGACCCAACAAAAATGTTCCCAGAGCATGGCTATGTTGAAACTATCCCATCTTACAAAACATAGGTTCCCACATTTGACTAACTCTTTGACTTTGAGCTACCTGCATAATCTCTCCCAAGTTTACCTTTTCTCACTGGTAAAATGAGGATCATATTATGTAGCTTTCAGAATTGTTGTAATGATCATAAAAGATAATTTCTATACTTTAACATTGAAACACAATGTCTGCTTCAGAGTAGGTGCTCAGTAAATGTTAGCTTCCCCCCCCCAAATTGTTAATATTATATCCCTTCTTGTCATTGAATAAATTTATTTAAATTTCCTTTATCCTTATTTTCTCTGGTTTTTAAATTCATTCCATAAGCATCTATTGGTAGAATGAATAATGAATTATTTGATTTAAATGGCCTTTTATTGAAGAATAATTTCTCCAAACTTTTAATAATTTCTGTTGCTGTATTCTCTTAATTTTAGCTGAGATAAAATCAGGAATAAGCATTAGATACCTTTGAGTAATTTCTAGTGAATGATTTAGAATTCAGCCAGCCAGCCAAGAAACCAACTTCCCTACTTTAGTTTTATTTATTTTTTAAGATTTTACTTATTTATTTGACAGAGCTCACAAGTAGGCAGAGAGACAGTCAGAGAGGTGGGGAGGAAGCCTGATGCAGTGCTTGATCCCAGGACCCTGGGATCATGACCTAAGCCGAAGGCAGAGGCTTCAACCCACTGAGCCACCCAGGCTCCCCCCTACTTTAGTTTTATTTAGAAATTAAATTTTGAGGAATTCTTGATTTTTTTTTAATCTTGAATGTAATCTTAAATCTTTATTAAGTTAGATTTAATTTATTATGTGGTAAATGAGTGTTAGGAACATGAGATTATTAAGTCCCTGAAGAGCACTTAAAGGAGTGTCTTGCAAGGGACCACTGTTAGTTTTCAAGGTTTGAAAGATGCCATATGATCCTAACAATGTCATGTAAAGTATCACTACCCATAGCTGTCTTTATAAACTCTGAAACTCCTATCCAAGGCTATGAAAACTATTAAGGCAGAATCTGGAAGACAGAATGAGCCAAAGGGACAGTGTAAATATTTTGTTATATCATTTAAGACAAGGCTCTAGGGTTATGGTGTTCAGATCAACTTCATAATAGTTCTGCTTTTCACTTTTTGCTATATAAAATAATTCAAGTTTACTTATTTAATTTTTTTTAACTGAATCAGATTTTTTAGGACACTAAAGTAAATGGTTAAAAAGGTGATCCAGAAGAAAGTATTTAAGACATATTTTGAAGTGAAAACAGCAAATAGCAGAACAGTATTGTAACATGATCCTATGTGTGCCTCGAAGGTATATTTCCAAGTGAAGAGACGCAGTTAATACTATGAGCCAGCATGAACCACATACCTACAGTGTAGCAGGCACCATGCTAGCTGCTGCCGCGGATTAACTCATTTACGTCTCCCAACAGCCTGAGAGAGATGCTGTGAAAACAACTCCACTCGATAGATACAGATATGGAGACACAGAGAAATAACATTCCTACGGTTACACAGCTAGTAATTGGCATGGTAGAGACTTGAACATTGGCAGTTGGGCTCTGGAGCTCTTTTTTTTTGTTTTGTTTTTCTTAAGATTTTATTTATTTATTTATTTATTTATTTATTTATTGAGAGAAAGAGAGAGAGAGAGAGAGCACGAGAAGGGAGAAGGTCAGAGAAAGGAGCAGACTCCCCATGGAGCTGGGAGCCTGATGCAAGACGCGATCCCAGGACTCCAGGATCATGACCTAAGCTGAAGGCAGTCACTTAACCAACTGAGCCATCCAGAAGCTTATTCTTTTAACTGCTGTTCTCTCTTGTACTTTTTTTCATGCTAATAGACAATTCTTAAAAGAGCATTGTTGCATCTTTTTTTTTTTCTTTCTTGGAATATGAACACTGGAATTTTTTTTTCTTTCTTGGAATCTTGGTATCTGAGAAATGCATTCTCCCTGCAGGAACCTGCCATGTCCCCCTCCTGTCTTAGCCCACTGAGGAGCGATCCTGTTAAGAATAAGTTTCTCTCCTTACCACTGGGTTACTCCACGAGCACCCAGTGCCCTGACACGTCAATCTCTTGGTCCTGACCAGAAGCATGCCCTCTGTGCTTCAGTCTTGGATTGACATGGCTGCAAATTCTGGGTGTTAAATTCAAAGTCAGCAAAGACTTAAGCAGAATTTAAGTGCTTTTTCACCCCCTCAGAAAAGAGGGACAGAGGCGAGAGTCAAGTTGTGGAAATGGTTGGGATTTAAAATGTGCATTTTCTTCTCTGCCTTCCTGGCAATGGCAGTATGTCTCATTTGATGAAATGACCTCCTCAGGAGACCCTCTGGAGGTCTAAACTTTCAGAGAGACCCAAAATTACTCCATATTAGTTTCTTCAATAAATTCAACTTTCTGTGCATCTCACTAGTATTTTATTTCCACAGATATCCTTGTAAAAGCCTTCCCCACCCAGTTACATGTACTGTCCTTCAGGTCAAAATGAACCCCCCAAATTTACCCCAGTTTTTAATGGTTTTTTAAAATTTTTATTTTTATTTTTTAAAAGATTTTATTTATTTATTTGACAGACAGAGATCACAAGTAGGCAGAGAGGCAGGTAGAGAGAGAGGGAAGCAGGCTCCTTGCTAAGCAAGGAGCTTGATGCAGGACTCGATCCCAGGACCCTGAGATCATGACCCAAGCTGAAGGCAGAGGCTTCAACCCACTGAGCCACCCAGGTGCCCCAATGGTTTATTTTTTAAAATAGATTTATTTATTTACCTTAGGAAGAGAGAGAGAAAGCACACATGTGCATGTGTGCAAGCAGGGGGCAGGGCAGAGGGAAAGCATAACAAGCTGACTCCCCACTGAGTGAGGAGCCCAATGTCGGGCTGGCTCTCAGAACCCTGAGATCATGACTGGAGTCAAAATCAAGAGTCAGAGGCTTAACTGACTGAGCCATCCAGGTGCCCCTTTTAATGTTTACTTTTTAAAAAGTATTTTATTAATGGAACTGCAAAGCCCTTGATAATAAGCCCTATTACCATGCTACATTGGGGTGTCACAAAAAAAGAGTATCATTTTACAATTAATATGACTGACAATTTTTTGTTGATGATTCAAAGAAAAAGTGGTTTGCTGTTTCTTTTTTTTTCTTTTTAAGATTTTATTTATTTATTTATTTATTTGACAGAGATCACAAGTAGGCAGAGAGGCAGGCAGAGAGAGAGGGGTAAGCAGGCTTCCCACCAAGCAGAGAGCCCAATGTGGGGCTCAATCTGAGGACCCTGAGATCATGACTTGAGCCAAAGGCAGAGGCTTAAACCACTGAGCCACCCAGGCACGCCGGTTTGCTGTTTCTTGAGACTATTCTGTAGGGCTTAAAAAGGAAACTTGTTTTTTAGATAATGGGGCAGGGGGGGAATGTGTCTAAACTTCATCTGTAAATAAGCTGCAAACTACTCACTTTCTGTTCCTAATTTGAAATCCTTAGAGTCCCATTCATTCAGATACAAGAACAGAAGGAAAGAGTCCATTGATGTGAAATCGATATCATCTCGAGGCAGTGATGGTAAGTTTCTCACGTTTCTTTGACCTTTCTAAGGTGTAGAAGATGCCAGAGGAATGTGCTCAAGAAGCCCCAAGTAGTACAGTCTTGATGAAAGGTACTTTTCTTTCTCTATAAACTGAAAAAATTGTGGGCCTTTTTTTTTTTTTTTTTTTTTTAAGATTTTATTTGTCAGAGACAGAGGGAGAAAGAGCGAGCGAGCACAGGCAGACAGATAGGCAGGCAGAGGCAGAGGGAGAAGCAGGTTCTCTGCCGAGCAAGGAGCCTGATGTGGGACTCGATCCCAGGACCCTGGGATCATGACCCGAGCCGAAGGCAGCTGCTTAACCAACTGAGCCACCCAGGCGTCCCAATTGTGGGCCTTTTGATTCTTTTTTACTTTTTACTTTGTCTTCTCTTTGAAATGATTCTATGCATATTCCTTGATACCTAAAGTCTGTTGAGCCATGTAACCACCAGAGCAGCTTGGAGTTTTGACAGCTAGGTCACTCCAGTGGCAGAGAGAGAATCCCAGAGTCCTGGCTTCCCGACTTCAGTGCAAACCCAATTTGCAGTGTACCTGTTACACACCCTAACCCTTTATAAAATGTCACAGAAGTACTCTGAGACAGAACTTAGCAGCACGGTGGTTCCGCTCTGCAAAGCAGAATTTACCAGAACATTATTTGAGTTCAATCAGGCCTAAGTAATCATTTACATTTGCAGGGCATTGAGAAAGTCAAAGATGACTCTGAAATTTCAGTCGTAGGTACGTGGGGAAAAAAATGAGTAATAGTTACAAAAACAGGAGTCTGCATGTATGGCCAAGGTTGGGGGAGGAGAAAATGATGAGTTTTATTTTAGTGGAGATGGCAAGGAAGCTAAAATGTAAAACAGGTATTCAGGGCTAGAGATATGTATTCAGGAGTCCTAGAGGTGATAGATGAAGCTATGAGCAGGGGGAGATCTCTAAGGGGTGTGTGTGTGTGAGAGAGAGAGAGAGAGAAAGAGAGAGAGAGATGGAGGTAGGGGAGAGAAAGAGGAAAGAAAAGAGGGTCTAAGACTTGAAAGCACACCTTCAGTGAGAGGGGAAGCAAGAGAAATAGGGCCTGTGAAGACTGCAGGAGAGGTGGTGGCGAACCAAGAACAGGAGGGGAGCAAGAGAAAAGAGATGACGAGCAGTAGAAATGCTGCAGAGACCAGCAAGCTTAAGAACTGAGAACTAGTGGATTTCATTCATTCATTCCAGGGGCATGAAGAGGGATAATTAGTGACTGAGGTAGAAAGGACAGCAGTAGGATGGTAACCTCCGGGAATAAACAGGAAGGACAAGTGAAAGACTTTCCAGTCCTTTGGGTCACAGTGTGAAACCTGAGTATGAGGGAAGTGGCTACACTAGCAAGGACCAAAGCCTCTAGAGACAAGATGAATAATTCGTACAGGAAGATGGATAAATCCCAGGGCGTGCGAAAGATTGGGACCAAGAATGTAAAGAAAAAGGAGGGACTGAAATATTTTCAGATGTACACAGAACATTTTAGATGGAAAGGATAATGGATGAGAGAATTTGAACTGGATTAGCTTGGTTTTCAGCATAGAGTTTGGGGTGGGATCATCATCCCTGCAGAACGTGGAGAAGTAGGGGCTGCAGAGCACAGAAGAGGGCTGCAGTGATGGCGGAGCAGCAGGAAGGCTCTCCTGATACTGCCTAGATTAAGTTATCACATCTATATCCTGAAGATTTTATCCCTCCCGCCTGCCTCATAGGAAGTGGTAGTAAGATCTAATGAGAACAGGGCTTTTATTTATTTATTTTTTAAAATTTTATTTACTTATTTGACAGAGAGATCACAGGCAGGCAGAGAGGCAGACAGAGAGAGGGGAGCGGGGAAGCAGGCTCCCTGCTGAGCAGAGAGCCCGATGCGGGGCTCGATCCCAGGACCCTGAGATCATGACCTGAGCCGAAGGCAGAGGCTTAACCCACTGAGCCACCCAGGCACCCCGAGAACAGGGCTTTTAAATTAAGTAAAGCTTCTACCCTCTGAATTTTCTACCCACATGTAAGCATTACCTGTTCCAAAAAAAGAGAGAGAAGATGGCTGAGAAGGAGGACCCTTACCTTACTGCATCTCATGGATATAGCTAGATAAAACTCTTACCAGTGTAAATAACCAGGAAACAACTTGAAGACTGGCAGAACAAACTCCACAGTTAAAGTTAGAGAATAGTCCATATAGAGGAGAGTGGGGAGGGTGGGGACAAGTTTGGGAGCTAAGCAGACCTGTAGGAGGGAGATCATCACCTGACTTGGAGAGGGGAAGAGAAGAGACCCTCATGCCAAACACCCCAGGCATGGGAAGTCCCCATAAGATTGGGTTTTGAAAAACAAAAGGGCCAAATTTGGTGAATTCTTAAAATTAGTGGGCTTAACATCTGGAACTTTAAAAATCAACTGGCTCTGTGATAGCCCTCTCTAGCCAGCCCCAGCTCCAGGTCTCTTGACAAAGCAGATCCACACAAACCCTAACCTAGGGTCTACCTGGGTAAGAAAGGGATGTGCCTCTTCCTAATTCCTGATGGCATAGCTGGGAGGACAGCACCAGGCCTTAGGGCCCAGCTCTGACAGATGTGGTTGTTGGAGGGGGCCCTCACTTGGAGATCTCATACTTGGAGCCCTAAGCCCCACAAGCCTGGTGATTATAAGCACAGATGGTAGACCCAAGTGGCTTGACTTGCCCGAGGCCACCTGAACCCCAGGGATTTGGGAGCAGAGGTGGCTAAGCTTTGTGGGCCCTCAGGGCACTCAGCAAACAAAGGCTATCAGAGGGTTGAGCAAGCCCAGCCTCAGCCCAGGGTTTCAGATGCTGCCAAAGGAGGACTGGATTAGGTTAGTTGTACTGTGGATCTCCTATTCTCTTGTGGACCTGCCCCCTTCCAGTAAGCTCTTGGCCAGGGCCCATCCAAAGCAGAGCCACAAGGCTGGCAGGTGCAAGCAGCCCCATCAGGGACCAGCACCACTCCAAAATGACTCCTGCTCTGGGTAGAGGGGAAGACAACCACACACATACCAGCAGCCCCAACAGTGCAGCCCCAGCAGTGAGCTAGGAGCAGACATCTGGTCTGACTGCAAGCCCTATCTGCCAAGAAAAGTTTCTTAGGGAACAACACAGGAAAGCACCCTGAAAATCAGTGACCCTGTCTCTCTGGCAAATGCCTGGTGTGACTCAACTCAAGCCCAAGGCAGCCCCAGACTGGCCCACTCACAACACCAAGGACCAAACCCTACCCACAGTAGGCAAAGAGCCGTTGGAATCAACTGGATCAAAGGGAAAAGCAGCTCAGCCACAACAGTATGTGCATAAAACAAGAGGAGACACTCCTCAAGTGCCAGGTTCCCATGAACAAGAGACACTGCACAGCAGGGCACTACAGGACCTCTCCTTCACAAAGCTACTACTTTCAAGAGCAGGAGTTGTAGCTGACTTTCCTAATACATAGAAACAGACACAGAAAGACAAAATGAGGAGACAGAGGAATATGTCCCAAATGAAAGAATGGGACAAAATCATAGGAACAGAGCTAAAGAAAAGAGAGAAAAGAAACATGGCTGATACAGAATTTAAAGTAATGGTCGAAAAGGTTCTCACTGGACTTCAGAGTCCTCAGTTGAGACCCTTAATGAAAAGATAAAACCCATAAAAAGAACCACAGATGAAGAATTCAGTAACTGGAATTAATAATACACAAGATGGAATAAGTCTAGAGAAAGCAGAGGAATGGATCACCAACCTGAAGGACAGAGTAATGGAAAACAACCAAGCTGAAGAGGAGAGAGTAGAAGATTATTAAAAATGAAAATAGACTTAGGGAACTCAGTGACACCATTAAGCCTAGTAATATTTGCATTATAGGATCCCAAAAGGATAAGTTAGAGAGAAGGAAGGAGAAAATGTATCTGAAGGAATAATAGCTGAAAACTTCCTAATTTGGGGGTAAGAAGCAGAAAAAGAGATCCAGGAGGCATAGAGAGCCCCCAACAAAATCAACCCAAGGAGGTCAGCACCAAGATAGATAGTAATTAAAATGACAAAAAGTAGTGAGAAAGGGAGAATTTAAAAGAAGCAAAAGAAAAGAAAATCATTACATACAAGGGAAATCCCAAAAGGCTGTCAGCTGATTTTTCAGAAACTTTGCAGATGAGAAGGGAGTGGCTTGATCTATTCAAAGTGCTGAAAAAACCTGGAGCCAAGAATACTCTATCCAGTAAAGCTATCATTAAGAAAAAAAGGAGAGAGAGACTTTCCCAGACAAACAAAAGTTAAAGGGATTCATCACCACTTAACCAGCCCTACAGGAAATGTTAAAGTGGACTCTTCGAGTGGAAAGGCAAGACCATAAGCAAGAGTATGAAATGTAGGAAACACAAAAGCCGCAAACCTAACTAAGTATAAAAACCAGTCAAGGGAGTCAAAAATTAAAGGATGTTACCATATACCTAAAACATGGGAGTGAGGAGAGGAGTAAAGAAGGGGTTCATGTTAAGTGACCATCAGCTTAATATAGACTGCTATATGCATAAGATTTTACATATAAACCTAACGGTAACCACAAAACAAAAACCAGTAATAGGGGTGCCTGGGTTGCTCAGTCTGTTAAGTATCTGACTCATGATTTCAGTTCAGGTCATGATCTCAGGGTGGTGAGATAAATCTCTCACACACACACACACCCGTGAGGCTCTGTGCTCACTGGGGAGTCTGCTTGAGATTCTTTGCTCTCCCCCTTACCCCAGCTCATGTTCTCTCTCCCTAAAATAAATAAATACATACTTTCTTTTAAAACTCAGTAATATGAGAAAAATAAAAAGGAATTCAAATATATCACTAAAGAAAGCCAGCAAACCATAAGAGAAAAGAGCAAGAGAATAAAGGAACAGAGAAGAACCGTAAAATAAGTAACAAAATGGTAGTAAGTATATACCTCTAAATAATTACTTAGAACTAAACAATCAAAAGACTAAGGTTATGAAATTGATTTAAAAAAAAGAAGAAGACCCATCTATATGGTGCTTATAAGACTCATTTCAGACCCAAAGACATGCAGATGGAAAGTGAAGAGATGGAAAAGCATTTACCATGCAAATGGCAGTGGAAAAAAAAAAAAAAAAGCCTGGGGTAAGCATGCTTATATTAGAAAAAAATAGACTTTAAAACAAAGACTATAACAAGAGATGAAGATATTATTTCATAAGGGGAACAATTCAATAAGAAGATAGAACAATTGTAAATAAATAATTGTTCATCCAGTGTGGGAGCACTCAAATACAAAAAGCAGTTAATAACAAACACAGAGGAAGTAATTGATGGTAATACAATAATTGTAGGGGACTTTAGCACCCCACTTACATCAATAGACCGATCCAAGCAGAAAATCAATAAGGAAACAGTGGCTTTGAATGACACACTGGACCAGATTGATCTAACAGATATGGTCAGAACATTATGACCTGAAACAGCAGGATACACATTCTTTTCAAGAGCAGATGGAGATCACCAGTTAGGTCACAAAACAAATTTCAAGAAATTCAAGTTCAGAGTCATACCATGCATCATTTTGAACCACAAGTCCTGAAAATAGATATCAACCACATGAAAAAAGCAAAAAGAACATAAATACGTGGAGGTTAAATAACATTCTACTAAATAATGAATGGGTCCATTAAGAAATCAAAGAGGAAATGGAAATATGCATGGAGACAAATGAAAATGAAAACTTAATGGTCCAAAATCTTCAGGTACAATAAAAGCAGTTTTAAGAGGGAAGTTTATAGCAATATAGACCTACCTCAAGAAGAAAAAAAAAATGTCAGCCTAACCTTACAGTTAAAGGAGTTATCAAACGAACAAATCAAACTCAGAGCCAGTAGAAGGAAAGAAGTAATAGAGCAGAAATAAGTGAAAACTAAAAGAGAAAAAATAAATGAAACCAGGAGACAGTTCTTTGAAAACATCAGTGAAATTGATAAGCCTCTAGCTAGATTCAAACAAACAATCAGAAATGAAAGAGCAGTAACAACCAACACCACAGCACCACAGAAATAAAGTTATAAGAAAATATTATTAAAAATCATATGCCAACAAACTGGATAGCCTAGAAGAAATGGGTAAATTACTAGAAACATAGCACCTCCCAAAACTGAATCAGGAAGCAACAAAAACTTTGAACAGACCAGTTACCAACAATGAAACTGAATTAGTAATCAAAAAACAAAAGTTCAAGACCAGACAGCTTCACAGGTAAATTCTACCAAACATTTAAAGAGTTATTACCTATTCTTCTCAAATTATTTAAAAAAAAAAAAAAAAAAAAAAAGAAGAGGAAGGAAAGTAGCCAGATTCACTCTGAGAGTATTACCCTGATATGAAAACAGATGCTACAGAAAAAGGGAATTATAGGCCAATATCTCTTATAAACTTAGATGCAAAAATCCCCAATAAAACATTAGCAAAATGAATTCAGCTGTACATTAAAAAAAATCATTCATCACGATGAAGTGGGATTTACTATTGGGATGCGAGGGGAGGTTCAATATTTGCAAATCAGTCAACAAGAGAAAGGATAAAAACCATATAATCACTTTAAACTGAAAGATTCAGAAAAAGCATCTGACAAAGATGACAAAAAAATCTGATAACCTACATTCATGATGAACATACCTCAACATAATAAAGGCCATATAAAACACCCACAGGTAACAACCTACTCAATGCAAAGAAGAGTTTTTCCTCCAAAATCAGGAACAGGACAAGGATGTCCACTGTGACTTCTATTCAACCTAGTACTGGAAATACTAGCCACATCAATTAGATAAGAAAAGGGAATAAAGGGCCTCCAAATTTCTACAGAAGAAATAAAACTTTGATTATTTGCAAACGACATGATAATATGTAGAGAAAACACTAAAGACCCCACCCAGAAAGTAATAGGACTGATAAATGAATTCAGTAAGGTCACAGTATTAAAAAAAACCACCAATGGTACCTAAATTCTTTGCATTTCTATACACTACTAATGTAGTAACAGAAAAGGGGAAAGCAATCTGATACACAATTGCACCAAAAATAATAAAATACCTAGAATGAGCTCAAGCAAGGAGGTGAAAGATCTGCTGTGCTCTGAAAAGTATAAAACAATGGTGAAAGAAATTGAAGACGACACAAATGACTGGAAAGATACTAAATACTCATGGATTGGGAGAACAAATATTAAAATGTCTGTACTACCTATCCTACAAATTTAATGCAATCCTTATCAAAATAGCAGCAACATTTTTCACAAAAGTAGAATAAATAATCCTAGAATCTGTATGAAACCACAAAAGGCCACAAATAGCCAAAGCAGTCTTGAAAAAGAAAAAAACCAGAAGTATCACAATCCCAGATTTCAAGATACACTACAAAGCTGTGGTAATCAAAGTAGTATGGTACTGGTACAAAAATAAAGCATTAATCAGTGGAACAGAATAGAGAGCCCTGAAATAAACCCATGATTATATGGTCAATTAATCTTTGATAAAGCAGGAAAGAATATGCAATGGGAAAAAGACTGTCTCTTCCACAGTGTTGGGGAAACTGGACAGCTACATGCAAAAGAATGAAGCTGGACCACTTTCTCACACCATGCACACAAACTTGAAATGACTAAAACAGAGATGTGAGCCCTCCAACCATAAAAATCCTGGAAGAGAGCAGAGGCATTAATTTCTCTGACATTAGACCTAGCAGCATTTTTCCAAATATGTCTCCTGAGGCAAGGGAAATAAAAGCAAAAATAATCTACTGGGACTATTCCAAAATTAAAAGCTTTTGCAAAGTAAAAGGACCAGTCAAGAAACTAAAAGACAACCTACCGAATAGGAGAAGACGTTTGCAAATGTACCTATCTAATAGAAGGTTAGTATCCAAAATATATTGAAAAACTTACACAACTCAAAACCACCAATAATCTGATTAAAAATGGGCAGAAGGCAAGAAGCTGTTGATCCAGAGGACATCCAGATGGTCAACAGACAAATGAAAAGATGCTCAACATCACTGATCATCAGGGAAATGCAAATCAAAACCCTGATGAGCTATCACCTCACACTTGTCAGAATGGCTGAAATCAGAAACATGAGAAGTAACAGTATTGATGGTGAGCATGTGGAGAAAAAGGAACCCTTGTGCACTGTTGGTGGGAATGCAGATCGATGCAACACCATGGAAAAAAGTATGGAGGTTCCTCAAAGAATTACCATAAGATCCATTAATTTCCACTCCTGGGTCTTTTACCCATAGAATACAAAAATACTGATTCAAAAAGATATATGCACCCCTATGGTTATTGCTGCATTATTTACAATAGCCAAATTATGGAAGATGCACAAGTGTCCATTGATAGTTGAATGGATAAAAGATTTAATATATATGTAATATGTGTATGTATATTATGTGTAATATATGTATGTTTACTGTGTGTATATATTATATGTAATATATATTACATATACGAACATAATGTAAAGATAAATATGTTATAGATTATATATAATGTATGTATAATATTATATGTAATACACACACACACACACACACACACAATGTAGTATTTCTCAGCCCTAACAAAGCATGGAATCTTGCTGTTCACAACCACGTGGATGGATCTGGAGAGCATAATGCTAAGTGAAATCAGAAAGAAAAATATGTATGATTTCACTCATGTGGAATGTAAGAAGCAAATAAAGCCAAAAAAACCCCCACAAAAGTCAGAAAACAGACTCTTACCTGTAGAGAATAAAATAGTGGTTACCAGAGGGGAGGTTGCTGGGGCAGAGGGGAGGGTGAATGGGTGACGGAGATAAAGACTACACTTATCATGATGAGCGCTGAGTAATGTATGGAATTGTTGAATCACTATATTATACACCTGAAACTAATATAACCCTTTTAAAAACTGTACTGGAATTTTAAAATTAAAAAAAAAATTTAAATTAGAATTAATTTAAAATGAAAGTTTCTATTGATTAGAGCTAGAACCATCACTGGATTCTGGGTGTTAAGAACCTAGGGGCACAGGGAGGTCGAGAGGCTGGCCCTAATTACTGAGAGTGGACTCCTTCATCTGCGCCCCACCCTGACCGCGGTCCGTGCTTCCTTTTCCACAGGGCAGTTACCCAATCATGTGGTCAACAGCTGGGGACTGAAAGTTAGGAACTATCAAAGTTGGGCTTCAGTGATTTACGGGAAAGTGAGATGGGACCTCAGGATCCCATTAACCCTCTCTGAAATTACCCTTCTGGAACTGGGACTCCTAAAACCTGCCTGCACCATCAAGGTTTCAGGCCAAAGCACCTTTTCTAGACTTTGGCAAGTAGTGCCTGGTGTCTCAGCCTTATAGGATTGAAGGATGGGCATATCTTTTGCTTTGTGGAGGGCAGTGGGGAAATATTACTTTGAGAATCAGGTCCCTGGTCCATGAAGGGCTCCTTTGGTGTATTTAGCCAAGCTGAGCCACCAGAACCAGCTACAACTTTGTTTTTCTCTTCAGCACCAAGCCTACAGAATCGTCGCTATCCATCCATGGCAAGAATCCATTCCATGACCATCGAGGCTCCCATCACAAAGGTGAGTGGCAGCTGCTGCCTCCACTCTGCAGTCAGGGCCACGCAGCACTGGGCTAATTTCTGGAGATAAAGTCGTGAATGACTTACTACTGATACCGTAGAGAGGAAGCATACTAAATAAACACATAATAAATAAATTTGTAGTTATAAATTGCAATGACTGTTAGTAAGGAAAACTGTAGGGTTCTAAGAGAAAATTAGATTACTATGGCCCTTTCGTGTTGGATGAGGTGATCAGGGAGAGCTCTCTCTAGAGGAAGTAATGTTTAAAGTAAGAACTGAAGAATGCAAGGATGTTAGAAGAAAAGGTGGGCGAAGAGAATTCTGGACAGCAGTCACAGCGAGGGAAGAAGCAAAGAGTTGATTGGAGTACTGGAGGATTGGAGTATTTGAAGAAGAAGGTGAAAAAAAGTGTGGGCGGCTAGAGCTTGGAGACCGGAGGTGGGGGTTGGGGGAGAAGTGTTCATGTTTTAGTTGTTTGCAGAAGAAACCACTGAAGAGTTTCAAGTGGGGGAGTGACATGATCAAGTATGTTATTAAAAAGAACACCCAGCTGTCATGAAGAGAATGGACTAGAAATGGCAAGAATGAAAGAGAAGAGGCCAGTTTGGGGCTTTTCCAGAATTTCAGGCCATGAAGTGTTGTTAGTTGGATTTGAGTTACAGCAGTGGAGATAGAAATGAATAGATGAAGAAATATTTAGGGGTAGAATTAATTTAACTTAGTGATGAGGGACACTAGGAGAGGTGACCGAGAAATGGGGAAAACGGTTTGTCAGCTGGGGCTTCCTAGGTTTTGGCTTTGAGCACAAGTGGATACAAGTGTTGTTTTGCCCAGTGTAGGAAGCAGAGAAGGAGCTCTTGTCTTCGATTTTTTTTTGTTGTTGTTGTTGTTCCATTTGTTCACTTGCCTGCTTTGGGGAGAAGGGAGCAATATCGTGAATTTAGTTTTGGACATGTAAGTCAGATAGTGCAGTAGATATGTCAGGTAGGCAGCTGAATATACAAAGTTGAAGGTCGAAAGGAGTTGAGACAAGGGTGTAAATTTGAGAGTCCTTGGATGTGGATCATAGGGGTCCAAAATCACGGAAATAGCTTGTCTCTGGAAGGACTGGAGAGTGAAAGGCCCAGCATCAGTCTCCAAGGAGCTCCAACCTGTAGAAGAGAGCCAGAGAAGGATCAGCAAAGGAGCTGCAGAAAACGTAGTTTCTGTGGTAGGAGCACCACCAGCAGAGGGGGGATGGAAGAATGGATTGGTTCGGAGGAAACACGGATCATTTTGAACAACAAAACGTGTTATCATCTGATTTCTTACCATTTCCAGGCATACGTGTAACCTTTGGGAATTAGAATCCTAATATCCTCAAATGTATTCTCTCTTTACTTCTTTAGGTTATAAATATCATCAATGCAGCCCAAGAGAACAGCCCCATCACAGTAGCAGAAGCCTTGGACAGGGTTTTAGAGATTCTACGGACCACAGAACTGTATTCCCCTCAGCTGGGTACCAAAGATGAAGATCCCCACACCAGTGATCTCGTTGGAGGCCTGATGACTGTGAGTGATGAGGGAAGCCCAGAAAGGCAGGGGAGAGGCAGGAAGTGCCCTCCGGAGGACACAGAACATGTAACATAGAAACTGGTGCCTGTAGTTGCAGAAACATCTGTCGTGTGGGCTAATGTCAGCATAACCAGAAGCATCTGCATCAAAAGTTATTATCTGAGTGGTAGAATTCAAGGAATTCTTGAATGTATCTTTCCATGAAGCTAACTGATCACAGCAATGGGAGACAGTGCTTCAGAATCCTCATTACAGTAAAGAGTAGCAGTTGATGGAGGGTGGAGTATGTCGATGTCTTCCCCTTGACCCAGGGCAGTGTTGGATTGAGGGTTATGGCTAGGTCTCCTTGGACAGCAGGCTCCTTATATCATGCAAGGGTTTGTACTTAGACTACACCACAAAATTGTAAAGAAAATCCTTTGTTAAAAATCAAAGCTTCTATAGAAGTTCCCCCACGTAACGACTGAGCCACCCAGGCGCCCCCACCCCCCAACACTAGAATCCAGTAAAGGCAGAGCTGAGCTTTTCTGGCTCCGTAGGGTGAGGTGGGGCGGGGTCTGCCCCCTGCCAGCTCGCCAGTACCTCCTGCCTCAGCCTCTGTAACCACCAAGAGCAGCTGATTTTTTTTTTTTTAAAGATGTATTTATTTATTTATCTATTTGACAGAGAGACATCACAAGTAGGCAGAGAGGCAGGCAGAGAGGTGGGGGGAAGCAAGCTCCCCGGTGAAGAGAGAGCCTGATGTGGGGCTCAATCCCAGGACCCCAGGATCACGACCTGAGCTAAAGGCAGAGGCTTTAACCTACTGAGCCACCCAGGCGCCCCGGCAGCTGATTTTTTAAGGACTCATTTGTTCTTGTGTTTTTATGTGAACTGTTTGGTGGTAATCTTCATATATCAGCAAGTGAAGAAAAAGGAGAAGATTCAAATTACTCATTTGTAATCCTAATCAGAGGCTGAAACTAGAAGTACTCTTTGGGAGGAAAACAGACTCCCGGTGTCATCCGTGTGTTTTCTGTCCAGCCCTGCCACCATCTGCTGGGTTGACTGGTTTTGTAGTCATTTTCCTTGTTCCTGCTGAAGGTCTTTAATGAGCCTGTAATCTAGTGACCCCTCCCCCCCATTGCTTTTCTGTCCCTGGGCTGGCCTTGGCTGTTCCTTCCCAGTGCATCATAAACTTGAGCTCTGGACAACGCTGGCAAGGGTCCTTCAGGAGGGCAGCCACGGCTGAGTCGCAGTAGGAGGCTTTTGGTTCTTGGAGTTACGTTATCTGCCCTCCTTCCCCCTGCTGGTGTACCATCTTGCAGGTAAGGCTGTGAGGAACCAGTGTAGAATTCTACCTCCTTTTATTTGGTTTTGCGAACCAGAAAAAGAAAAGCAAAACAAGAACAGGAGTACCTTGTGATACCTACCTTACGGGCAAGACAGCTGTAGCCATGGTTACTTGCCTACTGATAGAGTTTTAAAAATTAAGGGCTTGGCCTGAAGATCCAAGGTATGACTTTAGGGGAGCCCTTCATTAATACTTTAATTTTTTAAAGATTTATTTATTTATTTTAAAGAGGGGGAGCACCCAAACAGCAGGGGAGGGGCAGTAGGAAAGAGAGAAGCAAACTCCCCACTAAGTGCCAAGGCCTCCATAGGGCTTGATTTCAGCACCGTGAGATCATGACCTGAGCTGAAATCAAGAGTCAGAGGCTTGGGGCACCTGGGTGGCTCAGTCAGTTGAGCATCTGCCTTTGGCTCAGGTCATAATCCCAGGGCCCTGGGACAGAGCCCCAGGCTGGACTCCCTGCTCAATGGGGAGTCTCCTTCTGCCTGCCTCTCTGCCTACTCATGCTCTCTGTCAAATAAATAAAATCTTAAAAAAAAAAAGAATGGGAGGCTTAACTGAGCCACCCAAGCTCCCATTTTCATTAATACTTTGAACCTTAGTGCATACTTTCTAGAGAGACAAGTAATTTTATAAATGACTTTTAAGCAAGATCTAAATAATTAGATACTTAAGGGTAGAAAGCAGAGAGAAGGAAACTGAGATGCAGCACCATCTGGGGCCTAGTTCAAGAGCCTAGTAAATGGAAATCACCAGAATTCTTTCCACTCCCTTATGCTGCTCCAAACATCTCAAACCCAGAAATTCATTTTAAAGGCCAGTTGCAATGCCCAGGTTGTAAAACAAAAAATACATTTGGAAAAAAATTTAGATATAAGTAAAAAATCAGCCCACCCTTTTTAAGTTTTTACATTAAGTCATCCCCAAAATGTGGCCCATGACTTTGGTTTCCCAATATGTAAATATAAGAACGCAAGAATAACACAGTCCCTATAAGGGGAAGTGGCGTTCCTTCAAAATAACCCACATCCAAAAGCAGGCCCCTTCTGTAATTGCAGAAATGTGGCTTCAAGATGCCAGAAGACAAAGAGGGAATTTGAAAAAAGGCAAATCAGAGATCAGATGTATAACCTGAATGAAGTCCTATCCACTTTATTCTCAATTCTCCATCTCCTGGGGCTAATAGTGGTGGAAGGGAGAATATCCTCTGTCTCACAGATACTCTTTAATAAAATTTTGAGCTTCAACTTGGAGTTCCAGATTGGGTTTTCAGGATGCAGGTCTCTTAGGCTAATGGAAGAAATGAGAGAACAATGCTAAGAGCATGGAAAGCACACTTCTAATAGTAGCTTTCTTTATTCCAGGATGGCTTGAGAAGGTTGTCAGGAAACGAGTATGTGTTCACTAAGAGTAAGTTGTCATCTGTCCATGTCATGATGATAACCAGTCTCCAGCCTGTGCCTTCTCACATTTTGGGATTACTGTTTGGGGAGAGTGTTGTTACTTCCTCTTGGGTCTCACTGGAGTTCACTGTCCCTGTGTTCTGCCTTTGAAACCAGGTCTCCTCATTAAAATTACTTCTTTGAGCACTGTCCGAGTAGGAATTGCAAATCTCTGTACATTTAAACAGTTAAATGGAATACTTCTTTTATTTTTATTTTTGGTTGGGGGATCTGGAAGTTTCATAATGTAAGAGAAGCACCTGGAAGTAAAAAATCTTCCTACCCTTAGAACTTCAAGACGTCCTTTCTAGTAGCTACCATGAAGATGATGACAGATGCTCAGGGGCACTCAAGATTCTGCAATTAACCAGCCTCCCCAACCCCATGTGTTTGCTCAGATGTGCACCAGAGTCACAGCCACCTTGCGATGCCAATAACCATCAACGATGTCCCCCCTTGTATCGCTCAGTTACTTGATAATGAGGAAAGTTGGGAGTTCAACATCTTTGAATTGGAAGCTGTAACACATAAAAGGTATGTGGCTTCTCTGGCTGCAGGTGGGGAAAGATTGATGGCCACGCTCAAGACTTTCACATCTGGATTTGAGGGAGACGTGCGTTCTTGCCACAAGAAACTTCACAGGTTCTACCAGTCATGCCATGCTGGAATGTCGAACAACCAGAGAGACTGTGGCCCCTGAGTGAGCTCCTTTATGGAGACAGAGTGGGTAAGATGTGGGATTAGCCTGGGGATGACCAAGGATGAGGACTTACTACGTGTCCTTTTTAGATTTATCCAGGTCATTCCTTTGTGCTAGTAAAGGAGTTACAAGTACTCTCAGCCCTGAACTGTTGAAGCTCCACCTCACAAAATGAGTTTGAGAGCACTACAGACTTGACCTTGGATCTATCAGGGAGGCAGGGAAAAAATTAAATATCTCAGAAAGACCTCTTCTACAGTAGGAGAAGGCTTTCTTCTGGGGCTGTTGATGTACAGTATGTGAATGATTCTCACTGGTACATGAATAATGTGATGGGAAATGGTAAGACTTTGCAGAGACCACTGTCCTTAGGCTCAGTGACTTCCTGAGGGGACACAGAGGAAGTATAGAGTTTGTATAGAAGTAGAGATGGAAAGGGACTATCAGAGATCTGTCTTGGTGGCTGGAACCACTAAGGCCATATGACTTAAAGACAATCCAGAAACCATGTATGGATCACTGCGAGGCACCTGGTTGTAAATCCGTGACTGATAAGATGTTCTGTCTCCTAATTTGGGGAGGGAATATTTTTATGCCCTTGAGCATGTGAAGTAAAAGCGTCTCAAGAAAAATGCCTCTATTGCCCCATGTCATCAAAGAAAGCAGTTTCTAGACCAGTGAATACAGTGAATTGTTTTCCCTTTTTCCAGGCCATTGGTTTACCTGGGCTTAAAGGTGTTTTCTCGGTTTGGAGTATGTGAATTTTTACACTGCTCTGAAACTACTCTTCGAGCCTGGCTCCAAGTGATTGAAGCCAACTACCACTCCTCCAATGCCTACCACAACTCCACCCATGCCGCCGATGTCCTGCATGCCACTGCCTTCTTCCTTGGAAAGGAACGAGTGAAGGTAGAATTTTGATATCAGGATCTAGTTACCTGCCTAAACTGGAGGTCCAGGGGCTCAATCTTATGAAATGTTAAGCCAAAAAGCTAACTTTTACATATATATACATACACACTCAGATTAACTGATCATGTTGGTGTTGTAAAGACATGGCCTTTTCTCCCAGCTCTCCCCTCCCCCACATGCCTAAAGTAGTGATTGATGTCATGGGAGAGACTCCTTTGCATGCCTGGCTGATTCATGAGCCCATTCTCCAGGTATTCACAAGGAGCCCCCTGTGAGGGATCTAGGACAGGACTTCATTATTACAGCAAATGGTTACTTGGTCTAGAGGTTCCATTTTAGGATCAGAATTGGGCCAGTGGCGAATTATAAACCAGACAGGAATGAGCCATCCCCCATTCTCCTGATCAGACATAGATGTGTGTGTATGTGTTTTGTGTAGGTGTGAATGTGTATCTCCTATATTGATGACTTACATAATTCTGAGAGGTTTCACGTCCCTTAGTCTTATTTAGAAGTGAGTAGTGTCCTCTACAGGTGCTGATTTATAGGACAGCCCTATGTACACCCTATGTACATCTCTTGCCACAGCTGGCAAGAGATCCCCTTCTTTCCTCCCCTTCTCCCCTCACTTGCACAGTGAAGCTTGTAATTCCTTTGCTGCAATTAGAACTGAAGCTTAGAATGCAGACGCCTCGGGAGAACTGCTATTTAGAGACTGAAATTCCTATCAGTCTGCAGTGGCCTGACATGAGATCATCCCCTTATTCTAAGACCCTGAGTACTTAGAAGAGTCGCTGTGGGTCAGCCAGAAGGAGCAGAAATGCCACCATGGTGGGGAGAGTTTGCCAAAGCCGATCAGCCGGAAGCTGATCTTGGTATTCACTTTAATCACCAACAAAATAAAGAATATGGTCCAAGAGTGATGCTTTTGAAGATCTTTATCACCTGTGGTTAAAAAAGGTGACATGAACCTGTGTTTGTACAGCCCTTTCTTGGAGGAGCCAGGGCACTTCCAGATCCATACTGCAGGCTCACATCCCTCTGCTATATGCTGCACGAGACACTGCACTGCTGAGGCTGCACCGGGCCAGTAGAGGACAAAACCTAAAGCATGAATGTCAAGACCAAAGTGATGGCAGCCCCTGCAGTCCAGAGTTGGAGATGAATCTCACTTAAGCAGAACCACTCTAGAAAAATAGTGACTAAATGCTTGATAAATCAGGGAGTTCTTGGTCACTTTATCATCTCCCTTACTCTCCCTCCCCTAGGAATTTTCCTTTAAATTGTGAATTCTGCTAGCGGCTGCAAAATCTGATTGAATTTCTCAAATAGCAATGGAAACAAGGCTAAGACTGTAATATAATTTAAAAGACATTTTCTAATTCTGACAGTCTTGCCAGACAATCAGAAAATGTAGAACTGCAAAGAACCTTGGAGAATTGGGCTGGAAGGAGCTCTTGAGCTCAGAGATTTATTTTTCACTTGTGCATGTGTGTGTGTGTGTGTGTGTGAGAGAGAGATTTTGTGCCTTTCCCAGTAAACTGTCAACCCCATTAGTGCGGAAAGCATGCCAGTGTCGTTCATCATTGTAGTGCTCACACTCTACTAACTAGAGCCCAGTAAGCCTAGAAGAAATGATTACTGAATGAATTCCCAAGTTATAGGATCTCTTACATGATAGTAGCCCATTTAATAACCCCTACCTAAAGTTGTAATCTGAGAAAACATTTGTATGCCCTTGTGCTTTGGTCTGTGTTCTCAGATTAACACGGCAAGAGCTTAAGAAAGAGGGTCTCCCTTTTGCCTTTGCCGCCTGCTAGCCTGCAGCTGAATTTGGTTTTCAACGGCAAGAGCTGCCTTCACCTTAGTTGTCCTGGAAAAATTCTTTGTCTTGTCCGTGATTCTCTTGTACTGCTTGGCTCTAGTTCTTTTACCTTGGTGTGAAGAGTCTCGATGTATTTGTGCCACTTACTGCCACTCTCTCATTCTTTACCCAAGCAAGCAAATGAAATAAGTAATACTTGGGATCATAGGCCACTCTATGCTCTCTCCACTCGTGGGAAAATGTCAGGGCAATACCACAGGGCAAGCATTTGGAAAGGCTTGTTTGGCTTCCTGCAAAGACCTGGAGTGAGTGGGTGCTGGGAAGAGAATGTAGGCATCCATCATAATAGATGTTTCCCATAGCTCAGATTTCTGTTTCCCTCCAGATATGTTGCAGCATAGTGGAGTATCTGTGCTGTGTCCTGGGTAGCTTCTCAACTTCTAGGAAGTCAGAGAAGGCTCATCAGGCGAAGAAAATATTCTGGTCATCCCATCCCTCCTGAGGCACAGATAGGAGTGTAGGTCTCTGACAGCCCGTGGATAACATTCACCCTTGCCTCCCCACGGCCCCAGGGAAGCCTTGATCAGCTGGATGAGGTCGCAGCACTGATTGCAGCCACGGTGCACGATGTGGATCACCCGGGAAGGACCAACTCGTTCCTCTGCAATGCAGGCAGCGAACTCGCCGTGCTCTACAATGACACCGCTGTCTTAGAGAGTCATCACACTGCCCTGGCTTTCCAGCTCACTGTCAAGGACAGCAAATGCAACATTTTCAAGAACATCGACAGGTCTGTGGTGTTTGGGTTCCTGTGCTCAGGTCTGTGAAGTGTAAGTGGGAAATGATGTTTTCCCTAACTTCTCCAAGTCCTGAGCTGCTTCGTAGGGTAAGGAAAAGGAGAAAGAACAATAGTTGGACCATTGTATCAGACATTAAGATAGTCACCTTGAGCTTATAAGTTTACCTGTACTTTTCAGACTGCTTTTATCTTTCGGAATTTCATTTGGTCTTCAGTGAGTTTATGGACATGTTTTACATACCCCAAAGTAATTAGAAATATTGATTGTCTTACTGATAAGTACAACAGAATTTTTGCCCTCCCAGGACATCCTGCCTTTTGTGTAACTCAAGGAACATGCATCCTTCCTCATCTTCCCCCAGTTCAATGTTTGCCACTTAAAAACCTAACTCATGAGGAGACAGTGTTGTTCTAGATGTCCCAGCAGAAATGTTAAAGCCCAAAGGGGGGGACAGGTCTCCCCCTTCCTGGGCTAAGTGGGCCAGCCGGAACAGACAGGAGCAATCCCTGGGGGCCACCACAGGCCTGCAGTCACTATGGCTGTTGCCCGTGGAGCAGCGGCCAGGCTGGAGGGCCAAGCAGACACAGAGCACAGAGCTCACTCTGGCCGCAGGGACCACACTTCGACATGAATCAAACACGCTGGTTTCTAGAAACCTGAGAAAACACGGAGACCAGTTATTCCACTTTCAGAAAGTTTCGTCAGTGTCAAGGACTGTTTTTAGAACTTTCACTGAAAGAATTTTCTCCAAGAGCCAACTCTACTCAGCTCTTCATGCTGGCTCCTGGAAGTTAGAAGAAGATGGTAGGACCTGGAGAGTTAATGGGCAGGTTTGCAGCTCCACGCAATACACCTTCGATCTAATTTAGAGCTTTTTCAGGGGAAAAACATGATTCCGAGGCCATCACCTGAGGAAGTGCTGACAAGTCTCTGTAATAGAAACCCAAGTCTGAACCACCTGCCTCGGGGACAGCTCACCAGGCTGCTGCTCCAGGCTTGCAGGGCAGGGACTTGACATTGCCTTCTACCTCACTGGGTTTGTGTTGCCAAGGGAAGGGAGCAGGAACCACTTTGTAAAGTAAGTGCCTACTATGTGACATCGCACACACACACGCACGCACGCACGCACACTCACGTCCTACAATGAAGGGTCCGCTGCACTGGGGACAGTGGAACAGCGTCAGCAAGTCCTGGCTTACCGGGAAGAGGCACAGGCAGACTTGATGATCCGCACTCGGTTCCCAACTCTGTGCCCCTGGCTTCCTCCTGCGCTGTGGAAGTGTGGGGAGATGGAAGCACGACAGTTCTAATTCCGGACCTGATGTGAACAAGGCTCTTTGTCTTCTGGTTATTTTAGGAACCATTATCGAACACTGCGCCAGGCCATTATCGACATGGTTTTAGCAACAGAGATGACCAAACACTTTGAACATGTGAACAAATTTGTGAACAGCATCAATAAGCCAATGGCAGCTGAGGTAAGCATTTCCCCTGTGGTCAGATACAACCGAGCACTGTTCCCATCAGAGGCTACTCTGGCCTCAATGCACTTTCTCCTCATCCTGAATCCAAGGTGGCTCTCTGCCCGGAGCTGGTGAAGACGGGCTGGAAGTACTGGCCACAGTGTCCGCAGTAACCCTGAGCTCCCTGAAAGGAGGTCCTGAAATAAGGCCCATGGTGACAGGAGGAGGTAGGCCCAAAGAGTAAGACAGACGAGGCCTGCAGACAACAGAGGCTAGCCTGTGTGGGGTATTTTAGAGGATCAAAGCCCTTTCTAATTCTCGGTCATTGGAGACCTCCAAAGTGGCTGTTTTTAAGGAGAGAGACCATCCAAGAGACACTCTTAACTACAGGGAACAAACCGGTGGTCGCCAGAGGGGACGTGGATGGAGGAGAGGGGTAAACAGGTGGTGGGGATAAGACAGCACACACCCCCCGATGAACACGTGAGTGATGTCGACAACTGGCAATTTCAGGCATATAATGTAGTGATGCCACACTGTATATCAACTATACTGGAATTAAAAGAACTCAATAAAATAAAGAATAAAATAGAAGCTAAAATCTACTATTGGGGGGAAAGTGGATATTTTAAAGAACTATATTCCTGCTGACTTGCATTACAAACATTAGTACCTAAAGATTCCATATAGTCAAATTGTGAGTGCTAGTTGAAAACAAAAGCACTTGTCATTTTTAAAATTTCCTGATCTACCCTAGTCCTGCCTTAAGGCCCCTCCAAACTTGGGTTTTAAAAACATGCACAGAAGATTCACATCTCTGTTGTTTAAAATGAGCTCAACTGACCTCTGAAACCATGAAGCTGTTCATAGCCCTGTAAAATTAGGAAAGCTTTATGCTCCTTTCCACTGGGCAGAGGCTGCATATGTGGATGGATGATGAATGGTTGTCTTCAAAGTAACTTGATGATCAGTAAGGAGATTGTTCGTGGAGGACCCCTCACATGACCAGATGGAGGGACAGTGTCTGCCTCACCTGTTCTACTTCATCTCCTGGGGTCCCACAGCGTAATGCCAGGGCCCTCTCTTTTCAGGAGACTGACTTATGGGGGTAAGGATCTGGGGAGTCAGGAGGGGGAAATTACACGGAATTTAGAGTTAAGGAAAGTCACCTATCAAAATAAGCTCCCAACTCTGTGTTGAGATCTATTATTTACAACAGTATGTATTGTAAGCAGTATTTTACCAGTGGTAAGCAATAAAAAAAAATTTTTTTCAGAACATAATTCTGTCCATGATGGTTTAATAAATAAATCTAGTCTCAGAATAAAACAAAATCCCTTAAAATGTCATGCAGTTTTTCAGCTTGGCAGAACTCTGGAAATGTAATTGTTTTTACACAATCTGATGTCTTTGGAAGCAGAGGATAGCAATCATCCAGGTTTTGTGTAACTGACCTATCATTGCATTTATGTAAGCCTACTCACAGAACTGGCCACTTGGCTCAGGACCCCTGACATCCGTCACTAGGTCTGTACTCCTGCACAACTGGTCTTTCTAAACATGATCGAATATATCCAATCCTGCCCCAGCCCACGTTCATGCTCTTAGTACCCCCCCAACCAAGAATGTACTTGGGTCATGACTTGCCACCATTCAGTCGGAAAAGCAGCCAGGAAAGCATGAGTGGACAGACGCCTTAAGAGAAAAGGGATGGGACACAAAGTCATAGGACAGAGAGGGAGATGGCAGGCATAAGTAGTAGAAATAAATGAAGAAAGGATTGAAGGGTCCTATGTATGTGTTCTTTCCTATCTTTAATGCACTTTTATAAACCTGGCAGTGGTTTCTACACATCCTGATAAAACTGGAAGAAAAGCTGTCCTTTAAAATGCTATACCAAACTACTAAAAACAAAACCAAGCTGAGGTAATAGTTACCTCTGGGGAATAGGATGGCAGTGAGGGGATGAGTGGGGACAGGGAGTTTGATGTTTTAAACTGTTTGTCTTGACTAAGTGTATTATAGATGGGATTAAGGATGGGAAAACTTGAGTCCCAGGCAGGTCTGAATGGGTCTGGTTGCCGACCATCTAATGTCTGGCTACTGTGGTCATAATATCATTTTAACGCTAATATGACCATCTGTCTTCCAGATTGAGGGCAGTGACTGTGAATGCAACCCTACTGGGAAGAACTTTCCTGAAAACCAAATCCTGATCAAGCGTATGATGATAAAGTGTGCTGATGTAGCCAACCCATGTCGCCCCCTGGACCTGTGCATCGAATGGGCTGGGAGGATCTCTGAGGAGTATTTTGCACAGGTACACTGCCTCTCTAGGGAAGCTCCACTTCTCTTCTGGAAATGGCTCCAGGTCATGGAACTCTGGAGATTTTCCAGTTGAGTAGCCATCAATTAATACAGGAATCCTCCCTGGAAAGAAATGGCTCACCCCAGCCTGAAACAGACTTCTGGTTTGACTGATGTGGCTGGCCACTGACCAAAGTCATTCTAGGAGGGGATAAACTGAGCCTCTGGAAGTATCTTTTCATCATCAAAATGTCAGAACCTGAATTTCCACAAACACTGGGCTACCATGCGTTCACTTACCAGGTTATTCTTCTCTCCACTGAGCCCTGTGGGGACACAGAAGTGCAAGATGCACTCCCACTCACGGGCAGCTCATAAACAGCAGGGGAGAGGTGTAGACATAGGTCCACACATTGCTAAAAATAGGAAGTATCTCTAAAGGAGGTATGGTAAATGCTATCTGAGTTCAGACAGATACGTTTCCTAGATGATAAAAAAAGAAGAAAAAAAGAGCTTTGAGGGAATTGGTATTAAAGTTGTGTTTTTATTTTTTGAAAAGATTTAGATATATGGAAATAGGAAAGGACTTCGTGGGAGAGAAAGTATCATGTGTAAAATTAGTAAGGAAGAAAAATAGAATTTTTATATATAAGAATAGCAATATGTAGTTCACTTTGGCAGTGTGAAGGAGTTGAAGGAACAAAATGCAGAAACAAGTAGACCACAAGATGCTTTTGAAATACAGGCCTACTTCCAGGGAAGAGGACTGTGGTACGTATGTGTGATAGAAAGGAAAACGCGCACGCAGCCCCAAGTCCTGCACTGGGGGAGGGCCGGAACGGCGGAGTGTACCACGACGGCAGGATAAAGAATGGTTCATCGTGTCCCAAAGGGCTGGCAGGGAGAGGACAGCCAAGTACTCAGTACGTTAACTGCAGCTTTCAAGGCTGAGAAGAGGAGCTCCAGAAATGGAGAAAAGTAGGGCAGGCAGTCTGACGTTGCCAGAAAGAAGGGGGTTAAGAGTAAAAAATCCGAACTACTCCTTGAACAACAGTGGGGATTTTAAAGATGCCTCAACGATTAATCTGGAATGAGCAAGCTGAGCCAAAAGCTTGTAGGAGGTCATTAATGGGCCGCCCAGGACCCACCGAGGCGGCCTGAAATCCTAGTCCTAATTATTCTCTAAGTACAGGCATGGGAGAGGAACACTTCTAAGTCATTTAATGTAAGTTCCTTGTTCAGCTGTCCTTCTCCCAAAAAGGAATGTACTAATGTTCACAAGCGCTGTGGCCTAAGAATCACAAGTCAGAAACGAGGCCTCTCATGAGCTGGCTTCAGGTTCAGCACACCATCAGGAACATGGGTATCTTAATATTCAGCTCCACACAGGCCGGCCTTACACAAGTAAACATCTACTCTACTGTGCAAAATGCTCAGGCTGACATGCTCCTTGAGAACCGCATGACCAGTACTCAAACCTGAGCAATCCCAGTTTGCCATTCTTTGGAGTAAAAATAGTGTGCTTCAGCTCAACTGCTGAAATGCTTTTCCTCCAGACAACATCACGATGCTGTGCTGTGTGGTGTAAGGGCTTTATGCGGACTTCCCATTTTGTCAGAACACAGAATTTTAAAAGCACATGTACTCAGAGTACTCAGAGGTCAAAACTCATTAATAATTCTTACTGCTTCAATGAGGATATTGGTTAAGTGAAACTGGGTTTTTGAACTTCAGGCACGTGACTCCTGGTACAGTTTGGTGACAGTGCCTGGACTCACGCTAAGGCATAAGCACTGCCCCACCATCACTCCTGCACTCACTGTAAATGGTGGTATCACCAGTGTTAGTACTCAGCGCTACTAGTGGGACTGCGGAAGCCGATCTTCGGAAAGGGGTGAAGAGCTCAGTGCTTCAGGAGGGGCTCTGGGATAGTACAAGTGACCCGAGTCCCTAGCTCATCAGGCAGTTGACTCACAGGAGCCTCAGGAGCTTACTGAACCTAGCGAGGTCTTCATGGTGACAGCTAGAGGAGGACTCGTGTTCAGAGCTGTTCTGAGAAATGAGATGCTGTGACAGCTCCTCGTGTGCCCCAGCCCTGTGTGTGCTCTCATTTCTCGTAGACTGATGAAGAGAAGAGACAGGGGCTCCCTGTGGTGATGCCAGTGTTTGACCGAAATACCTGCAGCATCCCCAAATCCCAGATCTCCTTCATTGACTACTTCATAACAGACATGTTTGATGCTTGGGATGGTAAGAGAGTTGGTGTTTTGCCACCCCACAGGAATACTGTGTTATACTTTATGATGATAACCCTTACTGACACAGGTTGGGCCTAAAGGTATACATGAAATGCTACTTTTGGTTGTGTGTGTGTGGAGATAGCTACCAGCTGTTTGCAGCCAGGTGGGGGGAGGGGGCGCGTAGGCACCTTCTGCATCCCTAGCACCTTGCAGAGAACCTTATGTACAGAAATTTCAGTGGATGTTTGATAATTGCAGCAGTAAGTCTTAACCTCTGGGAAGCAAAGGTTTCCAAAGTTTGCAGGTTTAGCCGTTCCTCAGGGAAACTCTAGAAAGAATACCAACAGCATCTGTGAATCAGAGTAGACCAGATACATTTTGTAATGTTGCTACTAAGTGACTGTATTTAGACTAGTGTTAATAACTTACCTTCCCATGCTTGTATGTGCACTAGGGGACCTCTCTTCCACTTCTGAACCCCAATCTATCTCACAGAGCCCTGGCCTTAAATCTGTTCCGGTCACCTAACTTGTGATTCTTTGATGTCCTTGCAGCCTTTGCCCATCTGCCAGCCCTGATGCAACATTTGGCTGATAACTACAAACACTGGAAGACATTAGATGACCTCAAGTGCAAAAGTCTGAGGCTTCCATCTGATAGCTAAAGCCAAGACAGAGAAGGGGACCTCGGGATCTGCGAAGGGCACTGTGAATCAGTCGTGGAAATAAGAGGCATTACTTTCGAGTGAAAAGGACAGGTGTAGGTTAAAGAGTTGGTGTTTAATATTGGACCTTTGAATTATTTAAGTCCCCAAACTGCATTTTTAGAAAGTTACATTCCGTGAAGAGAAAGACATGTTCTTTTGAACACTTAGTGACAGAACAAACACATGGCAAAATCCTCTGTTCCTACTGTCATCCTGCGTGTCCTCACGAAACCATGGAGCTCATTTACTATATATAACTAGCAGGACACAGCAGCAAAGACGGTGCCTGTGAGCCCATCTTGCTGGATGACCAAGTAGCTTAGCTAGTGTCTCTTACCATAAAAGTCACCTTCACTGTTTAGCTTGACTATTTTCCTCAAGAGTCTCAGCCTGAAGGATTCATAATACCTAAGGGGAAAAAACTATATAAAAAATGAGCAAAACAACTAGGACCAAATCACTGCTAAACTAGTTGGTTTTGTCACCTCTATGGCTAAGCAGTTCCTTTGCTTAATGGTGTGACGAGCAAGGCTGACCACAGCCTTGGCCTGGTGAGTGCCTTCTGTAGACTGGAAGCAGTGGCCTGTGTAGCTGTCTTTCCTAGAAAAGGAATTCATCTTATGATGGGGAGGGACTGACACCTTATTTGGGGGGAATCCAAGAGCTTCCCTTATTTCCGGTTTACAGAGGCAGTCACAAGGCACTAAAGTGAGTATATAGAAGCCATTAAATTTGAATGCCCTTGGATAAACTTTTTTTTTTTTTTTAAGAAAATTTATATACATTTGCTGTTAAAAGTTTTTATTAAAGCACTCTAAATTTGGTGGGTGTAAGTCTGGAGTAGCTTATGCAGTGTACCATCTAGACATCTCTTTTTGGGAAGGGATGGGGAAGTTTCAAAGTTCAGATGTTTTTAACCTATCTATATTTGAAACCTTGCCATTTTGCTTTAATGATGTAAAGAAGAAAAGACTGCACGATGTGTAAATAGATTGGAAAATAGGCATAAGGAGAAGCAGTAAATACTATTTTATGCTCTTAATTGTATGCTAAAAGCTTCTAAAGCACAAGTGCATATTTTTATACAGCTCTTTTGAAAACTTTCTGTGATCTACATAAAGTCAGACTTGAGATTTTCCTTTCTCTTTTACCAAACAACCCTTCTCTATGTATTGTAAATATCAGTAACTCAGTAAACAAAATATCTTCATTTTCCTTTTCAAATCCTCTGTACTCCATGCTGCATTTTAATGAGGTATAAACAGAGGCTGAATTAGTGGAGTAGTAGTTATTTTTTTCAAATGAAAATTGGAATGCAGAACACTTGAAACCAGTACATGGAAAGAAAAAAAAAATGACTTATCACTACATAATGTGCCAATGTTTTTTTCTATGTTTTGTACCAAAAAATGAAATCATATATGACAATTCCACGCAGAGAAATGTATCTAAATTATTTTTGTTAGAAAAGCGAATGTGCTTGGTCAGGACAGCAGCTAGCTTTGTGTTGTAATGCTGCACTATGTAAATGTGATGAAAGTGTTTTTGTGAAGTACTTGTAACTAAATTCCTACAGCCATTTTTCATTCCCAACAGCTGTTTTTATTTTATCTCTTTGGCCTAAACTTTTCATTATTTCAAAATTTCGCTTTAGTGTCCTTTATTTCATGAGTCACACACTTTATTTTCAGACACATTAAATTCAGGATGTCAAAATCCCATTTTAAGGAGCTAAATAACTTGCCTAGGCTTCAGAGACTTGCTCGAGACAAGGACAGTCTTTACCTCGCCATGTCGCTCTCAGTTCCATTTGGTAAGTAACATTTATCAGATGTTTGACATTTTCTGTATGCATGTTACAGCTTACTCCTTGTAATGTCAAATTAAAATGTTAAAGGCTTTAAGACTGCCAGGTACCAAAGCTTTAACACAGCTACAGTCTTAATCAGTGTGTAATCCTCTGAATTGCTAACTAAATATTGCATTCTTCCATACAGTCTTTCAGAAGGTATAAACTATTATAAATGCCTCTTTATATTGGTTTCCTAAAACGTTCTGTGTTGAACACACCCCCACTAATTAAGAAGAATGCTATCTCATATAGGGAGAAGTCATATTAGACCGACTACTTAACTACAAGTTAGTTAGAAGTTACCTGTACAAGTCATTCTTGTACAGGTAACAATATTTTATAATTCTAAGTCAGGACTGGTTTGTCTTAGAGGCAAAGAACAAGCCTTAGGCTGAGAAAGGAATGATACAGTGCCCCTGAAATTTAGGCTCTTGCTTGTAATTTTGTGAAGACAGCTAGAGAAGGAGGTAACAGGATATTTTTAAATAAAAATGACAGGACCCACTACCTACTGTTACTTTGGGTGCTTCAAGTTCAGCATCTAGCAGCAGTCTACACACAACTACTGAGCAGCCATCACATCTGAGCCCTATTAAAATCTCTCCTCTTTCTGAGTGGGAGGCTTCCCTCCAGAAAGATCAGAGGATTGATGGTGGTACTTACAGTACTAGTTGCTCCCAAAACTCACCTAGGGTTTCTGTCACTCCATGGGAACAGATTACTAGCTGAAAATACTAACCCAAAACCTATTAGGAAATACAGCAGTTAACCTGTATAATTCATGGAAGAGGTCTTACACAACTCAAGAAAACAACTTGAAAAACTTAAAAGACCTCATGTAAAATGTCCAAAGAAAAAGTGAGCTAGTAATGGAAGAAGGTCCAGTTATCAAGGAAAATTTTAGAGCCCGAAAATGACTGTGAGATACCTAACTAAAGTGATCAACAACCTGATGCACTAAGACCAGGGCAAAGGGCTAATTGCAAGGTCTTACCTGCATGGGCCTCAGTTTCCTCATTCCTAACATCAGGGCATCAGACTGGCATAGCAACAATTTATAAAGATTCCATTATGGATGAGTGGGAGGAACAGGTGAACTGGCAGAGAGCAAAGGAGCGGGAGTCCTCCTCCTACATGATAACAGGACTCTTTGATCAGCACTTTCAGCATAAGTCCACAATTGACTCCACTTTCTTTTTTAATTTTTATTCTTTAGTACCAAAGGGGAGAAAATATCTGTTCTAAGGCTGGTGGGGTGATAAAGAGGATTAAGTTGGAGTGGTCCTACAAGTAACTACACAAACGAAGCCTTTCTCAAGTCTTTCGTATTGGAGGAATGGTAAGATCAATCAGGCACTTGCGGCCACACTGACCTGGGAAGCACGGTATCTCTTTCCTGCTCTAGCTCTCATTCCAGGCACAAATGAGGGCTGTGTGCTCGTCCAGTCCCACCTAGCTAATAGCCATTCAGCCACTTCACATGGGGGGAGAAAACCACACCCTGGTACGATTCCTATTGACCTGAGTTTGTAGGAATAGTAGCAGGTAAACTACAACAAAAGCATTTAAAGAAATTGGCACCACCAATAAAAAAGGTGGAGTTTAACAGTGAGAGACTCAAGTTGCTCACAGAAGGTTCTTACTTAGTTACTAAAGACCAGGAAATCTGTAGGATGTAGGATATATTTATCACAAAGATTCTTAATCCAAGAGGCTCTAAGGAAAATCAAAGAACAAAAAGCTTCTAATGAATGCCACAGTTTTACTGTTCTATTTCCACCTCCCTCACAGGGTCTAGGTTCAGAAGAAGCAGCTCAAACCCAGCACTCACCCCTTGAGCAGCAGCACACAGCACAGGCTCCTGGAGGTCTCCAGCTGTAAATTCAAGATGTGCTACATCCTATCTGTTGTTCAGTGGATTTCTCATTTTTATCCCAAAATATCTTGTATTTTCTGAAAAGTAGGCTTGTTAAATTTTTAAAACAGGTATAGTTAAAATACTCATTTTGAGAATAAAGGCAGGTACTTTAAATTTCACAAGGGTCTAAATATGAAAGTACATGTAACTTTTTAAAAAATTTTCGTGATAAGAATGTAATTAGAGGGAACAAAATTATACTAAATCAAGTGAGTGAGAGGTTCTGAGCACTATAGACCCATTTCCTCAGTGGTTTCAGGTTACTGCTATGTGAAAAGTCAAAAAACGTATAGTGTATTCTTTGGTGAATGTACTAATACCGGAGAAACAACTTGCAACTCTTGATCTGGGGGTTGGGAGTTTGAGCCCCTCACTGAGTGTGGAGATAACTTAAACTCTTTAAAAAAATAAATAATACATTATAAACTTCAGTATTACCCTATATTTGACATTCAAGGTTCACACACAAGTATTCCAAATTCCTTCAACTAGATGTCAAGATATAAGTCCCCATTCTCCTCTAATTTTTGAAATAATTTTAAACTGCGCAATCCAGATTCTCTTTCTCCATTTTTCCACAAAATAATGAGATGGTCAGCAGAGCACGTCACTAGTCCATGATCTTCGAAGTATAGAAACATCTGTAAAGAAATGTAAAGCTACTGATTATAGGAATTTCAAAGAGAAAAGGTGAGGCTAACACTAGACTAACAGGTGCTTGTAAGGTGGGTAACTTGTAGACTTACTTGAATCTGAATGTCAAACTCATTTTTCATGAGAAATTGTGTAATGGTCTAGCGTTTATCTATATGCTTATATATTTTAATAATCAGAACTATAACAACTATTTTTGTGAAGTACATGAATTCCCACAGCATTTTTCGGTTGTGCTGTAATTCTTCAGGTATTTCAGATTATGTCAGAAGTACAAGGAGAAGTGGACAGTTGGCTACCAGTAAAATGTCTAAATTCCTAATTCGGCAAGATAAACACTGGCTTGAGCTCTCTAATCCGTAAGCATTTACAGAACGCCATCTGTATGCTCTGGTCCCTACCAAGAAGAAGGTTCTAGTTCAGTTGTGAAATCACATCATAGTTGAAACAAAGACCATGTAACCAGGGTACTAAAAAATGTAGGATTTGCCACAGAAAGAGAAGACCTAGATGAGTAGATGAGTAACCACTGAAACTGTCAAAACTTCAAAAACCTAAAACTTCCCAACTGAAGGGAAGGTCATACCTGATGAAGAAAAGAAGAATTTAAAAAAAGAGCTAATGAGAAGGCAGCAGAGCTACCTCTGGAGTAGAGAGCAGAGCTTGGCAAAGGCAAGAATGAAACGAAGGAGAAAAACACAATATCGAAGAACAGGATGGGAGTTTTCTCTGAAATAATTTTGAACAAAACAGGATAAGGCCTCAGCTGATGATCTCTAAGTGAAGAGGGGGAGGAAGGGGAGCAAAATACTACAGGTAACAGGATTGGCTAGAAAGTAAGGGTAAGAACATAAAAGGAATGAGGAAATTCAGGAAGCACCAAAAGGGAGCCAAGATTTTTCTGAAAGAAGCCAGAGATTTAAAAAAAAAAAAAAAGCTTTAATGTCAACACTTTAAGGAAAATTCCTCAGGTCTACACTATGGCAAATATGCCACTATGAAGGTTACCCCCACCATTTTTTTTTTTTTTTTAAGATAAATATACTTGAGGGAGACTCCCCACTGAGCAGGGAGTCCGATGCAGGGCTCGATCCCAGGAACCTAAGATCATGACCTGAGTCGAAAGCAGATGCTTACCTGACTGAGCCACTCAGGTGCCCTTAAGCCCCGCTATTTAAACACCTTTAGTGGGGTATCTACTGTTTTAAAAATAAAGCCAAAATTCACCAGCCTTACAGGCAAGGACATTCACAATCTGATGCAAAACTGCTTTCTCAGGCTTTCTCTCCTCCTAATGTCTGTTCACAGAAAACCACTGCTCTGGCCTAGCCAGTCTGCTCCTGCCTCCACGTCAATACAATGTTTGCACTTCTACCACATTCTATTCTCCCCAGTCCCACACTACACAACGGCCACCTAAGCGAAAGCAGAGTTAAGAAGCAGAACAAAAGGAAAGCAACTGGGCTAGTGTTAGAGGGAAGCAAGGATAAACAAGACCCAATACCCAACATTAGGGAACTTGGGGGCACAAGGCTATGTCCACCCTCTGCAACCTTCTAATTCCTAAGCACTCACTGTTTATAATCATCTGGGCCTGCCTGAGCAGCTCAGGGTAACAACTTACTTGGGCTGTGTCCTTCCTCTCTCTAAGATCCAAGAGGGCAAGGATTATCCTACGAGTATCTTTGTGAACTCCAGTGTCAAGTCTGCTGCCTAAAATCTAGGAAATGACTGGTAAGTGTGGTGCTGCTCCTAAGCATAAACACACATTCAAATGAAGAGTAGAGTCTGCTGCTCCCTGGCTGTGAACCAGCGGAGAACAATGGAAGACATTCATTACTTAGGGCTCTGCTTATAGATGATTACCAGTTCTGCTCATCTTACCTCGAATGATCTTATTCCCTTCATTAGAGGCAATATTATAAATATTATAGTAAATTTAGTAAATGCTAACGTATTTGGATTTCCACAAGTTAAGAGTTGTGTACATATTACAATTCTTAACTAATATTTTCATATATGTACAGCAATAACCAATGACCTAAGACTTAGGAAAACTAACAAAATACGATCCTTCAAAAGAAGGTTAAAAACAGTGCTCTGTTCCAGTCTGCAAGGCTTTAACTCTACATATATAATGCAACCCTCCATACACCCTCTACTACTGTTAGGTATTCAACATGATTCATGCTGTCCGATTCTCAGCTGTCTCCATCTCCTAAATAATTGTGGTTAAGCCCAATTTTAGAAGGAACACATTCCTTGCTTCCTCACATCATGTCTTAATTGCACATGCTATAACCTATCCATGTTTGGACTGAGCAAAAACATACAAAGAAAAAAAAAAAAACAGGTCTTTATATGAATGCCCTAAACCTTTATATGCCTATTAAAAATAGTACCTCCACGGATGAGGAGTGTCCAATCAAATCTCCAATAAGCTCCAATGAACATGGAGGGGCATTTTCTTGTTGCTTTTTAACAGGCTGGCTGGCTTGTTTGTTCACTCTTCCAAATCCCCACATGTTAAAAAAACCTAGAAAAACAATCATTTCGATCACTTCCAAAATTACTGTGCTCTTTACTTCAAATATAAGATCAGAAAAACAGAAAATTTAAATGCAAAGATGTTCTGTACTTAGTTTAGTCAAGGGCTAAGGCAATGGTATGAAACACTAAGCTAGGGTTTTTGTAAATCTGTTACTTCGTTTCATCTTAACTACCAGGTTTGCTGCTCATTTCTTTTATTGGCCCCACCTACCCACTGGTGAAGGTGTAGTAACATGACAAAAATGCACTGGGAATCAAAATCTCCTCTCTCAAAGAGGAGAGCAGTAAAAGGCCTGGATGTCAGTGTCCAAAAAAAGAAGTCACAACACAGATCTATCAACGAAGGGTAGATGAACAGCAACGTGTGTCCAAAACAGTATCCCAGCACTTAACCTGACCAGAAGAAACTCCAGAGGTACCAGCACCTGAGTTCTTACACAAAGGTTGCTAATGAGCCAATATTTTGTTTTTCAAACCAAACACCTGCAGGTCAAGAGCTTGTGAGATTATGATACAAACACAAAAGTGTTTTTTTCCCATAAACTGAGTTTGATATCAATGCTTCCAGGCTGAAAGAACACTTAATTTGATATCTGATGGTACAAAGCCTCCTTGCCTATCAAGCATTATGACAGACAATGAATAATTACTTTAATGGGCCATATGTTCAGAAATGAGAGTTTCCCTGAGAACAATAAAATACTAGTTGACTTGAAGAAAAACAGGCAGTTCTGCATTAAAGCAATATTAAGATATGAATCCGAGATCCCGATTAGCATAAGCATCACAGTGTACAAGACTCCTGTGCTGCACATAACCGCCAGCCCTCTGCCTTTCATATAAGAAAAGACACGCACCTGTTGGGACAGGTTCAGCGGCAAGCTGCTGTTTTTCTCTTAACTCCCAAATGCGTACACTGCCATCTTCTGAGCATGAGATTAACTGCCTGTCAAAACAGAAAATGTGTGATAAAAAGAGAATGCACCATGGAGGGCCAGTGCTACATTTGCGGTGAAAAATCAGTGGAGCCCTCAGCTGCTTTTCTCCAGCTCTCGGCAGGAGCTGATAAAAATCCCAATTTAACATGACTTCACAATGCAAAGTAAAAGCACTCTTTGGGAGGGGCAGCCATTATACTGTTAAACTGGCTCAAATGATAAATACCCCATCCCATTTTGTAAAACACAGAGTGTGTATTACACTTGCACAATATCCTGATCCATCCCCCCTTTCCCACCTCTTACTCTAGCTCTTGTCAGGGTGGCTCTCACACTAAAAGTATCCTGCATAGAAAATAGTATTTCCTTCCTGTGACTTCATCGCTAGAAATGCAGCAGCCAAATTTATAGTGACAGGAAAGCCCTCGCTTAGTAGCCTCACACTACAAGATGACCATTTCTTTCTGGCCATGGACAACTACAACGAAAAGATGATTTTATGGAAAATCTAACAAGAAAAATGAGCACACAGCACCCAAAAGTCTTTGTCTTTTTAAATAAATACCAAATTTTAATGTTATCTCTCCTTATAACAAAACTCCATGTAATTCATTTGAACCCTGCTTCTTGTAAATGTTGTAACACACTGCCACAAACTCTTCTGTTAGAGACAGCCATGGGTATTCTCCATATCCAAAAAAATTTACCAGATCAAACCAGGGGCCAGATAAGCTTTGCCACTGGAGAAATTACCTTGGAGGCACTGGGAAATGTGAGTTTCTTTCATCTGTTATAGAGCAGATGGGAATGTGTACCTGTTCGGAAGTTTGGCAATATGCAGGACGTTAGAGTCGTGGGCGCTTTTCTGGCAAGCAATCACACGCTTCATTTGAAGGTTATACACATATAAACCCCTTCCAACTGCAGCAAATACATTCTGGTGGGGAGGGAAAGTTGAGAAATGGGCATAAAATTAGTACTTGCCACTACACAGCAGAACAGATTTCCAGCCCAACTATGACATCAGAAAGCCATGTTACCTTCCCTATTCCTAGCTTTTAGTCCTAACTACCGTACTGCCCCCTGAAGTGCAAAGGAAAGCTCAGGGCAGTTGAAAGGCAGGAGGACACAACCACCAGCACAGAAGTTCTGCATGTTACATGCCTGAGCATCACCTTCCCTCACTGAACTATGACACAGAGAGAGCAGCTATGGCTGCAGAATGGCCCTACTGCGGAAGCTGCTGAAGTACCACTGCAGCTGTCATTCACATAACACACTATCCCTACGACAGTACTTAGCTTCTTTTTGCCTGGACAACATGAGTAAAATTACCTGCACTCCACATCTTAAGCATCCAAGAGACCTATAAAGGACACAAGGAAGTGTATGCTATAGGGACACTATCGTCTTAAGAGCCTCTGAAGGATTTGCAAAAACATTTTTCCAAATGTATTATTAGAAATACCTTTTTACTAAAACAACTTCAACCTTACGAAGGTCCTTTCACCAATATTTATGTTATTACGACAGCCTCACAACATCTCATTACATCCCATTAAGGTGAGGAGAGCAAGTACTATTGCCAATTCCCTTCCCTTCCCTCCCCCCGCCTTTTTATCTTACCTCTTCATCCCATGTGAAATGATGAATAGAAATGTCGTTTGGTTTTTGGCAGAGTTTTATTTCTTGCTGGGTGTCCAGTTGTGGAGATGGGTCCCAGAAGTTGCATTCACAGGCCTGCACAGACCAGTCCAGGATATCCCAGATGATCATTTCTCCAACATGGGAGCCAGTTACAAAACTCACATCTAGGCAGAGTTCATTTTTGCCTCATTAGTTATCATTTTACAGAGGTTAAAGGTAAAAAAAGGAATGGACTACCTACTAGTAATGCTCTATAAAACAACATTTAGAAGAGTGAAATACCTAGAAGCCAAACAGATATATATAACAGAACAGCAAGAAAGAGACTCAAGTCTACTTAGTTTTTTAGTATGTGACAACAGCATTTTAATTCAGTGAGGAAAGAAATGCCTCACACTGGATTATCTGGTTAACTAACTGAAGACTAGAAATAAAAGAACCTTACCTTGGATCGTGTACTGTTTAGAAAATGGGCCTTTCTCTGGTGTCTCTCTTTTCCTGTCACAGTATTACCATACTCACACTTGTGACACCGGATGTGTGCTGGCTTTTCCCACACCAAGCCATTCTGTGACTCTAGCTGAGCGTCCTACAATTTAACTCATTCTGACACTCTACCTGGAGGTAGCATCACATGCCAGCTGCAAGTCCAGGTTGTTACCTGTGCTTCTGACCAATCAGCTCTAAGTCAGAGGTTCTCAGCGCCCCCTCAGGTTCAACTGATTTGCCAGAGCACCTCACAGACCTCAGGAAAAGTTTCCTGTTTGCCATGAAAGGATACGATAAAGGACAGAGATGAACATCCAGAAGGAGATCTGTAGGACAAGGTGTGTGGGGAGGGCTAGAGGACTGTGGAGCTTCCCTGTCTCTTCCATGTTCTCTCCAAGTCTGCGGCTCTCCCAGCACCTCCACGTGGGGGGCAGTCTGGAAGCTCTCCAAACCCCACACTCCTGGGATTTTTATGGAGGCCTCCTCAGGTAGGCATGATCAATTATTAACTCCATCTCCAGCCCCTCTCTGGAGAAGGAGGGAGGAGCTAAAAATTCCAAGTTTCTAATCAGCATGTGGGTCTTTCTGATGACCAGCCCCCATCCAGAAGCCCACTAAGAAATAATGGTCTCATTACAACCAAAGACAATCCTACCACCCAGAAAATTCCAAGAGATTTAGGAGCTCCTATGTCAAGAAATATTAGACCAAATATTAGAACAAAAGATGCTCCTTGTGCTCTTATCACTTAAGAAATTATGGGGGTTTTAGGAGCTCTGTGCCAGGAACTGGGAGCAGAGACCAATGTATTTTTTCTATTATTTTACATATGCCAAAGTAAATTTCAAATATATTAGAACATTAAAGGTGCTTAAAGGAGGGGCACCTGGATGGCTCACTAAGTTAAGTGTTTGGTGGACTATTGGTTTCAAGCTCAGGTCATGGTCTCATGGTTGTGAGCTGAGTCTCCTTCCCCTGCTCACTCAAGTGTATGCACTCGCTTTCTCTCTAAAGTAAGTAAAATCTTTTTAAAAAGATGCTTAGGGCTGCCTGGGTGGCTCAGTGGGTTAAGCCTCTGCCTTCAGCTCAGGTCATGATCTCAAAGTCCTGGGATCGAGTCCCACATCGGGCTCTCTGCTAGGCAGGGAGCCTGCTTCCTCCTCTCTCTCTCTATACTTGTGATCTCTTCCTGTTAAATAAATAAAATCTTTAAAAAAAAAAAAAAGATGCTTAAAGGATTGAAAAAATAAAGGTAAATGCTTTTATAAATGAGCAGTGCTAAAAAGCTCTATAAAAGGCAGGGTGGAGAAAGATTTATGTGTAAATATCTGCTCAGCAAAAAAAAAAAAAACAAAACATATTTAAATGACAAAAGGATGGAAACACTTGCAATTCAGATGTCAAAGTGGGTCTGTTATACTTGATACATAAGGAGCTCCTAGAAACCACTAAAAATAAGACAAATACTCCAGGAGAGAAATGGGGAAAAGACCTGAATAGGCAAAACAAAAAATACAAATGGTCAGTAATGATGTGAAAAGTTACTCAATTTCCTTAATAATCAAATCTAAAAGCAGTAAGATACTACTTATTGATGTGAAAACTGGAAAAAATTAAAAAAAAAAAAAACAGGAAAATACCCAATGCTGGCAGTAGCATAGGAAATCAACACACTTCGGGCCTACTAATGTCCTAGTACAAACTGCTATCGTCCTTTCAAGTTTGTTGATATGCATCAAAACCTTTAAAAAAAAATGTAAACCCATTGATCCAACAATTCTACTTCTAGGAATTTATCCTTAGGAAAGTAGGTAAAAGATATTATATGACAAGGTTATTATACATATTATTAAAAATATGAAGATAAGTATCTAAATATCTAGTTGGGGACTTAATAAATAAGACATCTGCAAAATAAAAATAGTAATGCTATTATTAAAAATTGAGTTGTAAAAGTACGTTTCTATTGCTTTAGAAATATACCCATAACATAGTATGACAAAACAACAAGCCATATGTGTATATATCTACATATGCACAGAAAAATGTCTAGAAGGATATGGATGACCAGTGCTTAATTCTATAGCATGGGACAATTTTTATTCTTCATGTTTCTGTTTTCTCATTTTCCTACTATGAGTATGTATTACTTGTATAATAACAAGTTTTTATAACCTTAAAATAAAATTAGCCAACTAAGAAACCTTATAAATTACATATGTAATAGAAAATGGACAACTGGGGTGCCCGGGTAGCTCAGTCCGTTGACCAGCTGCCTTTGGCTTAGGTCATGATCCCGGAGTCCTGGGATGGAGCCCTGCATCCAGCATCCTGCTTGGGAGGGAGTCTGCTTCTCCCTCTGCCTGTTGCTCCCCGTGCTTATGTTCTCTCTCTCTCTATCTCAAATAAATAAAAATCTTTTTAAAAAGAAAAAAAAAAAGAGAGACAACTGTTGACACTAAAAATTATCTTAAAGAAATTAATTTATTTTAATCCTACATATTTGGTAAGGTAGAATAGAACAATACAATGTGAGTCTAAAAACCCAAGTTCTAATTGTGGCTCTATTACTAGCCCCTGGTCCTCAAAAAATCACTTAACTTTTTCTATCTTCGATTTCTTATGCATTAAATGAGGATGAGTGTAAAAATCCAATAACAAATGTGTAGCTATTTTAAGAAAGCATCTAATGTTATCTTTGAGTTCCCAGGATTACTCTGAGTCCCCAGTATTATTCCATAATGATGGTATTAAGACATCCAGTTATTTGTAATGTAAGAAATCAAAGATGAGTTAATTATGATTTCATTATTCCATTTATCAAATGAACCATGACATAAATATCTAATTACTAGATGAACAATCTCTTAGAAATAAAAAAAATTACCAACAATCATACATGTAAACATTATTTTGTCTTGGTTCCAAGTCCAATTTCTATGTTTGTTAACAGACTACAGAATTTGCTATGTGAAGAAACAAGTGCACTTCTCATCTGTGCAGAGAAGTAAGTTTCTAATTTTATTAGTGGGACGGTTAAAGTAGTACTACTCTTTCCATGACCTTCCTTTCCATCCCTTTCCCTCCTCTTTCCAATTTCATTCAAACTACAAAAGAACCAGAAAAGTGAAGGTGTGAAGATTCTTGACACTAATTCTGCATGTGTCATTTTAACAGTTAACTTAACCCCAAGACCACTGAGCTGCCTGCTCTGACTTAATTCTCCCAAATGTCTGTGATTCATCTATGCGTTAGAAATAAAGTATTCGTGCCCAGTTGGAATTTTTCACCTAAAACAAAATACTGGTATTCAGCTAAGTAAGTGTAATTTATCACTGTGTAATATATATTCCCAAAGAGGTCACTCAAAATGTTTCACACAAAACCACCTCAATGATATATATGGATGGATTTTCATCCAATGTAAGTATCAAAAGTCACTTAGTATGAAATCTTACTCTTGTAATTGTCTATCCTTCCCTCACAAGTACTAATGATTTGTGATTACCATACCATGGTGTCAAAACAAGAAAAGGAATAAAATGAAGAAGCACCAGAGCCTTTTGCTAGAAGGCATAAACAAAGTTATCCTATATGTCTGTGTTAGAAAACCTTCTGCTCACACACTCAGATATCTCTGGCCAACCTGTTATTCATTATCCACATTTGTGGCAATTCTGTCCTACCATTCTAAGGTTGCCCGGGCACCTCAATGAAAAAGTACTTCCCCTGTGAAGTACAAACCCAGTAACTATCCACATCCTCCATGATAACTGTGGGGAAAAGACACAGGGCTGAGAATGGAGCTGGGAATTACACAACAGAACCGTATCAGGATCACTGAAATCTGCAGTACAGCAAACATGCCTACATACAAAATATGACTGTCATAATATCATTTTTAAATTCTAACAGACTCTTTGTCCATATATGATTCCTCAATACGCTTCTGACTTTTTTTTTTTTTTTTTTTTTGTAGTGTAATTTTATGGTCAGGGAGTTAATAAAGTAGAAAGTACTAAGGGTTTCCTGTAATTTTCATTACCAATTTTTTGATTCTGGATTTCCATTTTCCTTCCCTTAAGAAGTTGCAAAGAAATACCTAAAGAACACTTTCTTGTTTAAACTGTCACAAGCTTCTTTGCATATCACGCAGCAAAAGAAATGTCACAAGGTTAGGGCCTTCTGAGTAACCTCCCATCACCTTCACTGAGGAACCCTGCGGGACCAATGGTACCGATGCTCCATCACTAAACAACTAGGCCTGACCAGTGTAATGGGCCAGGGCACTGCTGTGCTTTGGTTAGCAGCTCCAGGGCCTTGGAGCTAAGGGCTCAGTGTCAGAGAGTCCCCGAGTAAGAGCTTGTCTTTTGTGCTGCCCACCATGGCAAAAGAAAGTCAGAGCCACCAGAGAAAAATAAATGGGTGCTCCCAACATGTTAACTTCTATCACCACAGACAACCTCGTCTTTCGAAAGCCCTGCAGCTGGGTTGTATAAGAAGATGGCTATCAGGGAAGAGGACTTTGCAGCTGGAAAGGGCATTCTCACACATATATCTGAAAAGGTGATTCAGTGGCAGGAAAATGGAAGACTGCATTTGGTGCTATCTGTATTCACCTTTGTTTTTCCTTCATGCTTATTATACAAAGTATCACTCAAAAAGAGCCAACCCAGGGCTCAGGTCAGGGAGGGCCGTCCAGTCCTCCCACTATATCATATTCACAGCATCCGCACAGTTTCTTTCACAGTTTCCTTCAGACTGTCATCAAACGAAAGCCACCCAGGACTCCTCTCCTATGAACGTGGAGTGCAGATCCCCCAGCAGAGATCTGATGATACAGAGGGGTCACTATATCTGAAAGTCAGCCAGCTGAATGCCAGGACTGGGTCTGCGATCCTCCCCTGCCATTGGATAAGAGAGTCACCTCACAGGAGATGATGATTAATATCACTATGACTCCAAATAAGATGTCTGGAAAGTCAAATCACACAACTACCAGGAAGGGCAAATGCGACCCAACTTCTGCAGACCTTTCCTTTATCTTGGTGGTATTCTCTGGCAGTCTTCAATCATGATTCCACCCCGCTTGAACCTGCTCCTTCTGCTCTAAGTGTGTATCTTGCTATATGATACTGTACTGTGTGGTCTATAGAAGAAAAACTAACCAGAACCATTTGCCAAAAATGCTGAAATGCTCCTAAGTGTTAGTATTTATAGCCCACGACACTCATCCCACAGCTACCACATAGCACCTGAAATAATCATGCTCCCTCCATCATCTTTTTTCTCTGCCTCATTCTATTTTTCTTATTCTTACCTCTTAGATGTACCAATCTATGAAACTTGGATCAGTTCCACTGGCTTAAACCTCAGAATTATTAGACTGCTGATCCTTATTAGTGTAAAGCATTATTTAAATGATGGTAATTACATAATCATAAAATAAAACAAGACTAAAGTTCAGAACAGGTTCTGTTAACAAGTGCAAAATTTTACAGAAAATAAACAGGTACACACTATAAGCTTACCATTGACATTAACCATTGAGAGAATATTATCCTGGTGATCAAGGAGGCGCTTAATTTCAAGAATATCCCATTCTACTGATTCTTCTGTGGGTGCTACCAGCCGGAAAATTACTAAATGAAAATAAAGATATAATTTTATTAAAATGGTCAAAGAAGATGATAGAATACTATTTCTGCTCAAAAAGTTAACATCTCATTAAGTGATAAAGATCTAAAATATTGAAAAACCCATGGCACCTGGGTGGCTCAGTCACTGAGCATCTGCCTTCGGCTCAGGTCATGATCCCAGGGTCCTGGGACTAAGCCCCACATCAGGCTCCCTGCTCATCGGGAAGCCTGCTTCTCCCTCTCCCACTCCCTCTGCTTATGTTCCCTCTTTCTCTGTCAAATAAATAAAATCTTTTAAAAAATAGTAATAAAATAAAATATTGAAAAACCCATCTCCAAAAAAAGCCTTACTCATACTAGAGTGTATCTTTCAAATGACTGAGATGTTCGAGATGATTTACTAAAATCCCAAGTGAGTGTGTCTTTACAATTGTTCCTTTATTAAAACTCTTCTAAGCCCAGAAGTTTCCATTCTATCTAGAGCTTCAGTGCAAGTCTGGCTATCCTGCCTCCATCTCTCCTGGCCAGTAACTGGTCCATCTACAACCTAGAATCATCTTCATCATCAGCTTTCTCTACTCATTTTCTCAGGTCAGTAAGCACTGCTACAAAAGAAGCTACAAATTCATGTTTAACTTCAATTCAGCAAAGACTTCAGCAGCTATTAATTTTTTAACATTTTCTTGATACTCAGGCATACACTACTGAATTATAAATTCTCTGAAAATGTGCCTCCTATTTTTGTGTGTCACAGATGTTCAATGTATTCCTTTAATATACTTTTGACAATAATAGATGTTCAGTGTGTTGCTTTACTCATCATCTGACTTTAACAAATAGTTTTATTTAAACTTGTATAGATCCTAACTTTAATATAGAAAACCCAAAAATCAAATCAACAGGAGTGATTCTATCAACATTTACTAAACATCTATTATGTTCCAGCAACTTAGACATCAAGTGTGAAGAAGGCCCAGTCACTGCACTAAAATACGGTCTAGAGTGGGAGTGAGACTTATAAACAAGCTTATGATCAATGTATTCAGTGCTGTAAATAAGTCACTGCCCCAAGTGCTACGGATGCTCACTGGTTAGGAAGACTGATATCTGAGAAGTGGGTAGGTCTCAGAAGTCATGTCCTTTCCAAGTGGTGGCTAATTACTAATGTCTGTCTTCTTTCTCACATTCCTCTCTGGAAAACAGATCATACCACATTTCTTTCTATGTCTCTGGACAATATGTGACCAACTGACAAATCTCTAGCCAAGAGATTTTATCCTGACAGCCATTCACATTCAAACTGTCTTTCAGTAAATACACGCTCACTTGGGATTTAGGTCTTTCAGTAAATACAAAGGGAACGCTTCTTGATACCTACCAAAGTTGTGTAAAAATTCTACTTATAGTTGGAATACTACCAAATCACCTTGAGATTGGGACTGTGGAATAATGAACAATGTACTATTTGATCAAACTAACAGAAATAATAACCTGAAATACTGACAAAAAAAGGAAACATACCCAAGTATGTTCCTACAAACTACCAACTCCTAAATATAATGTCAAACACTTCAGACAAGTATTCAGAGGGTCATCTCTGTAATAAGTTCAAGGAAATAAAACAAATATAAATTAGATCCAAAGACAAAAGGGAAGCAATAGTCAATTCTAAAAAATGGTTAAGAAAAAAAATAGCCTGGTCTTCTAAACCAAGATGAAGTCTCTGAGCTGACAGCCTTGCTTAGCTAGCAAAGCCTCAAAATCACTGACACACACAGGGAACTCAGAAAATTTATTTCCTACTGAAGGGGCTCCTGGGTGGCTCATTCAGTTAAGCATCTAACTCTTGGTTTCAGCTCAGGTTATGGTCTCAAGGTTTTGAGACAGAGCCCTGGTTGATTCTCTCCCGCTCCCTTCCTCTCTGCCCCTCCCCCTCACTCCTGCATACACATAATAGTAAACAAATAAAATCTTAAATAAAAAAAATAAAGAAATTATATTTCCTGTTGAAAGGAGCATGTCCTCACACGGAAAAAAGAAATTGATATGGAACATTTAAACCCAAGAACATGGGCACAAATTGGGTCTTAGAAATAAAAAAGATAATCTATTTATGAGAATGAAATTTATTTTTATAGTATTTTTTACTTATTTATCTATTTATTTTTAAGTAGGCTCCATACCCATCTTGGAGCCCAATGCAGAGCTTGAACTCATGGCCCTTTATTTTTATGTAAGGAAAAATAGCATTATCTTTTATGCTAAAACTAACAAAATGCAGAACCTTATTTTTAAGATTTCATATTTTTTACAACTTATTTTCTGAATAAAACCTATTCTTTGCTGAGATCATGTTGTTCAGACTTTTTTGTTAAAAAACAATTTTACAAAATGAGGGTGGTAAATGATAGTTTTCTTGTTCTTGCTTCTAATGTTTTTACTAAGCAAAATACTTTTGTACTAGTTAGAAATTTAAGAGTGTAGAAATGACCGCTGTAGGCAACAGGAGCCACTGAAGGCTTTAATCAAGGGATCAGCCTGCCTTTAGAGAGATTCTCTCCGGCACCTCCTGGAAAATATATCTGAGCGGTCCTAAACTAGAGGAGGACAAGGCACTGGAGAAGTACTACAGCAGAGGAGAGGAAAGAAGGCAGGTTAGGAGACTAGCAAAACAGAACAGGCAAGAGGGGAAAGGAGAGCCTGAACAGAACAGCAGTAGTGAAACCGAAAGAAGAGGATCAAAATAGAGCAGCAGGTCCTCAGAGTATGCCCGCCAGCCAACAAACTCAGCAGCACCAAAACACGTGTCAGAAATGCAGAAGCTCAGGCCCCACTCCAGACCTGCTCTTAGCAGGCACTCCGGGTCATTTTAATGCACAGTAAAATCTGAGAACCACTGAGTTAGGCAGTAAAATCAGCAAAACTCAAAGTGATTGGCTGGCTACAGGAGGAGAAAGGCAGAGAAAAGCTATGCAGGTTTCCCGCGCCATCAAAAATGTAGGAAAACTGCATTTCTGCAAGGAAAAGAAAAAACTAAACAGAGTTATAGTATCTTTTGAAACTTATTGTATGGAAAGAAAGGATAAGCATAGGGTCTGGAAAATTACTTCTCTGACATGATGACGCAAGGACAGGTCAGTTGAAAAAAGAGCAGGTTGGCTGCAACATCAAATGCCCTCTGGGATACATTAGAAAAATTCTTGTAGAAAATAAGCAGCCTTTAAGCAGCCTGCTTACTCTATCACTTCTCGGCACCCCAATTCCATTCAAAAGGCAGTGGGCACAAAAGGCTTTTCTTACTGTGGGCTCCTGGCACTAAAAGAGCCAACAGTCAACAGTTAAGTGGCCTTCAAACAGCAGATTTATAATCAATTAATACATTTACAGAATTCCTCTTGTCAATCTCCCTCCCTCTGCTCTGAAGGTCCCCTACTACTCTGAAGGAAATGGTATAATTCCTCCTAAGAAAATGGGTCCCACTGGCTTCCTGAGGCAAAAATGTGATAGTGGCTGCTTCAGTAAATTCCCACAAAGAACATCCTCCAACCATCCAACTCAAGCATGGGATAGCTGTTTTATGTAGTTAAAATGTTTGCTAAATATATGGCTGTGGATCAACTACAGAGAGGACTATGGAATGTAAGTAGCCTTCTATGGCATCAGACATAGGGTTACCCTGCCCCTACTTGACAAGGTTAGATCAAGGACAGAACAAAAACTGACCTAACGTCTTGAAAATGTCTCCTTCTCCACATCACTTCAACAATGAAACCAGGCCAACACTGGGGCAGGGGGAGATGTCCCCTAAATTAAATACTTGTCTTTCCAAAATAGGTATACAAGTTTAGTTTTAATTTTTTTAAAAAATTACATAAAAAGAGTCCTACTCACTCAGTTCTTTGCCAACTGCTGCCACAACACAGTTCTTAGGTATTTCAATCAAAGCACTGATCCCTTAAAAAATATATAAAACAAAGGTCCAATTATTTTCTTCAAGAATGACATAAAAAATGAAAACATTCTAAGATTCATGTCAGTCACTTCCCAGAAAGGGGATGGAAACAACAGAGCTTACACAGTCTGCTACACCACACGTCCGTGCTTACCTACACATGGAAAATGATCCTTCAAAACGTATGTCAGACCTACAGAAGACACTGATAGTATTACTAAGGGCAGAATATGCTTTTGAATATTTTTACCATTGTGGTCAACATTTTTACCAGGGATCCCTTAAGATAATCACCGGTATCACTCACAAGATGGGTAGCTCAAATAAGATGTAAAGCTGGCATTTTCCGCAATGTAAATTTAAAAAGCCTGAGCAGGTTCCCTGGCAGTAAATTAATTAAGTCACAATAATCAACAGCTAAGAATATGGCCTTTAAATAGCATGTTCCTAATCAATTAGTACATTCACAAAATTCCTTGTATTACTGTAAAAGTAAGAGTTTTGAGTATTTTTTTATAGTTGAATCATGAAAAGATCTTAGGGTAATCTTAACTTTCATAAAGACATTAAAATTATTACTTTGTCAGCAAGAATTAAAGAATTATATTAGATTCAGAACCACTTTGAGTTAGTAAAAAAACCTTTTAATTAAAGTTAATTTTCCATTATGAAATATATGTAATTTATACCTATATACACATATACACACACACAAATATATATGTGATTTATAATATACACAAATTTGAAAATATTCTACTCATTTGCTTTAACTTACCACCCATCAAAAAACTAGCACTTTTGAGATATGGGGAGTATTTCTAACCTAAATCTTTTCTTCATGTAGGGTTGTTTTGATAGTACACTTTGTATTTTTCCATGTTCAAGGAGAATGAGGGGATAGTGGAGGAAGAGACAGGAGGAGCAGTGGTACAAACCAAAGAAGTGGAGAAGACAGGAGAGCAGAGGAAGAGGTGTAAGAGGAGAATTCTAGATGCAGAAAACAGCTTGTTTAAACAATGTCACAGGAGCAAAACGTACAGCACAAGGAATATAGTCAGTGGTATTATATTAACACTGTACAGTGGCTGTACAAATGGTAGAAGCTACACTTGTGGTGAGCACAGTGTAACATATAATTGTTGAATCACTATGCTATTCACCTGAAACTAATGTAACATTATGTCAATTATACTAAAATAAAAAAATTTTTTATCAAACAATGAAAACACTGGAAACTCAGCAATCTAGAAATAGCAACTTAATACACAAATCACAGAACACACTGCTTTTGAAAGACAAAAGATATCCTGTGCTCTAGGTTCTTTCCATTGCATTGTACTAGGACTACCTTTGCTTATTTCCAAATACAAAGTAAGTGCCCACAGAAGCCCTACTAGCCTAAAATCAAGCAAGGCTTATGAAAGGAGCTTCCTGAGCTAAAGATCTAAGAGCATTGCTAATTCAATGGCATCCTGTAATGTGGAAAACCCAAATCACAAAAAGCTCACTGCTGGTACCCTATGGTCTTCTCAAACATTTCTAAAAGATTTTCTCAAAGGATTCCACTATCTCTTGAGACTGATAAATAGGGCAATACTGTGATTACTTAGCAGTTCTCAAAGATAACTTGCAAAAGACAGGGAGACTACAATAATAGATGGTTCCTTACGCTAACATACAAAACATTCTTGTTAGCCCTGACTTCAGTATTTCACAACATAGTTAATAATAATTTTCATGGAGTAAAATTCACAGGTAGCCACAGGCTAGTGTAAGAAACACAAAGGAAAATATACATGTAAATAAAGAGATATAACTCATGAGAATAGGAAATAAAAAAATACAATCTAGATACCACCAACATTAGGAGGCATCAAACATTCAATGGAAAGGTAAAATTGTAAATCCTAGAATGGTATTTGATTTAGTTTTGCTAAGACATCTTATTAGTTTTGTGCTATTTTATAGTATCTGTGAAAATGAGTTAGTTCCAAATGTGAACTGTAAATACAATTCACAGGGCTCCTGCTACCTTTAAAACTTCAATATGCTTAATAATGTTCTTTCTACAGTGTCCATGGGAAACGTAGTTAACAGTGTTATCACATGACTTCAAAGTTATTACTCAAATTTATTCATTTGTACTTAAGTATTTTTACTCTGGAGAGTTTTTAGTTTTATTTTTTAAGATCCTTGGTATCAGAAGTCAAAAATGATTTTCTTGAGTTTGGTTAAAACCAAATATCACCCAAATTCTGAGAAAACAGAATTTCATTAGTAAGTTTGCAGAATGTATGAACTTTATAGCAAAACCAATTGTAAAATGAAATTATCCTTTGGAATCTATTCAAAGTCCATTAACCTCACAAATAAAGAAGGAAATGCTATTAAAAAGCCAAAAGGGTTTAATTCCACCTGTCAATGTGCTCATCAAACTCAGTTTAGGAACAGAGCCCAAGAGCATATATGAAAAGGTTTTCCTTGATCACTTTTGAGAAATGCTGTTAGAATGGGTGAACCCGTAAGGGGGGCATGTATTGCATGAAGCACTGGGTGTGGTGCATAAACAATGAATTCTGTAGTAACAAGATTAAAGCAGTGATCACAAACCTCCCCAAAAACAAAGAGCCCAGGACCTGGTGGATTCCCTGGGGAATTCTACCAAACTTTCAAAGAAGAAGTAACACCTATTCTCCTGAAGCTGTTTCAAAAAATTGAAGCAGAAGGAGAACTTCCAGACTCTTTCTATGAAGCCAGCTACCCTGATCCCTAAACCAGGCAAAGACCCTACCAAAAAGGAGAATTTCAGACCAATACCACTGATGAATATGGATGCTAAGATTCTCAACAAGATCCTAGCAAACAGGATCCAACAGCACATTAAAAAGATTATCCACCATGACCAGGTGGGATTCATCCCTGGGCTACAAGGATGGTTCAACATTCGCAAATCAATCAATGTGATAGAACAAATCAGTAAGAGAAGAGAAAAGAAGCACATGGTCCTCTCAATTGATGCAGAAAAAGCATTTGAGAAAATCCAGCATCTGTTCCTGAATAAAACACTTCAAAGTATAGGGATAGAGGAAACATTCCTGAACTTCATAAAATCCATCTATGAAAGACCCACAGCAAATATCATTCTCAATGGGAAAAAGCTTGCAGCCTTCCCGTTGAGATCAGGAACACGACAAGGATGCCCACTCTCACCACTCTTGTTCAACATAGTATTAGAAGTCCTAGCAACAGCAATCAGACAACAAAGAGAAATAAAAGGTATCCAAATCGGCAATGAAGAAGTCAAACTCTCTCTCTTCACAGATGACATGATTCTTTATATGGAAAACCCAAAAGACTCCACCCCCAAACTACTAGAACTCATACAGCAATTCTGCAACGTGGCAGGATACAAAATCAATGTACAGAAATCAGTGGCTTTCTTATTCACTAACAATGAAAATACAGAAAGGGAAATTAGAGAATCGATTCCATTTACTATAGCACCAAGAACCATAAGATACTTGGGAATAAACCTAACCAAAGAGATAAAGGATCTGTACTTGAGGAACTACAGAACACTCATGAAAGAAATTGAAGAAAACACAAAAAGATGGAAGACCATTCCATGCTCTTGGATCAGAAGAATAAGCATTGTTAAAATGTCTATACTGCCTAGAGCAATCTATACTTTTAATGCCACTCTGATCAAAATTCCACCGGTATTTTTCAAAGAGTTGGAGCAAATAATCCTAAAATTTGTATGGAATCAGAAGAGACCCCGAATAGCTAAGGAAATGTTGAAAACCAAAAATAAAACTGGAGGCATCACGTTACCTGATTTCAAGTTTTACTACAAAGCTGTGATCACCAAGACAGCATGATACTGGCATAAAAACAGACACATAGACCAGTGGAACAGAGTAGAGAGCCCAGATATGGACCCTCAACTCTATGGTCAAACAAAACAGGAAAAACTATACATGGAAAAAAGACAGTCTCTTCAATATATGGTGCTGGGAAAACTGGACAACTCTATGTAGAAGAATGAAACTCAACCATTCTCTTACAGCGTACACAAAGATAAACTCAAAATGGATAAAAGACCTTAACGTGAGACAGGAATCCATCAGAATCCTAGAGGAGAACATAGGCAATAACCTCTTCGATATCAGCCACAGCCACTTCTTTCAAGATATGTCTCCAAAGGCAAAGGAAACAAAAGTGAAGATGAATTTTTGGGACTTCATCAAGATCAAAAGTTTCTGCACAGCAAAGGAAACAGTGAACAAAACAAAGAGGCAGCCCACGGAATGAGAGAAGATATTTGCAAATGACAGTACAGACAAAAGGTTGATATCCAGGATCTATAAAGAACTCCTCAAACTCAACACACACAAAACAATCATATGAAAAAATGGGCAGAAGATATGAACAGACACTTCTTCAATCAAGACATACAAATGGCTATCAGATACATGAAAAAATGTTCATCATCACTAGCCATCATGGAGATTCAAATTAAAACCACATTGAGATACCACCTTATACCAGTTAGAATGGCCAAAATTAGCAAGACAGGAAACAACATGTGTTGGAGAGGATGTGGAGAAAGGGGAACCTCTTACACTGTTGGTGGGAATGCAAGTTGGTGCAGCCACTTTGGAAAACAGTGTGGAGATTCCTTAAGAAATTAAAAAGAGAGCTTCCCTATGACCCTGCAATTGCACTACTGGGTATTTACCCCAAAGATACAGATGTAGTGAAAAGAAGGGCCATCTGTACCCCAATGTTTACAGCAGCAATGGCCACGGTCGCCAAACTGTGGAAAGAACCAAGATGCCCTTCAACGGACGAATGGATAAGGAAGATGTGGTCCATATACACTATGGAGTATTATGCCTCCATCAGAAAGGATGAATACCCAACTTTTGTAGCAACATGGACGGGACTCGAAGAGATTATGCTGAGTGAAGTAAGTCAAGCAGAGAGAGTCAATTGTCATATGGTTTCACTTATTTGTGAAGCATAACAAATAACATGGAGGACAAGGGGAGATGGAGAGGAGAAGGGAGTTGAGGGAAATTGGAAGGGGAGGTGAACCATGAGAGACTATGGACTCTGAAAAACAATCTGAGGGTTTTGAAGGGGCGGGGGGGGGGGGGTTGGGGGAACCAGGTGGTGGGTATTAGAGAGGGCACGGATTGCATGGAGGACTGGGTGTGGTGCAAAAACAATGAATACTGTTAGGCTGAAAAGAAATAAAAAATTAAAAAAACAAAACCAATGAATTCTGGAACACTGAAAAGAAATTTTAAAAAGAAATAAAAATTAAAAAAAAAAAAAAAGAATGGAAGGGAAGGGAAGGCCAAAAGAGGGTAGGCGCCGTCTTCTCCCTCCAATTTGGGACAGAATTGGATTTTGCACAACCATGGACCTGAATTGGAGAAACACAGTTACAGGAAATATTCAGAATTGAAAAGAAAAATCCCTTATATTAACCTTTGTATTCATAGAAAGTCTCTTTGAAGATTCATTATATCTTTTAAAGCCTATCAATCATGGTTCATAATTACTCTGATTTGTTTTCTTACCTGTATCAGAAAGATGACTGGTCTTACACAGGAGATCTAATTTTTGGTTCCACACACATAGGTCATTCCCACCAGAGAGCCAAATATCTAGCCTCTGAAGAACAATTAAACACTGCAAAATTCATGTGAAATGTAAATCAGTTTAGAATTTCAAGCATTCACTGGTTGTTTTCAAATATATCCACAAGTTCTTTGCTACCATTCTCTTAAGGGGTGAAGCTTAAGTCACCCTTGAATGCAGGCTTTCCTAAGTGACTAGCTTCCAACAAATAGAAGGTGGCAGAAGGGATGATGTGTGACTTACCAGACTACATCATAAAAGACATGGTGGTTTCCTCCTAGCTCTTTCTTGGATCACTCACTCTAGGGTGAACACACAGAAGCAGCCATATGGAGAAAGATGAATGTGCAAAACACTGAGACCTCTGGACAACAGCCAGCATTACCTCACCAAGCACATGAACCTCCAACTCCACTCAAGCCTTCAGGTGACAGCAACTTCATAATACACATGGAGCCAACACTACTTAGCTCAGCTTCAATTTATTCCTGACCACTAATACTGTGAGGTAATGTTTATTGTTTCAAGCAACAAAGTTTTGAGGTAATTTGATACTCAGTAATAGATAATTAATATACAAGGCTTAAATAAACTTCCTTAAAAAATAAAAATGGAATATGACCTTAGTTTTTGTGTAATTCTCAGATTAGTATCTCCTAATTCTTAACTTGGGAAAATGAGTTTTTCAAGTCTACAGAAGTCCTTTAACTTGAATAGTACTTTAAAGTCCACACCTTTAGTTGTACTCTGCCCACACCTGACTCTGAGTGAGTGCTAGGATAAGAGTGACAGAAAAATGAAAAAGAAAAGGTTCTGGTAGTCTTGTCTAAGCAGAGGGTAGGGTTGCTTTTAAAGCTGCTGGAATAAAAAGGGTTGAAAATAATGTCGTTTATATTTCAAAAGTTCCTACCCTAATTTTGTAATGTTTAATAATTCAGTATTTAATATTTAAGAATCAATATTTAAAATATACTTTGTTCCCTTTTTTGCCAAATAATATTCCACTGTATGGATACAGCATACTTACCTATCCTTAGTTGGTGGACATTTATACTAGTTTTGTGTTATATATAGTGCTGCCATGAATATTCACATACAAGTTTTTGTGTGGACATAATTTTCATCTCTTGACAATGAAATAGGAATACCTAGGACTGAGATTGTTAAGCCAAATGACAACTCTGCTTAACATTCTGATGAACAAACAACTTTCAAGGTGGCTTTACCATTTTACAATTCCAGCAGCAACGTATGAAGGTTCCCGACCTTATCAACACTTACTATTACCTGTCTCAGGTATTAGCCATCTAGTGTATATGAAATAGTATTGCAAAAAAATAATGGTTTTGACTTGCATTTCTCTAATACTTAATGATGTTGAGCTTCTTTTCACATGCTTACTGGCCATCTGTATATATTGTTTGGAGAAATCTTTCACATTACCTATTTTTAATTCGGTTGTCTTTTTATTGTTGAGTTTTAAGAGTTCTTTATATATTCAGGATACAAGTTCCTTATTAGATATATGATTTGCAAATATTTTCTCCCATTCTATGGGTTGTCTTTTCACATTCTTGATAGGATTCTTCGAAGTATAAATGCATTTGTACTTTTGGTGAAATGCAATTTTGATGAAATGCAATTTATTTTCATTTTGATGAAATGCAATTTATCACTTTTTTTGTTACTGTTTTTTTGGTGTCATCCAAGATCACAAATATTTTCTCCCATATTTCTTCTAAGAGTTTTTACAGTTTCAGGTTTTTTTATGATCTCTGATCCATTTTGAATTTTTATATGGCATGGGTCAGGGATCCCATTTTTTTTTTTTTTTTTTTTGCATGTGGACATCCAGTTGACCTGGCATTATTTGTTGAAGAGACTATTCTTGCTCTTTTTGAAAAGTCTTGACATCCTTGTCAAAACTCTAGTGATCAAATATGTGAGGTTTTATTTCTGGACTCTCAATTATATTCCATTGATCTGTATGACATCCTTAACCAGTACCACACTGTTCTAATTACTATAGCTTTGTAATAAATTTTGACATTGGGAACTTTGAATCTTTTAACTTTGCTTTTTACTTGCAAAACTGTTTTAACTATTCTGGGGTCCCGTGCACTTCTGTATGAATTTTAGGGATCAGTTTGTCAATTTCTTGGGGGAAGGGAAGCCTGCTGGGATTTTGATGGAGACAGTGTCCAATGTATAGATCATTCTGGGTACTGCTATAATCTTAACAATAATAAATTCAATTTATGAATATGGAATGACTTTCCAGTTCCTTAGATTTTCTTTAGTTTCTTCCAAAAAGTATTTTGTAATTATTCATGTGCAACTCTCTTGTTTCTTCTTTAAATTTGTTTGTATATATTTCATTCTTTTGGATGCTACTGTAAATTCATTTCATTTCCTTAGTTTTTCTAAATTTTTTTTCTTAATTTCATTTTTGGATGTTCGTTACTAGTGTATAGACATACAATTAATTTTGTATATTTTTACTGTATACTGCTAAATTCATTTATTGGTTCTAACAGTTTTGGTTATCAATTTAAGATCTAGTATATAGATCATGTCACTTGTAAATACAGTTTTATTTCTTCCTTTTCAATATGGATGCCTTTTATTTCTTTTTTATTGCCCACAACACTCAAGAGTGCCATCCTTGTCTTCTTCCTGATCTCAGGGGAAAAAGTTCCGGTTAGTCTTTCACCATTAATATGGTGTCAGCTCTGGGGTTTTCACAAATGTCCTTTATTATGCTGGCAAAGTTCTCTCTATTCTTAGTTTGTTGACTATTTTTTTTACCATGAGAGGATGCTGAAGTCTATAAAATGCTTTCTCTGCATCTACTCAGATGATCGTGGTTTTTTGTCACTTATTCTTTCTATGGTATATTACAGTTATTGATTTTTCAAATCAAACTAAGATAATTGGTCATGGTGTATAATCCTCTTTATATGTTGTTGATTTGCTAGTATTTTGTTAAGGATAATATACTTCTTTTGCCACTTAACATCTTATTAGGATTTTCCAAACTCCTTATGAATTCTCTGAAATACCATTTTTAGCATATTTATCTACTGTAATTTAAGTATCTTCCTGTAAGACATTTAGGATACTGCCAATCAACCATTTAAAAAAATATATCTTCAATAGACATTTTTGTTCATAAATCTCTAAGGTTTTTTTTTTTTCTGTAATTTCCTTTAAAGAGTTCTCTATAAGTAGAATCTCTGGGTCAATTCATGTAATCATTTAAAAATTTTCATTAATAACGTCAAACTGCCTTCTAGGAATATCATCAACTTATACTCTCAACAGCAAAAAAAAAAAAAAAAAAAAAAAAAAGCCAACTTCATCCTTTCCTTGCTAATATGAACACTTATAAAAATTTTAATAACTCAAAAAATAATAGTATTTCTTATATTTATTAGGAATCTGATTTTGATAAATTATCTCTTCAAGGACAACTGATTCCCTGAAATAAGGTGAGTGAAATGCTATTTTTCCACAGTGTCTTATGTGAAACACGATCGCAGCAGGAGTAAAAACAACCATCAAGCTAACATTACAGTAAAACCTCTTCAAAAAGTACTTTCACCACACTGGAATAAGATACCTCTTAATGATCAGTTCCTATAAACAGTTCACCAAAGGAATTTGTCCAAAATACACCAAAGTTTTTCTTCTGAATATTCTCTATTCCTTCAGTTCATGTATTTTCATTTGAAACCTTACGACCTCTATCAAACGGCAGGGATATTTCTTAAGGAATTTTTAAAAAGCACCTTTTCAGATCAAATAAAGCCTTGAAATTCTCATCAAATCAATACTTGATTAACTTGCTCAAATACAGTCCACGGTTAAATTGGATACAAGTATTTCTGGACACTTTCTTCTCCTCAGAAACTCTACTAAATTGATAATAAAAAGAGCAATAGTAGCATGAGATGGCTACCACAGATGATGCCTTTTAAGAAAAAAAATCAAATACCTTGATTACTGGCACAAAGCAATTCTTTTAACATAAAAAAAATTGTTAGCTCCAATGTAAAGACAAATTATCCTTAAAACAAATAAGGAAACATCACATTTTACAAGATCAGTTCCTCAAACTTGCTGACAATATTGAAAAAGAGTGGCATTTTCTAAGAACATCCGAGGTAACTTCTGTAGGAATCAAAGTAACAAGGTCCTCTCCAACATGGGGCAGAATTCATATCATGTGATAAGCCCCAATTAATATTTGTTTGTAAAATGAAAGGAATTAATAGTAGCAGCCTATGAGCCACATAACATTTCTCTGGAACTAAGGAATTCATTTGTCTCATCCTCATGACCGTATAAAAAGCAGAGACTGAGGGACAAATAAATCCATGTTTTTAGTTCAAAATACAAAAAACAAAACAAAACAAAAAAGACTAGCTATTGGAATAGTCATTCTGCAAGTAACATATCTTCCTAAAATTACCTACAAGAAACATACTAGGTACTATCCTTATGTTGTTATATATTCACTCCTGTATCTAATTTTAAGTTCAAACATTCTAATATTTAATATAGAAGCTCTCAAAAATCCAGTCTTTGAACAATCAAATGAAAGAAATAATTCCTAAAACCAACAAAAGTAATTTCATATAACTTATTAAACATTTTTTCTAAAACAAAAACATTATTACCAGTACATAATGCACAAGATTTTACCTTTACAGTAGACTGGAAGCTGGATACTTTCCGAACCTGTCTGCCGGTATCACAATCCCATAAGTAAACTTATGTTAAGAAATAATTTCTAAACGAAAGGTTAAAATCTCAGTTAGGAGATAACTTTTCTAATAGTTAAATTATGAATATTACACATTCAGGTAGAAAAATCTTAAAGTAAAGCATAAAATATTTATCACTTATGCCATTAATAAAATTAAATCATATAGTAAGTTATCAACTCAGCATAGCAAGCTTACAACCTAAAATAAGTTTGAGGCAAATTTTACTATCAAACTATGTGAAAATGTCAACAAAATGAGTGGTCTGAATACTGAGTATTTGCAGGCATTAAATATTTTTACAAGTGTTTAAATTTTAAGACTTACTCTCTAAAACTGTCCACCATAATCTAATAAACATTGAATGAAGTATTTATACCCAAAACTGTCAACTTCATTAATTCTCACTTGAAAGCTCCTCAATATGCATGGCATGACTTACTACTATTCTACTAATTCAAAGAACCCTGTGACAGTGTATTACTTGTAAACATATTTAAAACCATTAAAGGACTTCCATTAAGTATCCAAGGTTAGTTTGACTTAAGGAGCATAACAATTTTCCAACTTTTCACCCCATTTCCTAAGGTAACATACACATTTTGCAGCATCTTTGGGCACACATTTATAACATGCAGACAAATATATATACATATATACAGGTATACACACACACACACACACGTAAATGAATAGAGTTAAGACTCACTTGACAAAAATGAAAAATTTATCTTCAACATTTAATTAATAAAGTTTATTAATAGTGGAGGCTCAAGCAGCCTGAAATTATTTTTAACAAGAAAATCAGTGAAGAAAATGTCTCTATACCATCATTTTAAAGTGACGTTCATATTGACACTGTCTCAACTACTCATCTCCATACTATAACAGCCACTTAATAATTGCCTCTAAGATTATAGTAGCTTAAGAAGGGTCTAATAAAAACAAAGTATTTTAAATTCTGTTTTTGTAGATTATACTGATACTGAAAACAAACAAAAAGTTTAGGCCCTAAAATAATATTTGTCTCAGTGGAACAGTAGTAATAAAGTTACTCTGACTCAAACCTATGTAATATTGCTTATGCAACACTGTCATCACAAAATACACTTTACTTCCTGTAAATCTTACCTTGAAATTTTTTCACCTATTAGCAATCTGTCTAGAAATCACTTGAGCTAATGAGCTCATTTAAAGTGCGTTATGGGGCACCTGGATGGCTCAGTCAGTTAATCATCTACCTTCAGTCAGGTCATGGGATTGAGCCCCTGGTCAGGCTCCTTGCTCATCAGGGGAGTCTGCCTCTCCCTCTCTTTCCACCCCTCACTCCTTCTCATGGTAAGGTTTGCAGGCACTCACTCACTCACTCACACTAATAAGTAAATCTTTCAAAAAAATGAAGTGCATAATAAGCTCTGTCTTGGTTCTGAAGAAGCCCAGGAAACACCTACTCCTCTGGGCATACTCCAAAACTCAATTCCCTCATGCTTCAAACTATTTAAACAGAATTCTCAGGTAAGCACAGACTATTTAAAGTTAATCTCTGATACCTTTTTTAATTAAAAAAAAAAAGTAAAATTGAAGTTTCCATTAAGTATTTGGCCAAGGCCTTCACAAATCTAATTCCTCATATAAATATTAAAGGCTAAATTTGTTTAAGGAAAATATTTTATGAAGGCAGTATTATATAGTGGTTCAGAGTTCTGACCCTGCAGTCAGACTGCTTGCCATCTGTCCTTGAATAGCTGTATGACCTAAGACAAACTCTCTGTGCCTCTCTTTTCTTTTCTGGAAGTGAGAATAAGAATACTTATTATAAAAATTAAACACGTTATATATGTATATGGAATATATGTAAAAACATATGTAATATATGTTAAATAGAACAATGCCTAGCACACATAAGTGCTCTCTACAAAACTTTACCATTTTGTTACACCTTAAATTTTTACCTACAAGTTGGCCAGGATGGGAGGGGGGAGTTTACTCTTTTAAAATCATTTTTAAATACTAAATATTAAACACTGAGCAGATGGTAATTCACTTTTCTGCCAAGCTCAGATGTTCAAAAGGTTCTTATGGGTTGGGGCCATTACACTTCTTTTGCTGTACAATACTGTACAAACACAAATGTGAATTATTCTCCAATCTAACTCATCTTTGTTTCTCTAAATTGGAAAGCAAACTGAGATAAGTAAGTACTTTTAAGTCCAAATTCTCCATTTTCTATAACTTAATATAATAGTAACTCTGGAAAAAACAGCTTTAGTCATGGGGTTTTCATCAATAATAAGCCTTTACCTATTTCCAGTCTAACACTTTTCAGATGGCTAACACTTTTAAGATGTGTATTATGAAGACTAGAGCAAAATCATTTTTGCTAAAATGAATGTACAGACAAGCCCTCAAAAGCTAAAAACTAATAATGTATATACCGGTCCCTTGGGTGACTATAGCTATTTCATTTTCTTCCAGATTTAAGGATATAATAACTGTTCTATCAGCAGAAGCTGTCAAGATCAGTTGATTTTTTTCTTCACAAGCTTCCAAGGAAGGAAATGTAATAAGAGCTGTTATCTTTTGAGTGTGTCCATTAAGTTCCAGAAGTTTTTCTCCTGTCTGAAATACCAATAAAAATTTTAATACGCTAATATCATTTTTATAACTTAAATAATCTTAAATGACATTAAGAAGAATCACCATATACAAAATACATAATTCTATTTTTAATTACCTAGACGTTACAACTTAACTTTAAGCAATCAAATAGAATCTAAGCAGGTACTAAAGAGTGGTCATCAATAATTATTTTCTAATAGAAAATACTAATTTTTAGCACATTTTTACATGGAAATTTATTTTATTTTTTATTATGTTTTGTTAGTCACCATACAGTACAAATCATTAGTTTTTGATGTAGTGTTCCTCGATACACTGTCTGCATATAATACCCAGTTACATGAAATTTTAAAGGGATATTCTTAAAACCATACCATGTAGTTTTAAGAATTGTGTAAATTAAGCATAAAAATATCAGTTACTAATCTGGGGGAAAAATAAGGAGCCTCATTACTCAAGTATTTGAGTAAACCTCCAAACTAAAATGTTGAAGGAAATAAAAGTTAGCATAACAACAACACTATACATATACTGTACACATCCCAGAGTAGTTCAACCACTCATAAAGTCAGTCTCCATTCCATCTCTAACACCAGCATCTATTCCTATCTGTCCAGTGTCTTCAGCTATCAGTCTCTCACTGATTTTTCCAAGTAGTAAACACATAAAGATCCAATGTAAATAAAACACAAATTGCAAACCCTTCCAAGGTTGCAGGATTTCATGAACATGGTGAACACAATGTTAAATAACTGCTTTAATCACTGGCAAAGCCACTGAAAAATGAGGATTTGACAGAGTCAGACCAGATAACAATTCAAATAACAGGGAGAAGACAAATGCTTCAAAAGAGAATAATTTGAATATCTAAAGATCAGCCTTAAAAATTTGGTGAAGTCTTAAATATTTTTTAAAAAAATTAGCCTTTTATTACATTCCTACTAAAGTCAAACATGAGAAAAATATTGTATTTATGCTATCACACAATTTTGAAATAAAAATTCCATCTTCCACAAAAATCAACACTTGATTCATTTTCAAAGTCAGTGCATAGTTGCTGAAAACTTAAATTTTGTTCAGTTAGATTAAAACTTTCCCTATTATGAAATATTGACCCCCATTTAAAATGGGCTCAGGCCAAGTAGACTTTTTCAAGTATTAATTAGTTTCAGTATACTTATATACAGGTATATACCCAGATAGTGTTTATGAATGCAGACTCATCTACTCAGTCCTGTCTTTATTACACAATTCACATAGAATTAATACACACCTGGGCATTCCACACAACTATAATTCCGTCATCACCAGCAGATGCAAATCTGGGTAGAGAAAAAAGGTAAAAGAATAAATTTAAAAAAAAATTTATAGTGATATTTATAGGCTAAAATTTCTAAGAATTATCAGAATTTATTAATGGTTTTTTAACTAATATTAACCCCGATTAAGTTAAGCCAATTCAACAAATAATTATAGACTACCTTCAAAGTTTTATGCCAGGTATTGAGATCCAAAGATAAATAAAACCATTCACAGCATTACAATGAATCAACTGCTAAAACTCTAAGAAAGAAGGAGACCTATAAATAATCTTTAAAGTCATTCCTGGCTTTAAAAATATAATTAAACCCCGACAGGTGATATGAAACCAAACTGAGGAAGAGCTTCATTGATAGGAAGTGGTATTCCAAGAGTGGAACAAAAGAATCACATCTCCAGGGGCACCTGAGTGGCTCAGTGAGTTAAGCCTCTGCCTTCGGCTCGGGTCATGATCCCAGGGTCCTGGGATCGAGCCCCACATCGGGCTCTCTGCTCTGCAGGGAGCCTGCTTCCTCCTCTCTCTCTGCCTGCCTCTCTGCCTACTTGTGATCTCTGTCAGATAAATAAAGAAAAAATCTTTAAAAAAAAAAAAAAAGAATCACATCTCCAGATAAGTTCATTATTTCTCTTATTTTCTCTGTAAGGATTTTTTAACTACTATTTAAAGCCAAAATCTCTCCTTTGCTCCACTTGGCTCTGTTTTTTCATGTAAATACTATGTTCTTAGTTTGGAAGCTTTGAGGTTTTTTTGTGGGTTTCTGTTTTGTTTTTTAGTGGAAATATTTGAAATGCAAAATGGCAAAGAAAAGTTTATTTCCTGCCATGAAAAAAGAGCTGTGATGAACTCGGTTATAGCTTCTCTCTGCTCTTTACTTCCCATTCACTCTACATAAAGGAATAATCATACACATTTTATAGAAAGAATGCCAAGAAAAATAATTTGCTGTACACGATTACTCATCATAGTGAATGCATTATAGGAAAATCAAGAAACTATTGTTCTCAAGCAATGTCCCAACACAGCAGTATACAGCAATAACAACATGTCAAGTAATTTATTAATAATGTAGTACATAAGTTTGTTAATGACTCTTTAATGAATCAAAATTGATCCAAAGTTGTTCCAATATCACTTTCATTCACTGAAATTCTAACATTTGTTTTTTGAAAAGGATAGAGAGAAATGGTATTATAGAAAGCCAGCTATGAACTATGCCTAACTGGCCCCTTATAGTTAACAACCATAAATAATGATAATCCACTGGCAGCTATAACATTTAAAAAATGTGTTCTTCCTTGCAAGACTTCCTTGCAAAACCTTGTTAGTGGGTTTCATAAGATCTGGGTATGTCTTGAATGTCTTCATTACAGGAAACATACAAGTCTATCACTGGGGAATTGATACACTAAGACAACAAAAGTTACTTTGTTACTGAGAGTATCAGGAAATTCTAATCAATTTTGCCACTATATGAGATCCATAAAATCTCACTACTTCAGTAATGTAACAATTTCCTTAAAACTCCAAACTGAGCTTCAAGTTCTAATTTCTCATGCTCAGTTTCAGAGTCCCATAAGTAACTTGTCTTCACTGGCTCTGAAAATTCCCATACTCATTTCAGTACTCATTTCTAAATCCTTCAATTATAGCTCCTACTATAGGAGCTAAGAGATTATTCAGGAGACGGGAAACTGGTCAAACACAACCTCACCAAAGTCTGTTAACAATTTTTTTAATATAGAACTACCTATCTTTTTAATGGAAGGACCTTTAGAACTTCCTAGGTAAGTAGTAAGAAATCACATGCAGATTTTTTTTTTAAATCCATGCCTAACATTCTTATTTCAAAATGAAGTATATAAAAAATCTGGAAATTAAAGAAAAAACAATCATTTTTAAATTAAAAATACAACTTCTTATTTAATGACACACCTTTTTCTGACTCAAAATATTAAACAATGCCTAAGTATCAAAAATAGTTGCTGGATGTCAATGTTTAATAGCTTATGTTTCTAGGCCTATTGATTTCTTTTTATTTGTATAGTGATGGTGGCGAGGCAGGACTCAAGATCTTAAGTTTTCTTTGGTATAAAACATCAATTTCTATTGATTCTCGAAACTCTTATAATTGCTTTTCTCCCTTATAGAAGACTGCAGGTTGAAAATACATACTCTTTTCTAACCCTGATTTTTAACTTCTCATTATTGTTTTATCATGTCTGAATCTCATGAGTTCACAATGAGAGACGACTGAACGGTTGAGAGTTAAGAAATGAGATATAGAGCATTTCGCCTCAAACTTTAATTCAATCAGTAGTGAACAAAAGTTAAATCTAAACAATGCTCAATAGTAATGCATGAAATCACAGCCAATTTTTTATTGCTCACAGGTCAATTACCCAGTTGGTGGATATTCAGGCCTTTCAATTTTCTTATATATAGTCTATTGCTGCCTTTTTCTTTCTTTCTTTCTTTCTTTCTTTTTTTTTTTTTTTGCCATTTCAGTATTTATTATTACCTCCTCTAAAGAGAAAACATGAAGCTTAGAAATGCAAATCAATATAACTTTGCTACATATTAGTATCTCCCATAAAATAAATAAAGGGCTTGGAGATCATTTGCAAATTACAATTATCCATGCTATTAGGATGGATAATTGAAAACTAGCTACACTTTATCAGTTTATCTTAAACTATAATCAGTTCATCCTAATCAGTCAAGCACACACTTCAGCCACCTGCAAATCAGAAATGAAAATTCAACCCAAGAATTCCTAATAGTAAGATACACTGTAATTGCTAAAAAGAAGTAATAAAGTATAAAAAAGGAGTAATTAAAATGCCAGTAAGGTTTAAACTATTCAGTGGAAGGAAGAACTGTGGCTGTACTGCATTAAAATTACATATAATAATTTTTAAAAACATTCTAAATTCATTGAATCCAAAGATTCAAATCTATAGTTACGGTTTTAAGAGAAATGCTTCCTTACTAATTAGTATATAATGTATTTAGTAAGATTCATGCTGGGTGACAGGGAAATGTTAAGAACAATTATATGTGGTTCTTGCTTCAAAATCTTAAAATTCAGTGATTGTTTAAAAATGTACTATATTTCATCAACTTTAAGATTGTTATCAAGTGTAAGACATTCTGTACTGCCAATTATAACTGAAAGACACCAACAATTATAGGATGTCTCCAAATTTCAGAGATTTTAAAATAGGGGAAAAAAAAAGGCTTCTCAGCATCAATGAAATATAGTAACTGTTGTATTTATTGATGTATGATATGACACTTTCTGGTCAAACAAATCTCTGATTATCTCTAGCAGGTTTAAAGCACTAAAGAAATGCTTTTTCAATGAATAGATTAATGAATAAAAAAACATTGAAGTGTTGCAAGGGCTCCATAAAATAGAAAATCATTAAGTGTATTAAAGTAACCTCATTTTTCTTTTTATCATTGTTAACATATCAATATACTGTCAAAACAAAAATTAAAATTAAAAAATTTAAAACCTGGAATAAATTCATTTTTTTCATGTTCCTGTCCCATATGTATATGTATATGCATATACCTTTCAACTTGAAACCACATCTTCAAGAATACTCATTGACTAAATGACCCAGAAAAAACTGTGTGTATGAAAAGAAGTTTAACAAGGTGAAGCATGATTTAATGAAGAATGATAGCAGAGCTTCTAGAATGTTTCATCCTCTCCTACTGATTATGAGAACAAAACTTATCATGAGAGTTGATTCACTCACTCATTCAGAAATATTAAACACTAACTATATATTAAGCATTAAATGTAATTATATGTATATTTGATAATACATATTTGATACTGAAAGTAAAGCTCAAAAGAATAGTTCTTGCCAGGGCACCTGGGTGGCTCAGTAGGTTAAAGCCTCTGCCTTTGGCTCAGGTCATGATCCCAGGGTCCTGGGATTGAGCCCCACATCAGGCTCTCTGCTCGCCAGGGAGCCTGCTTCCCCATCTCTCTCTCTGCCTACTTTTGATCTCCGTCAAATAAATAAATAAAAATCTTAAAAAAAAAAAAAAATAGTTCTTGCCTTTAAAGAACTCAGTCTACATTACTAAGTAATGCTATAGGGTCCAGATCACAAATCCATTGAGAATTCTCATTTGTACTCATTTCAATTTATAGAAGTCATTCCTTTTAAACACCTTCCCTTTGAACATCCCAGAGAAAAGTACTCTCATTCTTGCCAACTGTGAACTGAAAAGTACGGCAAAGCTTCGCAAAGATCTGTATAACACAAAATATTTTCACAAGTAATTCCTATGTCTATTACTTAAGGGCTTATTTAACAGTTCTTATTCATTTAAATTTATTTCAATTAGGTCAAAGATGCTACAGATTCACATACAACCTTAGAGGACAAAATGAAAGGTATAGTCCATAAAACTTCCTGTACTCATTATCTACCAAAAAGCCCTGGAAAAATAAAAATAGAACAGTATTACGGCAAAACACAAAATCCCTGTGGTTAACTAACTCCCCACCCAATCCACAAGTACTTTCTAATGCATGATGCAACTAAAATAGTGTATATTTCTTACAATAAAATAGAAATGAAAAATGGTACAATATCAAAAACCCAACCAAACCAAAAAAAAATAAAAAAACTTTCATTTCAAATAGATATTTACTTATCTATTAGAACTACTTGAAGAAAATCAGAGAAGTATGTAGAAACTTGTAAGAGAAGCAGAAGGGAACTCAAAAGCGTTTCCATGAGCCACACACATTGATGTCACTGATCCTTTCAAGAGATTTACTAGAATATCCACCAAACTTTTTCTTAAGAAAAATGCATACATTAACATAACTCTAATACCTGAATGTCTAAGGTCCTTTTTTAGCTCACACACAATGAAGGTGGGATGATTCCACAGTTTTCATGGTCAATAGAAAAGGTAAACCCTTAGTAAATTCTCCCCTCCCCCAAATCACAAACAGAAAGCTAAACTACAACATCAAAGTTTACAAATACTAGAAAACCAAAACTCCCTAGGACTTCTATCAGGGGAAACCTCCATTCACCTGAGCTCAAGTTTCTGTGAAAGAATTTCTACTACTAGAGAAACATCCCTGGCCTCTCTCTGACCCACTGGTCAAATAAATGAGTGTACGAGAATAAATTAATAAGAATGCTCAGTTCAGACCATGCAGGGTTTTCTCTGAAGGTTTATCTGTTTCTATAGGGGAAACATTCTGCTCCACTCTTATTTTTCAAGTAAGCCTAAATCTGAGTGGGAAGCTTGCAGATGTCCAGGTGTGTACCAGTGATCTGAGTGAATAAGTCTACCTAACTCAAGATGAAGTATTAGAAATCACTAGGGTTATATATCAAAGCCAATATCCTTTAACACAGGTTCATCTGTGTGTTCAGGTCCATCTGTGTGATTCCTGCACCTAATATCTAAGAAAAAGTTTTATTCTGAAACAAAAATACCTTTTAAATTGGCATTATTAGGGGCTGCCTGGGTGGCTCAGTGGGTTGAGCCTCTGCCTTCGGCTCAGGTCATGATCTCAGGGTCCTGGGATCGAGTCCCACATCGGGCTCTCTGCTAGGCAGGGAGCCTGCTTCCTCTTCTCTCTCTCTTTCTCTGCTTGCCTCTCTGCCTACTTGTGATCTCTCTCTGTCAAATAAATAAAAAAAATCTTTAAAAAAAAAAAAAGAAAGAAAAACTTGGCATTATTATTTCCTCTATATCAAATATATATCATTTTTAAATTTTTTATCACAGATAAATATACATTCAAGTATACACAGTATAAAAAAAATTCCAGGTATTCCTCATCTCTCTTCAATAATTATCAACTCATGGCCAATACTGTTTCCTCTGTACACACCCAAGCACCCCTGGAGATTACTTAGAAGTAAATACACCAACTACATGTCATCAGTAAATATTTCAGTGTGTATCTTTTAGAACTCCTTTATATCAGGACTAAAGAAACCATTTAATTTCTTAATATCACCATGTACTCAAGAATCAAATTTCCCTGTCTCAGGATTTTTTTAAGTTTATGAGAAGCAGGATCTAAATAAAGTTCATAATTGCAGTGGTGGATTATCTCTGAAGTCTCGTCTATTCTATTCATTCCTTCTTCTAGTTTTCTCCCTGCAATTAAACATCTGCCTCATAGAGTTCTCACAGTCTGGATTTTGCTAGCTTCCTTCCTATGCGATCATTCAACATGCACCTTTGTCCCCTATATTTCCGGTAAATTGATATATCTAGAGACTTAATCAGATTTAAATCTGACTTTTCGGTAGGGCCATTTCATTGGGAGTTCATATACTCCAAAAGGAAATGTAATTTCTGGTAGTCTTTGTTTTGTGAGCATGTGATGTTACCAGCCAACAATAAACTGTCTAAATTTGTTATCAGAGGTTGCAAAATTACGATATTCCAAATTCATGATCCTTCCTAGCTTGAATTCTTCCATAAGGAGAAATTTCTTCCCAACCATTATTACTGATCCCAAGATACAGTTTGTATAGGAAAGGCAACATACATCTTGCAGATATCCCTTCAAGAGAGGAAGCTGCCCAGCTCTGAGGAATGTGGTTAACATGCCTCCAGCTGTTCACTTTAGGGTCCACTTCAGCTTTCAAGCCAAAGTCATACTATCTCAGTTGGTTCCTAGCCAAAAAAAATTAAACAGGGCCATGGACATTCCTGGATGGCCTTCAGCAAACGACTAAGCAAGGCAGGGTTAAAAGCCCCATTTATTTCTATTTAACACAGAATTCCTCTAAAGAGCATTCTTTCCTCCAGAGGTCCCCACTGGGCCTAGAGAGCCACAGTCTGAGATAGCTCCCCTTGTCTAATCCTGCTTCTTCTGTTTTCCCTTCATTGATGTCTCTAATAAACCACTTGTGTGCTCAATTCCATTTTGCTATCTGTTTTGCTGGGCACTCAGGTATCACCTTGACTACTGATTTCTATTCTCTGAATGTTAGTGAGAAAGATAATTTTAGCTTAAGAATGTTTCCTTAAAGATGTAACATACTGTTTGTTGTCAGTGAATTACCAAACTGGCCGAGTTTATTTAGACCCTTGTGAATGTACAGCTTCACCAGCTATCCTGGGGGCACATTCTGTTCTGCACTCTGGCATTTCATGGGTCACCTGATTCTTTTCCAGTCATGATCACCATCCTACATAACCTTGTCTGTTTCCTGGAGGAGCAAGGAATGGTCAAATAAGCAACAAAGAAAACTATTCTTAAAATGTGTTATGAACTCAGTTTAGTTTAATGTGTCAAGTGCTAGAGTATTACATGCAATTTTAGCACAGTCCATTTTTTGGAAGACTCTTGCTGAGGCTTAGCCTTCTTTAGTGATCTCCCAATCAATATGACCCTCACTTCACGTTCAAAAAACAGTAAGAAGAAAAGAAAAGGCAGCTGTCTGTTAGGTTATACAGGATTTATTTGGTATCTTCAAAAACCAATCTGTGAAAATTTTCCACTCACTGATTTTAGCTGAGCTGCCAAGAAAACAAGAAAATCCTTCTGCAAAATTCTCAATAAAATGATATTATCTAAAGACCTGAAGCGTGAAACCTGGATTACAACAGCTGACCAAAACACTAGAATGTAAGGTCCACAAAAATTAAATAAAAACATAAAAAGAATAATATATATTTCTGTAATTTGACCATACACAAATAATGTACACTAGCAATGGTAAAGATAATTCTAAATTATCTAAACTACTAAATTAAGAATGAAAATGTAATATGAAATGAAATGAAAAATATAAATATCTATTTAAATGAATATTCATATAGTTTGTAGATTTCTTACATCTTCCTTACCAGTAGTGACTCCTTCATGGTGGTAGTTGTTCTTTTTTCAGTGCAGAATTAAATTTTTTAAAGCAAAACACACTGAAACTTCTACAGGTCTTTGACAGGAAAACCTTGTGTCTAACTAGATATAAATTTTCACACAATAACAGCATGAGCACAAAGAATTAAATGTGACTCATGTGGAAATATCTACACTTTATTGTAAAAGCCAAAATGCAGGGTTTTCATATCTTTCTAGACATTCAGATTCCCTGTGATCAGTAACAAACATGGCCACAAATTATTCTCCCTTCCTGTGTCTAGCAGCATTAGCAATAGGACTTAGTCGCTTCTCCCCTCAAGAGGTAGAGTTTATTTAGCCACTTACGGAGTCTGTGCCAGCTCCTGACTTGCTCTGGCTAACGAAACAGCAGCAAACATGATACAAGTCCTGAGGAGTTTTACATCAGGGCTTGTCCTTTCGCTTGTATTAGAGCTCCATGATCACTATGTGCACAGGCACTTCAGCAACCATACAGAGAAAGCCCAGCCATCCCAGCTGAGTCCAATATGAACCGTCCAGCCCCAGCCAATTTACCTGTTGACCACAGATGCATTAAGTAAACCTAAAACAAGATCAGCTGATCCCAGCACAGATGGGGGGGGGGGGCGGGGGTTGAAGCCCACCCAGCTGAGCCTCGCCCAATAGCTACCTTCAGTTAGTGAGCTTAGTCAGGAGCAGGTTGTTTTAAACCACTACGTTTGGGGTGGTATTTGAGAGAGCAATAAAGAATTGATACATTTGTCTGTAAATTTTTTTACTGTTTAAAGAACATATACTACTTCATTAAACAACTGATTTATACAGGAGCATCACTGTGGGGGAAAATGCAATCAAATATCAGCATTTGCACAATGATCATTATTCTACGAGATGGCCTTTTCTGCAGTTTCTTCTTTTGTGTAATAGAGCTAAGAGGAGATTTCACAGGACAGATAACAATGAAAATGGAATCTTAACGGTTATTCTATATAAAAAGTTAAAGATCGCATCCTGGAAGTAAATTGTATATTTTTTATTTAACTTTCTCAGACAACATCATCTGAGAATTCCTTAAGACCCAAATGTTAATGATTATGGGCCAAGAAATTGTTTTTTTTTTTTTAAACCTACTTAGCAACTTAACATGGTAAAATAATAAACTTTAGCTGTCCAAATAGCCTCTATTTCCAGAAATGTTTAGTTTCAAAGCTCTGACTGGCTGGCTGGCTGACTAATGTCTCTCAGAACATATCAACAATGAATACTACTAAAAAGGTTGAAGATTATTATACTATTGTTTACTGCTATGATTTGGCTGGCTCATATGACAACGAAACAGTGCTGTAGGCTAGTAATATATATAAGAAGCAAATCTCAAGCAAAAGATGAGGAACATATCATTATAACATAATTTGGCTGGATTGTGTCCCTGGTTTCTAGAATGGAGCTGGGCTCCTCACAACTCACCTCAGTTTATGCAAATGAGATGATTCACGCTGGGCCCTCTAGACAATTTAAGAATATGGTCTAGCCATGTGGGAAATATGAACCATGTAATTAGAGGGCTGTGCTTTGAGCCACAGATATTAGCCTGACCATTCAACCTGGCGTTAGAGTGTGGGGACAGGGCAGGGAGAGAAGGACTGGAAATGGAGTTCAATCAGATGGCAAATGACTTAGTCATTCCTATTAATAAACCCCAGTAAAAACTCTGGATAACCAGAGCTTGAGTGAGCTTCCCTGATAGTAATATACACTGAGTGTATATATTAAAAGGTGACATGTTCTAAGGACATGTTCTAAGGACACAGAAACTTTGCATTTGAGGCCTTCCTAGACCTAGTCCTGTGCATCTCTGCACTTGGCTAGTCCTGCCTGTATCCTTTATAATAAAATTGTAATCCTAAGAACAGTGCTTTCCTGAGTTCTGTCAGTGCTTCTAGTAAATATCCAAACTGAGGGCAGTGGGGATTTGTAGCCAGCTGGTCAGAAGTGAGGGATGGCCTGACACCCCTGGACACTGCAGCTGCTGATGGAGGTGAGGGGAGTTCTGTGCAGGACTATGCCCCTAGCCTGTAAAATTTGACCTAACTCCAGGTAGTGCCAGACTTGCCCTGCACAGGCGAAAAGCAATACCAAAGACATAAAAACAGGCAGCAAGAAGACAAGGTTAATAGACATTAGAAGTGATGGTCAGAATTAGGAATAATCACAACAGCAGTCACTCATGTTGTCAAAATTGAAAAAGAAAAAAAGATAGTAACAAGTATCAAAGGTAAAAAAGAAAATCAGAGATGAAAGTGGGAAAAATGATAGGGAAAACAGACAGAGGGTTAGGGAGTTAGGATGGCATGCAACATGCACACTTAATAGTCCAGGGAGTCACTGACTCAACAACATCAATCACCTGCTACATGTAAGGCACTGTGCCAGGTACTAAGGATACCACAGTGAATGAGAAAAACAGGCCTCCCCCATGAAGTTTAGATTCTAGAGAAGATAAATACTAAATACTTACAAAATTAATTCTAATTGTTTTTATGCTACATGCTACTAAGCATTTAGTTGAATAAGGGCTTAATAAACAGATATAAAGATCAGTAATAAGCTAAATCTACAGTCCTAAAACCTACATACCTCATCTCTATATGCACTTAAACACAACATTGAACATGTTGACAAGAAAGAAAATAATGCACATTTTTAAAGAATTTCCTCAATAATAAAAGATTTAGATTACTTACCTTACATTCCACTAAAAACAGCACATTCCTGGTCGGTACTTCATAGTTAAACATTCCCTATATTTGTTTCTCAAATTTAGGTTCACCTTAACATAACTCCCACTCAAATTCTAAATTCAGTCCCTTCCACAAAACTAACAAAAAATATTACTAAGCACTAACAACAGAAAAACAAAAAACCTTAAACAAGGATCAAGATCAAGTAACGAGATATAACACCCTGACTTCTGGGCAAAAATGACTTCGGCACGTATTTGATCAAGATGCAGATGTCAATTTCTAGTAAATGTTAGTAATGATCACAGTTGAAATTTTTAGAAAAGATATTATGAAGTTGTTTTTAAATATACGATTCCCAGGGCGCCTGGGTGGCTCAGTGGGTTAAAGCCTCTGCCTTCGGCTCAGGTCATGATCCCAGGGTTCTGGGATAGAGCCCCGCATTGGGCTCTCTGCTCAGCAAGGAGTCTACTTCCTCCTCTCTCTCTGCCTGCCTCTCTGCCTACTTGTGATCTCTGTCCAAAAAATAAATAAAGTCTTAAAAAAAATACGATTCCCTAAAAATTCTTCCAAACAGTATGCAATTGGACAACTAGAGCTTCTTACCTGCATTCATCTAACTGCACCAGAAATCGTACAATATCGTGATGAGCTTTCAGTACAAGCAGTTCAGTGTAGGGGTTCTGGGTTTGTTCTTCACCTATAGTCTGTAAAGGAGATTTCTTGCATTGGAAAAAGAAAAAAGAAAAAAAACAAGAGAGAAAGAAAGAGATTAAACGATTTATTATAAAAGAACATACTGAAATAAAATTGCATGTTACTCATCTAAGAATACAAGACTTAAAAATCTGTAAGATACCATGTTCTAATACTATATACTATTTCCCCTAATATCAGTTAACTACCAATTTAACATACAACATTTCTCTTACTACAAATCCACATCATGAAATTTTTCCTCTTTGTTAGAACTGAGCTAAGTATCCTTAAACTCAGATCATCACTCTTCAGATTGTTAACTAAAAACAATGTGGGGGGGGGGGGATTCTCACCCTTGCTATAAATTTTAGTATTTTCAAGTCACCATAAATTTACAGAAAGGGTGAATTTTATTTTAAGAAATTACATCTCAATAAACCTCCTGACCTAAAAAAAAAAAAAATCAATGGGCCAATCCAACTTAGTATTCAGAATGAGTGTTCTCAAAACTTGACAGAAATAAACCTGCAGCTCAAAGGGTAAATATAGACTAAAACTGTACGGAAAACATGACAGTCACTCAATACATGATTGCTGACTCAATAAACGAAAGCATGAAATCCTTCAGAGTGCCTTCAGAGTGGATAAATTCAATAAATTCATGTTTGGACAATAATACTGATAAAGAGGAGTGCCTGGGTGGCTCGGGGAGTTAGGCCTCTGCCTTCAGCTCAGGTCCTGGGATCGAGCCCCACATCGGGCTCTGTGCTCAGTGGGGAGCCTGCTTCCCCCCTCTCTCTCTGCCTGCCTTTCTGCCTATTTGTGATCTCTATCAAATAAAGAAATAAAATCTTAAAAAAATAATATTGATAAAGATAATTACTAACATTTACAGAGTATTACGTCACTCACTGCCCAGATGCCAGTCACTGTGCAAAGCACATATGACATAGAATTCACTCAACTATTCTGTAAGGTAGGTCTGATTAACACCCCTTTCTGTAGTCAAACCCGGTACCATTTCATGATAAGTGGTTCTTTACCTCTGAACTGCAATTTCTCCAACTTGCCATTATTGAGATTTTGGACTGGGTAATTTTTTGCTGTTGAGGACTATCCTATGCACTGTAGGATATTCAACAGTATGTCTAGTTTCTACATACCAGATGCTAACAGAAATCTAATCTCCCCATTCTGAAAATCAAAAATGTTTCCAGACATAGCCAAATATGCTTTAAGGGCAAAATCATCCCAGCAGAGACACAATGCATCAATGAAGGAAAATCAATGGTTCTGACAAAGTACAAATTGTATAACCTAACATGCATAAACGTTTTCCACAAAAAATCACCCCCAAAGCAGTGGGTGCTTTTAACTTATCCCATCTCACCTCTACTGGTGGCTCTGATGAAAAAAGCAAAAGTGAGAAATTTGAAAATTGTGTACCACTTCCTTCAAATGAAAGTTTACTGTCCATGGCAGAATTAATGAAATTATGTGACTAATCAAGTAATCAGGTGACTATAGAATCATCATGTCACATATATTATCTATGACTATTCCCGAATGTTTAAGATTTCAGCCTATCTGAAATCAACCTGATCTGAAATATTTTTTTTTATAGACAGTAAGCCTCCACTGCAAAGCTATAAGGAAGTTAAAAGTGAGAAATAAGGCTGCTGACTCACAACCCCAAGTATTTATTTTTAACCATCAAAATAACTATTTTCTACGAGAAATAAAAGGGAATCCATGTACAAATTCTAATTCCCGGGTGGCATCTGAAATAAATTCCAGACCTCAATCCTTTTAAGATTCCAAAATTATTTTATTCTCAATATTTCAAATGTAAATTACAGTCAATCCAATTATTCAGTCCATAAAGAAAGCGTGACTAGGGAACCAAAAAATAGTTAATTACAAAATCATTTCCTTGACTTTGAAGCAAATTATTAATTTTTTAAAACAATTTTATATTTTTGTTGTTGAATAATCAAATAGATTTTCTATTCCCTGAGCAAGCCTCGGTTGATGTTGGGAAGTGACACCAATTCTAATAAACTAAAAAGGTGCAGTCACCACTTGTTGGTAGTTAAGTCAGAAACTTTCATAACTGACATGAAGCTAGTTTAAGAACGGAGAAGACTAGTCCTTGAGCCTGTTGTGGAAACATACATAACAGCTTCAGTTTCCTCCTTTTGAAAAGGCGGTATTTACTTCCCACGTCTTCGGAGAATCAGTTCAGACTCGCTACAGGCAGAGCGCGCCCCACCCACCCCTAACCCCTCTACGCCCGCCCTCCCGCGCCAACCACGCCCTCGACGGCCTCCGAACACGCAGACTCCGCCTCTGCATGGGTCTCCGGCGTCTGAACCCGGAGTGGGGCTGAGACAGAAGCCACCGCTCAGGGAAGCTCGGCCTCTACCGGGGCAGGCAGGATCGCCTGGGGGGTTTACCTCTGCCAGTCCCTGAGGTTCTCGGCCTCCCCCGATCAGCCATCGCAACATCCGCGCAGCGGTGCAGACTCGCAGGGCCCAGGCCCCAGTCAGCCCGAACTCCGCGCCGGGCTCAGGCTCCCCCTGCCTCCGGGACTGCGGCGCAGTGGAGACACAAATACTTGCCGCCCGATTTGCGCAAGGAACGATTAAGTACAAGGCCGAGCCAAGAAAAAAGGAATATTTTTGTCCCCAAAGTGCTGCCGTACTCAGCCAGAGAGGTTTGGTTTGGGGCAGCCACCAGAAAAACAGCAGCTGAAGTCTAGAGCGGCGCGGCGGGGTTCTTAGACGCGCGCAGCACCCAGTGAGCACGCGCAGGGGCTTGCCTCATTTGTGCTCTGCGCTTAGTTAGCTTCAGCGGCCCCTGGTGGACATGTGTAGCACAGCACTTGAAGCCCAGAAAGCAACCAGCACCAATAGTCCCCTCCTTTTTTGTTGGCTTTTGACCTTCGCTTGACTGGGGGACGGGAAAACCACCACCGTCCCCGCGCCAGTTTCCTAAAGAACTGACTGGAGAAGGTATACTGCAGTATATTCTGCATACAAACTAATCCAGTAGAACATGTGTACACCAGAATAAATCTGGCCAACATTTATTGTATACTGTAAAAAAGGTATTTTGCTAAGAAAGGCTTAACATAAGTGCTAATGGTAACTCTATAGTCCCTATTCTATAAAAGCAAAAACAAAAAAACTCAAAGCTCTGAAAGATTAGTCTTAGGCTAGGGTGCCTGGGTGGCTCAGTGGGTTAAGCCGCTGCCTTCAGCTCAGGTCATGATCTCAGGGTCCTGGGATCGAGTCCCACATCAGGCTCTCTGCTCAGCAGGGAGCCTGCTTCCCTTCCTCTCTCTCTGCCTGCTTCTCTGTCTACTTGTGATCTCTGTCTGTCAAAAAAAAAAAAAAAAAAAAAAAAAAAAAAAAAAAAAAAAAGATTAGTCTTAGGCTAAGAGCTTGAAAGTGACTACACTGAGAATGGAATACAATCTCCCCACTCCAAAACTGTTGCTCTTGACTATATGCTATAATGTTTACCCCAGAATCTCCTTAAATAAGAGAAAGCACTTTATATCCTCTGCTGTGACTACTAGATTGTCTTAGGCAGTCAAAGGTTTGTGGTCCTCCACTCCAGCTGCCTATCACAATAATGCAGGTAGTTCTTTGAAAAATACATATTCCTGGCTCCCACTCTTGACTTACTAAAACAATCTCTATGGTTAAAACATAGGAATTAGAGTTTGGGGAAAGTTTTTCAGGAGATTCTGATGAATAGCAAGGTTTGAGAATCACTGGTGTAGGGACTACTTATACTTAAGTCTACAAAAGTTCATACATATATCTGCATATGCGATTATTAGGTTCAAATGAGGGTCCTGGCAGATTCTCTTACAGAGAATCTAGCCAACTGTTGTACCCAATGTATTAATTCAACAAATATGTGCTGGGCACAGATGCACTGAGATGCAAAAAATCAATAAAATTGCTGTTCTCTAGGATCAAAGCAGAATGTACTGAACACCACTAATAGAGAGCCATACACTCTACTTAGTATTAGTTAAGAGCAACCACTCAATCTAACTCCAGGCCCTGGAGAACTGGGATATCCTGTGATTCATCTTTGTATTCATTTTAGGTGCACTTGACAAAGGAACACTCCCAAGAGTCAGGAAAAGATTGCTTTCAGCATGTGAGCCCCAAATTGTAGTCTGCATGCAACTGAAGATAGACCAAAAGAGAGATGGCCCAGCCCCTAGAAAAGGGGTTTCTTAAGTGAAACAAGACCCAGACATACCAGGATTTTGGTTCTGGAAGGTCCATGTTCAAGTGAGGCAACATGGTCGCCCAGGTAGTCTACATTTTACCTTTCTGATTTACCACATTCTTTGTGGGTGGGCGGGGGTAGGGTGCTGGGAGGTTGTCCTACTGCCTCATTAGTCTGATCTAAAGAACATTCTTCTAGTCTCTAAAGCAATGGCTCAGGAGTGAAGACTTCCTCCCTTGGTTCCTTTCAGGACAGCTGAGAAAGAACTTTATAAAAGATTATATGAGATTGATCCAGAGAAGTTGGAGGAGTAGGAAGCACCAGGAATCCCTTTCTCTATCTACACAACAACAACTGTACTGGCAGGAACTGTATTAACCATCTTGGAGCTCTATTTAGAAGCTTGCAGCTTTCAATGGAAATCTTGGCCCTCAGGGAGTCTGGCCACCATTGTTTTAACCCCTATTGACTGGAGCTGCTTCCAGAACATTTGAAAGAATGACATATGTTTGGGTTTCTGCCCTGCCCTTTCCCTTATTTTTGGAATCACACATTTAAGGATTAGGTCACTCAAAAGCAAATAAATATATAGAGGAATTTAGAAAGCCACCATCACACAGGCTCAAGGAAAGACATTGGCTCAAAAAGACCTGAAGAGACCTTGAGATTTCAACTCTGCCTAATCCACAACACAGAGAAACCCTTTAACAATAAAAAACAAAACAAAAACAACAAAAAAAGAGCAAAATTGAGGGAAGGAAGAAAATCTGATTTTCAGAGTTAACACGTTAAAAGATTTAAATGTCCAGTTTTCAAAAAATGCAAAAATCACAGGCATACAAAGAAATAGAAATGTATGGTCCATTCAAAGGAACAAAATTAACTGACAGACACTGATTGAGGAAGCCCCAACATTGAGATCACTAGACAAAGACTTTTTAAAAACTGTCTTTTTAAAGAGGCTCAAAGAGGGTACCTGGGTGCCTCAGTTGGTTGAGTGACTGCCTTTGGCTAAAATCATGACCCCAGAGTCCTGGGATTGAGTCCCACATCGGGCTCCCAGCTCCAAGGGGAGTCTGCTTCTCCCTCTGACCTTCTCCCCTCTCATGTTCTCTCTCATTATCTCTCTCTCTCTCAAATAAATAAATAAAATCTTTTTTTTTTTTTTAAGAGGCTCAAAGAACTAAAGGAAGACAAAGGAGACAAAGGAAAGACAAAGGAAAACAATGCATGAATGAAATAAGAATATCAATAAAGAGAAATACATTATAAAAAGAAACCAAAAGAAATTCTGAGGCTGAAAGTTACAATCACTAAAATGAAAAATTCACTGGAGGGGCTCAAAAGCAGATTTGAGCAGACAGAAAAAAGTAGTGAAGACAATATAATTGAACAGAGCAAAAAAATAAAATAAAGACAATGAACAGAATCTAGGGTACCTGAGGGACACCACCAAATCAATCAATACATAGAATTGTGGGAGTCCTAGAAGGCAAGGAAAGAAAGAAAGGGACAGAAAGAATATTTGAATTAAAAATGGCTGAAAATCTTGGGGGCTGAAAATGGCCCAATTTTAATGAAAGGCATCAATCTACAAATCCAAGAAACTCAACAATCTCCAAGTATACACACATAATGGAACAGTACTCAGCCATAAAAAGGAATGGAATTTTTGTGTTTCTACATGATTACTTTGAAAACATTATGCTAAATGAAATAATCCAGGCACAGATGGACAAATATTGTATGAATCCACTTATATGAAGTACTTGGAACAAATTCATATAAAAAGAAAGTAGAATAGAGGCTGGGAAGAAATAATTTGAGAGTTACTATTTAAGAGATAAGGAGTTTATTTTGAGGGTGATAAAAGTTTTGGGTATAGGTAACGGTGATAACTATACAACACTATGAATGTACTTAATACCAATGAATTATACACTTACAAATGGCTAAGATGATAAATATTATGTGTATTTTACCACAAAAGACAAATAGAATAATGGGACAGAATAAAGTCCAGAAATAGAACCATTTATATATGGAAAAAACATTTTTTATAAAAATATAAAGGCAGTCAGTGGAGAAACAGTAGTTTTTACAGTAAAGGGGGCTGAAACATTTTGACAACCATATCCAAATAAATGAACTTAAATCTATATCTCACTTCATATACAAAATTTAAGATGGATCATAGACATAAATGTAAAACCTCAAACTATAAAACTCATAGAATAAAGCATAGGAAAAAATCTTTTTGACCTTGAATTAGGCAATGATATCTTAGATCTGAACTCAAAAGTACAAATATTAAAAAAAGATATACTGTACTTCATCAAATTAGCATTTTTGCTCTTTAAAAGACACTTGTAATAGAATGAAATGATGAGCGACAAACCAGGGGAAATATTTGTAAATCATTATCTGATTTATATCCAGTATATGTGCTTATATCCAGTATATTCTCAAAACATAACAGGAGTCCAGTTCTAGGTAAGATGAAGTAAACACAGAATACCTTTTTTCTCTAACTGACCACTGTAAAAACCTGGACAGAATGGATAATGCAGCTACTTGCAGATCAAATAGTACAGCTACTGAGAAAAAAGCAGAATGGGGAAGAAAACTATAATTCACTCACGACCAACTCTGCATTTCTTTTACCTCCAACATCTCTCCAGCGTGAATCCAATGCAGCCTCAAATATGAAAGTGAACATTATCATTCAGAAAAAGATGCAGAAGAATCCCCCTATATCTGGCCAAAGGAGTCAGTAAAAGAGAAAAGAAAAGAAAAACCCTAAAAGTTCAGAGAAAATCTTGGGGACAATTCATGGAGGTGGGAGAATTCAACCCATTTTCTCTAATCTCTGAAGTCACAGACTCCAAGATCTCCCACAGCGATAGTAGCAGCAACAACGGTTATCAACAAGAGACCACAGGACCCAAAATCCTAAAGGAAAAGAAACTTTTTCATTTGATTAAGTTAAGCCAGCAAGATAGCGGATCCAAAGCCTTTTATCAGTTTTTCCCCTGTCTACTCTTCCACCAAATGGTACTAGATGTGGAACAATTGAGGAAACAGGTGGTTTCTGACCAGAGATCCAAAAAGAGAAATCTCAAAAAACCTGAAAGTAGTATACAGATAGTGGAAAGGGAAAACAATTCCATAAAGTTCTGTAGGATCTCCTGGGCTCACTTCTTTCACCTGAATATGCACCGCTCTTATCCAAATTAGCATACTAAAGACACTGAGAACTAAAGTAACAATTTCACTTGGCTCCAAGACTAATTACTAGATGGCACACATATGGGACAAATTCAAATAACCCTGCAAAATTTTAAAACTGAATCAACAGTGGAATCACAGTCACAGAAGGAAGATTGGAACTTGCGCCTGAATCAAGCTAAAAACAAACAACAACAAAAACCCAACATTCTCTATGGAGTTAAATAAAACAGTTCTTAGTGTCATATAACAAAGGTCCAGAAATACAATCCAAAATTACTTGGAACATGAAGAAATACACAAATCTCAACTCACATGAGAAAACACAATCAACAGATGCCAACGACAAGATGACACCGATGTTGAAACTATCTGACAAAAACTTTAAAGAGCTACTATAAAATTTCAAATGGCAATTGTGAACATTTCTTTTTAAAGATTTTACTTTTCAATTTGACAGAGATCACAAGTAGGCAGGAGGGGGTGCGGGGGGAAGCAGGCTCCCTGCTGAGCAGACAGCCTGATGCGGGGGTTCGATCCCAGGACTCTGAGATCATGACCTGAGCCAAAGGCAGAGGCTGAGCCCACTGAGCCACCCAGGTTTCACATAAATAGAATAAACTATCCAAAAATTCATATGGAACCACAAAAGACCCCAAATAGACAAAGCGATACTAAGAAAAACAAAGCTGGAGGCATTATACTTCCTGATTTCAAACTATATGAGAAAGTTAGAGTAACCAAAAGAGCTTGGCACTAACATAAAAACAGATACCCAGACCAATATACCCAAAATGACAACCCAGGAGAAAACCCTCATGTGTGAAGAAGTCAAAAATACTTAATGGGAAAGACAAAGGAGTCAAAAATACTTAATGGGAAAGAAAAGTCTTTTCAATAACTGGTGCTGGAAAAAATGAATAACCACATGCAAAAGAATGAAATTGAACTCCTATTAATACCATTCACAAAAATTACCTTGAAGTGAGTTAAAGTGTTAAACATAAGACCTGAAATCACAAAACTCCTAGAAAAGGGGCACCTGGATGGCTCAGTGCGTTAAAGCCTCTGCCTTCAGCTCGGGTCATGATACCAGGGTCCTGGGATGGAGCCCCGCATCCGGCTCTCTGCTCTACAGGGAGCCTGCTTGCTCCTCTCTCTCTCTGACTGCTTCTCTGCCTACTTGTGATTTCTGTCAAATGAATAAATAGAAATAATCTTTAAAAAAAAAAAAAAAAAAAAAAACCTCCTAGAAGAAAACACAGAAAAAGCTCTTTGACATTAGTTGTGACAATGATTTTTGGGGATATGACACCAAAAACACAAGCAATACAAAAAAAAAGATAAGTGAGACTACATCAAGCTAAAACATTTCGGCATTGTGAAAGAAACAATAAGCAAAATGAAAAGGCAATATATGGAATGAGATAGAATATTTGCAAATCATCTGATAGGGGATTAAGCCACAAAATATAAAAGGAACTCATGCAACTCAATTATGAAACAAAAACAAACAAAAAAATCAGTCTGAGTAGATCATTCTCTAAAGGATGAGATCATTCTCTAAAGAAGACATACGAATGGACAACAGGTACATGAAAAGATTCTCCACATTACTAATTAGCAGGGAAACGCAAATCAAAACCACAATGAGATGTCACTTCATAGCTGTTAGAATGGCTATTATCAGAAAGCCAAGAAATAACAAGTGTTGGTGAGGATGTGGAAAAAAGGGAACACTGTATACTGTTGTGGGGATATAAATTGATGCAACTACAATGGAAACAGTATGGAGGTTCCTCAAAAAATTAAAAAGAAAGCTATCATGTGATCCAACAATCCCACTTCAGGGTAATAGCCAAAGGAAATGAAATCATTGTCCTAAAGAGATACCTGCACCCCTATTTTCGTTGCAGCATGCACAATAGCCAAGACATGGAAACAAAGCAAGTGTTCATCCAACCATGGTTAAACAAAGAAACATGATACATACACAATGGACTACTATTCAATAATGAGAAAGGAGGAAATCCCTCCATTTGTGACAACATGGAAGAACCCTAAGGGTATTATTCTAAGTGAAATGAGTCAGACAGAGATAGATATCATATGATCTCACTTACATATGGAATTTTTAAAAGCCAAATTCATAAAAACAGAGTGGAAGAGTGGTTGCCAGAGGCTTGAGGGGAAAAGAGAGATGTTGGGCAAAGAGTCGAAACTTACAGTCATAAGATGAATAAGTTCTGGGGACTAGGTGTAGCATGATGACTACAGTTAACAGTACTATGTTATATACTTGACAGTTGCTAAGACAGTAGATCTTCAATGTTCTCAACCCCCACACACAAAAAGATAATTACATCAGGTGATAGGCATGATAACTTACTGTGATAATCATTTTGCAATGTATATATTTTCTGTCCCTTTTTTCCTTCTCATCCTTCTAGTATTCATATCACATATATGTTAGTATGTTCAATGTGTCCCACATTTCTCTGAGGTTCAGTCATTTTTCTTCTTTTTTCTCTTTTTTTAGCTTACATGATCTTTATCAACCTATCCTCAAGTTTGCAGATTGTTTTTTTCTCACAGTTCAAATCTACTGTTCAGTCCCTCTAGTGAATTTTTCATTTTGGTTATTTTACTTTTCAAATCCGAAGTATCCTTTTCATTCTGTTTTATAATTTTTATCTCTTTATTAGTATGCTCTATTTGACCAGATGTTGTCATCACATAATCTTTTACTTCTTTAAGATGGCTTCCTTTAGCTCTTTGAACATATTTATAAAGTCTGCTTTGAACTCTTTGTTGAATCCTGTATCTGGCATCCTTCACAAGGAGTTACTCATACATGCTTTTTCTTCCTGTGTATGGGTCACCCTTCCTGTTTCTTTGCAGGTGCCATGATTTTTTATTGAAAAATGGACTTTTAGGTAATGTACTATATAAACACTGGATGCATCTTTTTCTCTGGTGCTTGTTTTGTCCTTGTTTGCTTTGAATTAATTTAGCAGCTTGGCTAAATCACTGAAGTAATAGACTTGTGGCCAATTTAACAGACTAGTGTTCTATTCCCCCTCTCCCTACCACAAACAAAGTGTGAGAACTTCTGTAGCTCATCAGAGGGTACAGCCTTGGGTATGGAACAGTCACGATGGCATGACTGGTTTTAGCAGGGCTCTCTAACTGCCTCTTTCCATGATTTTATTTTTTCTCACTTTTTAAAATTTTATTTTGTTCTTTAAGATTTTATTTATTTATTTGACAGAGAAAGAGAGCACAAGAAGAGGGAGGGCAGGCAGAGGGAGAAGCAGGCTCCCAGATAAGCCACCCAGGTGTCCCTCACTGATTTTTCTTTTAAGGGATCTGCCCCTTTTGATATTCCAACCAGCAGTCATTCTCCACTAATTGTTGGCTGATGATTGTTTTTTTTTTAAATTTTTTATTTTTTATAAACATATATTTTTATCCCCAGGGGTACAGGTCTGTGAATCACCAGGTTTACACACTTCACAGCACTCACCAAAGCACATACCCTCCCCAATGTCCATAATCCCACCCCCTTCTCCCAAACCCCCTCCCCCCAGCAACCCTCAGTTTGTTTTGTGAGATTAAGAGTCACACCCCAGGGATACAACTTGTTTCCCAGTCTGATCCAATAAAATACAGACAGGGGCAGTTTTTGAGTTTTTATTTAAGGTTTGTTCTGTTCCCAGGAAGGCTCTTCTTTCTGTCTCTAGGTCTTTCTAGTGAACTATGTGACCAATGATTTCTAGTGAACTATGTGACCAATGATTTACATCATTGCTCTCAATATAAATTTCTAGTTGATCAAACCGTTAAGATACCAATTTCATTTTATTCCTAGAGACCTCCCTCCTTAAAACTTCAAACTTTCTGCTCTCATCTGAGCTGGTTGCTTTCTAGGCCTGATGCAAAGCTGTCACCCTGGAGTATCTTTTGCCATCTTCCTGGAATTCCCTTTTTTTCAGGGGTCCCAGCAATTCCATGCCTATGTATATAACCAAGAAAAATGAAAACACATGTCCCTACAGAAATGTGTGCATCTGTCTTATTCATAACAGCTAAAAAGTGGCAATAACTCAAATGTCCACCAATTGGATAAATAAAATGTAAATCCATACAATACAATATTATTCAGCTATTAATAGAAATCAAATGCTGATACATGCTACAACATGGATGAAAACATTTTTAAGTGAAGGAAGCCAGTCAGAAAAGACCATCTACTATATGATCCATTCATAGGAAAGTCCAGAATAAGGAAATTTCGAGAGATGTATAGGGGCTGGGGGAGAGTGGGTCAGAGCAATGGTAACTAAAGGATACAAGGTTTTTTTCCTTGAGGTTGATAAAGACATTCTAAAATTGACTACGGTAATATTTGCACTTATTTGTAGATACATTAAAAAGCACTGAATTGTGTACCTTAATTAGGTAAACTGGACATGATTTATATCTCAATTAAGCCATTTTAAAAATTAAAGCTAATGTAGATCTCTATTGGCAACCTACAACTGTCACTGAATCTTGCTATTCTACCAACATATGAGAGTAACTCTTTAACAGAACCTCTTGAGAAACTTCCCTTCACATCTCATTGACCAGGACTGGTTTTCCTTCTGCTTTTAAAAACAATCACCAGTATGGAACCAGGATCACCACATTAAATTAGTTCATGATTTACTTCATGGAAAATGGGTAAATAATCTAAACAAAATCAGAGTTTTGCCCAAAAGAATGAAGAAGGCAATAGCCATTACACAGGCTAACAATGTTTGCTACACATTTACTAAACATTACCAGGTTTCTCTCACTCCCTTTCTACTGTCGTAATTTTTCCTCATAACTAACTACCTTATGAAGTTGGCAAGAGAAAGACCTACTTTTACAGATGATAAAACTGAGTCACAAAGATGCAAAGTAGCTTAATCATAGTTGTATGGTCTGGTAAGTGATGGAGGTAGGACTCAAACACAAGTTTTTCTGACTCAAGATTTTAAATTAGAATTATAAAAACCACACCCTTACTAATTAGGATTTGTACTAAACCAAGTGTTATTTGTAGTTTTTATAACTTCCCATTGAAAGATCCTCTAGATCACAATTCTTATTTAAAGCTTTTTACTTTCCCCTTTAACAAATACAACCAGTTCATTTTCTCTCCAGGTGACCTCTTTTCAACATACTCTCCTACACCAATATCCTGTGCTCTCACTCAAACAAGGAATTATTCAGCTAAGAATTTTGCATTCCTACTAAAGAAATCGTTGTATACTTCATGGAATTAAACAGAATGAAGAATTTTAAATTGAGTTCTTGGTCTCTATCTCTAATAGCTTTTCATTCATAATTATAGTATTTGTAATGAGTGCATTGGTGATGACAGAAATCCACCATAACATTTTCCATTGTGTAAATTAGCTTCAGACTCTTATTTAATGACTTATTAATCAACCACAGTCAGTCAATAGTGTATCACATTAAACCTCTGAACAACACAAGCAAAGAATTTTTATTTGCTCTCCATGTAGCCCATGGAGTAATCTTTAGCAATATGAATCTGTTCAAACATCCATCCACAGTTCTATCACATCTCCATCTGCAGTTCTATTAGAAAAGGTCAGCTTAGGTTAGTTCACTGTCAGCAGCTAGAAAGTTGCTAGAATGCATAAGCTTAATTGCTTTATTGTTACTATCACTGTGCCTGTTTAGAATTCTGGTACATAAAACTTCTGAGATACTAAATCTTCATTTAGGTTACCAAGAAGAATTACTTAAGTTTGGATTCTTACCCATAAGCCACTCTTATTACTAATGCCACAGATGAGCACATTTGAAACACTTTGTACATCAGTAATAGGTAAAGTAATATTTTAATTACTTTACTGCCTATTCCACTTGTACCATCCTGAGGGTTCAAAAAGTTAATCAGTCAATGAATACAATATTCCATTGGGATACATAGCCAGGAACTGTCAATACAGAACAAAAGCATTATATCTTTGGCTAGATTAAATAGGGAAAAGCTAAAATGAATTTATAATTTTGCTTGTTTACTTGTTTATCTAGAAAAATAATTATTTATAATCCCTTTTAATTACAGTAATTCTTAACTTTGTTACACACTAGAATCACATGGAGAGATTTAAAAAATGATAGTGGATTTCACCCACAATATATTTAACTAGTACAGGGAGCAACTTGGGCATCAGATTTTTAAAATTCCCCCTGTGGTTGTAATATGCACTGAAAATTAAGAAAAACGATGGACTGTTAATACATGTATACCTGTATGTCTATGTACATGAATATGTGTGTTGAGAGTAGTCATGAAGAGACCAAAAACAGCACAAGGTCTTTAGGACATAAAATTGAGCTGGAGACCTCACGTTTCCTGTGAGTAGAATTATTTTTAAAATTCTGAAAACAGAAGTTAGTAATTAATATATAAATACATTATCATATTGAACACTCACATATAATATTCTTACTATGTGGCAAGCTCCCAGATGCTGGCTACAGATGCTGGCTAAAACATACTTAATTTGTGATTGGTGTTTAACAATATATATGCATATTATAACATATATATAATAATAATATATATTGTTCCACCTCTATATTCTTGGGATGAATACATGTCAAGTGCAGGCCATACGTACTTTTTTATGTAGTTTCTTCTGTTAACCTCCATTTAATGAAAGATTCCTGAGCCTAATTCATGAACTCTAGTGTCTTATTACTGCTTGGCACTCTACAGATCTGTGCTAGTAGTAATAATGTGAATTCTTCATTGGCACTGCCTTTCTCATGTTGCTAGCGGTCAGCGTTCACCATATAACTAAATTAGCTCTTAAACTCAAAATCTGTAATGCAACCCCGTTCCTTTCAAGATTAGAAAATAGCAGCAGAAAAATCCACAGCTGTCTAGATACACTGCCATAGTCACAGAACCTGAAGCAGCTTTTTTTTTTTTTTTTTCCCAATTAGCAAAGGGTTTCCTTGGGAACTAAATTACTATTCCTCATTCATCCATCTGTCTTCTTCCTCTTGGTACTGAGTGAAGGAATAGAAATTATTTTGCACACGATATTAGAGATGACATAAAGAAACTGTCCAGTTTTTCCTTAAACTAGTCGTTTAAAGAGGGAACTTAGTTTTTTCCTTTATAAAAATTTAAACATACACTTAAAGAACACTTTCCAAAAACTCTTAATCATTTCCACATAGTCTCTGCCAGAGTTTAAGTGTGCCTTTTAAATGCTTGTGAGCCCAATTTATTTTTCTAGGTCCTTCAATTAAAAAAGACCCTATGAATGGTAAAAAAACCTTCCTCCCTTTACTCTGGGAATAGCCAAAATCGTATATCCTTTGCACATGCCCACAGATGGCTTTTATCAATGACTACTTAATACTTTATTTTCTTTATCTTGCTTTACAAAAACTTTAATTTTTTTCTTTCTTATACTGTAAGAGGCAAAGATTTCCTACATAAGTTATGCTAATAGTTTTATATGTTAGCATAATGGAAAAAAGAGCATTTCTTAAAATTTTTTCATAATTTTATTAATTTGGTATTCATCATCATTAGACATCAGGGAAATTCAAATCAAAACCACATTGAGATACCACCTTACACCAGTGAGAATGGCAAAAACTGACAAGGCAAGAAACAAATGTTGGGGAGAGGATGGAGAGAAAGGGAAACCTTCTTACACTGTTGGTGGGAATGCAAGCTGGTGCAGCCACTTCGGAAAACAGTGTGGAGGTTCCTTAAAAAATTAAAAACAGAACTGTCCTATGACCCAGCAATTGCACTACTGGGTATTTACCCCAAAGATACAAATGTAGTGAAAAGAAAGGCCATATGCTCCCCAACGGCTCCTGTTTATAGCAGCCGTGCCCACAATAACCAAATTGTGGAAAGAGCAGAGATGCCCTTCAACAGATGAATGGATAAAGAAGATGAGGTCCATATATACAATGGGATATTACTCAGCCATCAGAAAAGATGAACACGCAGCTTTTGCATCAACATGGTTGGGACAGGAGGAGATTATGCTGAGTGAAATAAGTCAAGCAGAAGAAGTCAACTATCATATGGTTTCACTTATTTGTGGAACATAAGGAATAACATGGAGGACATTAGGAGAAGGAAGGGAAAAATGAAGGGGGGTGGGAATGAGGGGGGACACAAACCATGAAAGACTGTGGACTCCGAGAAAAAAAATGAGGGTTTGGGGGGGTGGGTTAGCACAGTGATGGGTATTAAGGAGGGCATGTGTTGTGATGAGCACTGGGTGTTATATGCAAACAATGAATCATGGAACACTACATCAAAAACTAATGATGTATGGTGACATAACAATAAAAAATTTTTTTCATAAAATTATGACATAATTATGGAAAACATGAGAGGAAGATCACCTATAACCTTGCTATCATTTAAATAACTCTTGGCATTTTCATGTTTCCTTTCCAGTCTTTCTTTCTGTGCATTTGTTTCTGTACATAATATTGTAGAATCATTTTTGTACCTGATGTTTTCCAGTTACTATAACCTAAGCACTTTTCATGTTATTACATAATGTTTATATCCATTTTTTAGATCTCAATTCAAAGGTCGCATTTTTTAAATTTTTTTGTTTGTTTTTTAATCTAGTAATCTTTTCACCCAAGCTCAAATTCAGAACCCCAAATCAAGGGTCATGTACTCTTCTGACTTAGCCAGCCAGGCACCCCCAAAGGTCACATCTTTAATTAATGATGCTTTTCCTAACATATGATTCCATGTCAGGTTATCTTATTATTTGCTTTTGTAGAACCAAGTTCCTTTCCTATATAGTACTAATCATAAATGTAATTATTTCATCTGTCTTTTTCACAAGGCTATAAAATATAAAACCTCCATGAGTACCAAGACCATGTCTATCTACTTCTCCTCATCACTATATAACTTGAAAAAATGTTGCAACATAGTAGGCATTCATATTTAACAAATATCTATTGACATGCCCCTAGGTGCCAACAACAACAATTAAATTTGTTTAATAAGTAATACTATTTTTTATGGCCATTTGACAATCTGTCTGATCTATATTGTAATTTAACCATTCGCTACTGTTGGACATTTAGATTTTTTCCAGGTTGTTACTATTATTAATAATGCTTCAGTGAGTATCTTTGTGTATACAATATTTTCAATGTTTACAATTATTCCCTTATAACTGCTTCACAGAAACAGAAATGCTCAATCAAAAGGCAAATATATTGATATGGTTCTTTAAAAAACAAACAAACAAAAGATAGTATTCATTTGAGAGAGAGTGAGGGAGAAGAAGACTCTCCTCTGAGGAGGGAGCCCAATGCAGGACTGGATCCCAGGACACTGGCATCATGACCTGAGCTGAAGGCAGATATTTAACCCACTGAGCCACCCAGTCGCCTCTCTTATGGTTCTTGATACATATTATTTCCAATTTTTTTCTAATTTAAAAAGCCAAAAGTAATAAACTGATATTCCAATTTACTTTTGAGAAAAGTGCTTTAAAGTTACTAGTAGTTAAAGGATAATTTATTATTTTAATTATAATTTTTGTTTAAGGTTGAATTTTTTTTTAAAATAAGGTTGAATTTTTAATAGTTATTTGCATTTCTTTTAGGGGCGCCTGGGTGGCTCAGTGGGTTAAGCCTCTGCCTTCAGCTCAGGTCATGATCTCAGGGTCCTGGGATCGAGCCCCACATCGGGCTGTCTGCTCAGCGGGGAGCCTGCTTCTCCCTCTCTCTCTACCTGCCTCTCTGCCTGCTTGTGATCTCTCTCTCTGTCAAATAAATAAATAAAACCTTTAAATTTAAAAAAAAGTTACTAGTAGTTAAAGGATAATTTATTATTTTAATTATAATTTTTGCTTTAGGTTGAATTTTTAATAGTTATTTGCATTTCTTTTAAATCAACATTTCTACTACTATCATGATACTTCTAAGCTGAAAGGGTGGACAAATTTGATGCAGTAGAAAAACACATTATATATTATATAAAAATATGAAAACACAAATACATTCTTAGTTACTGTCATCAATAAATGAATCTCTATTTTCCAATGCAAGTAGTTGATATTAAATATAGCCACAAGTTGTAGACAACCTAAATGAGTAGCATTAAGTTGATTTCTCTCCCTGGCAAGTGGCTCAGGGTTGTTACAGCACTCGGAGGATCCTAGCTCCCTCTATATAGCTTTATTCTGTATGACCTCTATATTATGGCCCAAGAGAGTAACATCTTGATTCCACACAGCAAAGTAGATGGAAGAGATTAAGATGAGGCAAATGGCATGTGCCACCTAATCTCTTAAGAATGTTTTCTAAAAGTTGCCATGAGATCATATTTCCATTTACAACCCTGGCTAGAACTTAGTCATATTGACATAGGTAAGTGCAAGGGAAGCTATGGAATATAGCCATAGCCTCTATTTTTTTTTTAAGTTTTTTAAAAATTCCAGTTAACATACAGTGTAGTATTAGTTTCAGGTATACAATTTAATGATTCATTGCTTAGATATAACACGCGGTGGTCATCACAAACAGGTGCCTTCCTTAATCCCCATCACCCATTTAACACCCTGCCCACCTTTCCTCCAGTAATCCTCAGTTTGTTCTCTATAATTAAGAGTCTATTTTCTGGTTTGCCTCTCTTTTTCCCCACCTATGTTCATCTGTTTTGTTTCTTAAATTCCACCTATGAGTGAAATCAGATGTTATCTGTCTTTCTATGACTGACTTATTTCACTTAGCATAATACTCTCTAGCTCCGGCTCTACAACTGAGGACGCTCACTGCTCTCGGCGCCCGGCCCAGCTTCCTTCAAAATGTCTACTGTTCACGAAATTCTCTGCAAGCTCAGCTTGGAGGGTGATCACTCCACGCCCCCAAGTGCATATGGGTCGGTCAAAGCATACACCAATTTTGATGCTGAGCGTGATGCTCTGAACATTGAAACGGCCATCAAGACCAAAGGTGTGGATGAGGTCACCATTGTCAACATTTTGACCAACCGCAGCAATGAACAGAGACAGGATATTGCCTTCGCCTACCAGAGAAGGACCAAAAAGGAACTTGCATCAGCGCTGAAATCAGCCTTGTCCGGCCACCTGGAGACAGTGATTTTGGGCCTATTAAAAACACCTGCTCAGTATGACGCTTCTGAGCTGAAAGCCTCCATGAAGGGACTGGGGACTGATGAGGACTCCCTCATTGAGATCATCTGCTCAAGGACCAACCAAGAGCTTCAGGAAACTAACAGATTCTACAAGGAAATGTACAAGACTGATCTGGAGAAGGACATCGTTTCTGACACATCTGGTGACTTCCGCAAGCTGATGGTTGCCCTTGCAAAGGGTAGAAGAGCAGAGGATGGCTCTGTCATTGATTATGAACTGATTGACCAAGATGCCCGGGATCTCTACGATGCTGGAGTGAAGAGGAAAGGTACTGATGTACCTAAGTGGATCAGCATCATGACTGAGCGGAGTGTGTGTCATCTCCAGAAAGTATTTGATAGGTGCAAGAGCTACAGCCCTTATGACATGTTGGAGAGCATCAAGAAGGAGGTCAAAGGAGACCTGGAAAGTGCTTTCCTAAACCTGGTCCAGTGCATTCAGAATAAGCCCCTGTATTTTGCTGACCGGCTGTACGACTCCATGAAGGGCAAGGGGACTCGTGATAAAGTTCTGATAAGAATCATGGTCTCTCACAGTGAAGTGGACATGTTGAAAATTAGGTCTGAATTCAAGAGAAAGTATGGCAAGTCCCTGTATTACTACATCCAGCAAGACACGAAGGGCGACTACCAGAAAGCGCTGCTGTACCTGTGTGGTGGGGATGACTGAGGCCCACGACAGTTAAGCATCCAGGAGTGGTGCTCCTTTGTTTCCAGCTAACAATTCTAGAAAGTAGCTTATGACTAATAGTCCCCTTGCGCCCGTCCCTGCAGGGATGGCGTATCACCCGCTCCCCATCCTTATTGCAGTTGCCTAAGCATTGCCTGCCTCTCATGTCTAGTCTCTCCTTTTAGCCAAAGAAATGAACATTCCAAGGAGTTGGAAGTGAAATCTATGATGTGAAACACTTTGCCTCTTGTGTACTGTGTCATAAACAGATGAATAAACTGAATTTTTACTTTATAAACAAACAAACAAAAAATACTCTCTAGCTCCATCCGCATCATTGCCAATAGCAAGAGTTCATTCTTTTTGATGGCTGAGTAATATTCCACTCTAGATACATACTACCTCTTCTTTGTCTATTCATTGGTTGATGGACATTTGGGCTCTTGGCTGTTGCTGATAATGTTTCCATAAATATCCAGGTGCAGGTATTCCCTCAAATATGTATTTTTGTATCTTTTGGGTAAATACATACTAATGCAATTGCTGGATTTTAGGAAACCTTATTTTTAACTTTTTGAGGAACCACCATACTGTTTTCCAGAGAGGCTGCATTCCAACGAACACTATAAGAGGGTTTTCATTCCAACGAACACTATAAGAGGGTTGGTTCTCTGTTATCTGCATCCTTGCCAACACCTGTTCTTTCCTGTGTTAAGTGCAGCCATTCTGATGGCCATGAGGTGATCTCATTGTAATTTTTATTTGAATTTCCCTGATGAGATTTATATTGCCATCTTTTCATGTGTCTGTTGCAATCTGGATGACTTCTTTGAAAAAGTGTCTATTCATGTCTTCTGCCCATTTTTAAACTAAACTACTGGTTTTTTTTTTGGTGTTGAGTTTTTTAAGTACTTTATGTATTTTGGATACTAACTCTTTATCAGATATGTGATTTGCAAAGATCTTCTCCCATTCTGTGAGTTGACTTTTGGTTTTGTTGATTGCTTCCTTTGCTGTACAGAAGCTTTTTTATCCTGATGAAGTCCCAGTAGTCCATTTTTGCTTTTATTTCCCGTGCCTTTGGAGACATGTCTAGCAAGAAGTTGCTGCAGTTGGGCATCTAAGTGGTTCAGTCGGTTAAGCATCTGCCTTTGGCTCAGGTTAATGATCTTGGGGTCTTGGGATGGAACCTGGCGTTGAGCTCCCTGCTCAGTGGGGAGCTTTCTTCTCCCTCTTCTCCTTGCTCTGGCTCTCTCTTGCTATCTCTCTCTCTCTCAAATAAATAAATAAATAAATAAGATCTTTAAAAAAACGTTGCTGAGGCTGAGTTCAGAGGTTGATACCTGTGTTCTCTTCTAGGATTCTGATGGTTTCCTATCCCATATTAAGATCTTTCATCCATTTTGAATTTATTTTTATGTATGGTGTAAGAAAATGGTCCAGTTTCATTATTTTGCATGTTGCTGTCCAGTTTTCCCAGCACAATTTGTTAGTCTTTTTTCCATTGGATGTTCTTTCCTGCTATGTCAAAGATTAGTTGGCCATACAGCTATAGGTTCATTTCTGGGTTTTCTGATCTGTTCCATGGATCTATGTGTCCGTTTTTGTGCCACTACCATACAGTCTTGATCACTACACCTTTGTAATACAGCTTGAAGTCCAGAATTGGAATGCCTTCAGCTTTGCTTTTCTTTTTCAAGATTGCTTGGGCTACTCAAGGTCTTTTGTGGTTCCATACAAATTTTAAGATTGTTTGTTGTAGCTCTGCGAAAAAATGTTGGTGGTATACTCTTTTAAGGTTTTATTTATTTTTCAGGGAAAGACAGAGACAGAGACAAAGAGAGAGGAAGCACAACCAGAGGGAATGGGAGGCAGAAGGAGAAGCAGGTGCCCTGCTAAGCAAGGAGCCTAGTATGGAACTCAATCCCAGGACCCTGGCATCATGACCTCAGCCAAAGGCAGATCCTTGACCAAATGAACCAGCCAGGCATCCCAATGCTGATGGTATTTTGACAGGGATTTCATTAAGCATACACATGGCTTTGGGTAGGATGAATATTTTAACAATATTTGCTCTTTGGGAATGTTTTTCCACTTCTATGCATCACCCACAATTTCTTTTGTGTTTTATTATTTTCAAAATATAGGTATTTTACCTCTTTGGTTAGATTTATTCCTAGATTAAGTCTTACAGGTTTTGATGCAATTATAAATGGGACCAATTCCTTGATTTCTCTTTCTGCTGCTTCATTATTGGTGTATAGAAATCCAACAGATCGCTGTACATTGATTTTGTATTCTGTGACTTCACTGAATTCATGTGTCAGTTCTGGCAGGTTTTGGTGGAATCTTTCAAGTTTTCTATATAGAACATCAAGCCATCTGTGAAGAGTCAAAATTTGACTTTTTCCTTAGCAATCTGGGTGTCTTTTGTTTCTTTTTTGTTGTCTGGTTACTGACCATAGTCTCTATTTTAAGGCCCAGATAAAAGCTCTATTGCTGATGACAAAGATGTACATATTAAAGAACTACTACTGGCCTCTGCCATAGTAATGTAATACAGTTCAGATAATCTACAAATAATTTACAGATGTCCATTTTTAGATGACCAATCTTATACACTCCACTCAGACCTTTTAAAAGAGCAATAGTTACCAATTGACAAAAAATGATCAGATTTCATTGCAAATTTATTCTGCTTGTTTTTAAATACCCCTGCAACAGCTAGACCTGAGTCCTCTGAACATGTGCATAAATGGCAATAGAGTTAGGCTACTAACAGTGGACCAAAACCTTCATCCCATAAGAAGCCACTTTTTTCTTTTCCTTTATGATGTATTTTTTTGTTGGGACAACTAGAAAAACTCCAAAATACTGACTTATTTATTTAGATTTATTGAACATCTACTATATATTAGGTTAATTGGTAATTAACAGAAAAAGGAATATGTATAAATTGGCAAATAGAATAATGAACTTCTCATTAAATAACATTTCTTATAGAAGTAGGAATGGAAATCAATCAAATGGGAAAGATACAGTTAAAGCACCAGATCACCAAACTCATTTTCAGAATTCTTAAAAGCAAATATTTTGTTGTAAAACAAAAACAAATAAAAATACCATAAGGACATTAACAGCTTTTATATGATTCTGTCTTGCATGTATTGTATATACTTCCTTCTGACAGCACAAAGGATCTTTTTCCTTAAAAATATTTAGCAAACAATACACATTCAGTTAAGACTACTGTAACTGGTGAATGCAAATGAACTCCCTCAAAAATTGGTATTGCACTGTAACCACTTTTCAAATGCTACTCATAAAGTGGCTCTGCTAGTATGAGTTTTTCAAGTTAACCCCGCACCAAAAAGGGACATAATTCCCCTGCCAGAGATGCATATAACTCTATGCCTTTTTGTTAAGTTTGTTATAACTTGGTTTTACCCGGTAATCCTATTGAATTTCATAATGTAACATAAAATTTTAGACATTTTATGTACGTATGTACATATCCTGCTTCTCCAGAGGAAAGAAAGATTGCCAGGCTACAGGAAGTATCTTGGTAATGTAGACAATAGAAGACAGGATATTTTGAGCCATTATTCCTTCCATGTAATTACTATAAAAATCAATGAAAAGGTAAAAATAAATGGTAATTACTGTTATGAAGGGCAAATGGAGGTAGCTGTGAATTACCCTATATGATTTAGTTCTGTGAAGTGTGATGTCCTGAAAAGCCCCCAGATGGCATTACAGTCTTGTTTTTCCCAAGTCATTTGTTTTCATATGGCACTAATCAGAAACTACTTCAACAAGAAATTCCCTTTACTCCAATGATAAATGTGAATGCGAAAAATACTATTTTCTTAATTTGTTTACTTCTCTAAGTTAAATAAATTCTCTTAATTCTGAAGTAGCTTTGAAATTAAAATGTGTTTTGAATAAAATAAGAGAAAACATTTTCTAAATAAGATAGTCTATAAACCAAAATTTCCAGAAAAAGAACAAAATATGAAAAATTTTTTCAAGGTTACTATCTTTAAGAATCCATAATGTACATTTAAATAAATGTATATGCACAGTATAAAGATAATCCCAAATGAACATTCTCAGAGGAGAGGTTTGTTTGCAACTGTCACTAATTTTCTTTGTGACCTCTGAAAATTGTTAATTTTCTTAGACTCAGTTTCTCTGATTTCAAAGAACACACATTTATTGAACTGAACAACACTCGTAAGATTGTTACCTAAGGGGCGCCTGGGGGGCTTAGTCATTAAGTGTCTGCCTTCATCTCAGATGATCCCAGGGTCCTGGGATTGAGCCCCGCAATGAGCCTCGCATCAAGCCCTGCATTGAGTCCCGCATTGGGCTCTCTGCTCAGTGGGAAGCCTGCTTCTCCCTCTCCCACTCTCCCTGCTTCTGTTTCCTCTCTTGCTATATCTCACTCTGTCAAAAAATATATATAAAATCTTAAAAAAAAAAAAGATTGTTACCTAAATGCTAGGAGTTGGTATAGGGAGTACACTTTTTAGCTAGTACTAAATAAAGGAAATTGTATATTAATTTCAGGCATGTGACCAACAGAATTAAATTGTAAAAATTACTATAATGAATACTAAAATGAAAATAATCTTTATTACATTGTCCTGCCCAGTTATTTATATTCACCAAAATAAATCTGTTTAAATTACTGTTCTATGTACTTGTATACTTCAGTTTTCACACATCAATCTTCTATGAATTATTCTGAAAATATATAATATCAAACTTACCAAACTATATTTGAGTTAGACACCATAATCAATTCTACTGTTTGAGTTTCTAAGGACTTTAACCCCTTACAAAATTTGTAAGGGTTTTTTTTTTAATTTTTTTAAAAAAAACTTAAGTTTTTTTTTTAAGATTTTATTTATTTTATTTGACAGATAGAGATCAAAAGTAGGCAGAGAGGCAGGCAGAGAGAGAAGGAAGAGGAAGCAGGCTCCCTGCTAAGCAGAGAGCCCAATGCGGGGCTCGATCCCAGGACCCTGGGATCATGACCTGAGCCGAAGACAGAGGTTTTAACCCACTGAGCCACCCAGGTGCCCCCAAAATTTAAGTTTTTATTTTAATTCCATTTAGTTAAAATACAGTGTTATGTTAGTTTCAGGTGTATAATACAGTGATTCAACAATTCTATGTATCACCCAGTGCTCTTTACAAGAAGTGCCCTCCTTAATCCCCATTCACCTATTTCACTAACCCCCTAACCCTCTCCCTTCCAGTAAACATCAGTTTGTTCTCTATAATTAAGAGTCTGTTTCTTGGTTTGTCTCCTTTTTCCCACTGGTTCATTTGTTTTGTTTCTTAAGTTCTTTATATGAGTAAGAGCATATGATGTTTGTCTTTCCCTTATTTTGCCTAGCATTATACATATAACTCTAGCTCCACCCATGTTATTGCAAATGGAAGATTTCATTCGTTTTATGGCTTAGTAATATTCCTTTGATGTGTGTGTGTGTGACATCTTCTTTATCCATTTATCAACCAGTGGACACAGGACACAGGACACAGCTTCTGTATCTTGAGTAATGTAAATAATGCTGCTATAAATGTAAGGGGTGCATACATCTCTTTGAATTAGTGTTTTTGAATTTTTGGGTAATACCCAGTAGTGTTATTGCTGGATTGTAGGGTAGCTCTATTTTTGACTTTTAGAAAAAACTCTATACTGTTTTCCACAGTGTCTGCACCAGTTTGCATTCCCACTAACAGTACAAGAGGCTTACTTTTTCTCTACATAGTCACCGACACCCATTGTTTCTTATGATTTCAGTGATTTTGACAAGTGTGGTTTTACAGTGCATTTCCCTGGTAGTAAGTGATGATTAACATCTATTCATGTGTCCATTGGCCATCTGGATGTCTTCTCTGAAGAAACGTCAGTTTGCGTCTCCTGCCCATTTTTAAACTGGACTCTGGTTTTTTTGGTGTTGAGTTTTAGAAGTTTTTTATGTATTTTGGATACTACCCTTTTATCAGTTATATCACTTGCAAAATTCTTCTCCCATTCTGTGGGTTATCTTTGGTTTCATTGGTTGTTTCCTTTGCCCTGGAGAAGCTTTTTGTTTTGATGTGGTTCCTATAGTTTATTTTTGCTTTTGTTTACCTGTGTCAGTAGATGTACCTAAAAAAACGTGGTTATGATCAATGTCAAAGAGGTTCCTGCCTGTATGTATTCTCATCTAGGATTTTGATGATTTCAGATTTCACATTTAGGTCTTTAATCCATTATGAATTTATTTTTGGGTATGGTGTAGGAAAGCAGTCCAATTTCTTTTGTATGTTGATGCCAAGTTTTCCTATTATCATTTGTTGAAGAAACTATCTTTTTTTCACTGGATAGTCTTTCCTGCTTTGTCAAAGATTAATCAACCAGCAGTTGTGGATTTATTTCTGGGTTTTCTATTCTGTTCTATTGATGTATGTGTCTAAATTTGTGCCAGTACCACACTGTTTTGACTACTACAGATTTTTTTTCAATTGTTTTTTCATTTAAATTCAATTAATTAACATATAATGTATTATTAGTTTCAGAGGTAGAGTTCAAAGATTCGTCAGTTATATATAACACCCAATACTCATTACATCATGAGCCCTGCTTAATGTCCATTACCCAGTTACCCCATGCACCCACACATCTCCCCACCAGCAAATCTCAGTTTGTTTCCTGTCATTAGGAGTCTCTTAGGGTTTGTCTCCCTCTCTGATTTTCATTTTTTTTCCCTCCCTTTCCCTATGATCTGTTTTTTTTTCTTAAATTGCACATGAGTGAGATCATGTTTATCTATGATTGATTTATTTCGCCTAGCATAATACTCTCTAGTTCCAACCATTGCAAATAGCAAGACTTCATTATTTTTGATGGCTGAGTAGTATTCCAATTGTGGGCATATGTATGTACACACACACACACACACACACACACACACACAGACGTGTAGACACATATATACACCACATCTTCTTGATCTATTCTTCTGTCAATGGATATCTGGGTTCTTTCCATAGTTTGGCTATTGTGAATATTGACGCTATAAACATCAGGGTGCAGGTGCCTCTTCAGATCACTACATATCTATCTGTGGGGTAAATACCTAGTAGTGCAATTGCTAGGTAATAGGGTAGCTCTAACTTTAAACTTTCTGAGGAACCTCCATATGTTCTCCAGAGTGGCTTCACCAGCTTGCATTCCCAACAACAGTGTAAGAGGGTTCCCCTTTCTCCACATCCTCACCAACACTTATAATTCCCTGGGTTGTTAATTTAGCCATTCTGATGGTGTGAGGTGGTATAATATTGCATTTTTGATTTGTATTTCCCTAATGCCAAGTGATGAGGAACACTTTTTCATGTACCTCTTGGCCATCTATATGTCTTCTTTGGAGAAATGTCTGTTCATGTCTTCCACTCATTTCTTGAGTGGATTATTTGTTCTTCAGGTGTTGAGTCTGATAAGTTCTTTATAGATTTTGGATACTAGCCCTTTATCTGATATGTCGTTTGCAAATATCTTCTCCCATTCTGTTGACTGTCTTTTGGTTTTGTCAACTGTTTCCTTTGCTGTGCAAAAACTTTATCTTTATGAAATCCCAATTGTTTGTTTATTAATTAATTAATTAGTTAATTTTTTAAATTTCCCTTGCCTTTGGAGATGTGTCTAGCAAGAAGTTGCTGCAGCCAAGGCCACAGAGGTTGCTGCCTGTTCTCCGCTAGGATTTTGATGGATTCCTGTCTCACGTTTAGGTCTTTCATCCATTTTGAATCTATTTTTGTGTATGGTTTAAGGAAATGGTCTAGTTTCATTCTTCTGAAGGTGGCTGTCCAATTATCTGAACACCATTTGTTGAAGAGACCTTTTTCCACTCTTTCCTGCTTTGTGGAAGATTAGTTGACCACATATATGGTTAGGAGTCCATTTCTGGGTTTTCTATTCTGTTCCATAGATCTATGTTTGTTTTTGTACCGGTACCATAATATCAACGATCAAACCTCTGTATATAGCTTGAAGTCCAAAATTGTGATGCTATCAGCTCTACTTTTTTTTTCTTTTTTATTATGTTCAGTTAGTGAGCATATAGTACATCATAAGTTTTTGTTGTAGTATTCAATTCATTAATAGTGTATAACACAGTGTTCATCCCACTCCTTAATACCCATCACTCCATTACACCATCCCTCCACCCCCTTCCTTTCTATAACCCTCCGTTTGTTCCCTGGAGTCCAGAGTCTATCATGGTTTGATTCTTTTGGCTATTTGAGGTCTTCTCTGGTTCCATACAAATTTTAGGATTATTTGTTCCAGCTCTGTGAAAAAAGTTGATGCACTGAATCAAAAAGTTGATTGTGTTGAATATATAGATTGCTCTAGGTAGTACAGACATTTCAACATTTGTTCTTCCAATAAATGAACATGGAACATTTTTCCATTTCTTTGTGTCTGCCTCAATTTCCTTCACGAGTGTTCTATAGTTTTCTGAGTACAGATCCTTTGCTTCTTTGGTTAGTCTTATTTCTAGGTATCTGATGGAGTTTTGGTGCAACTGTAAATGGGATCAACTCCTTAATATCTCTTTCTTCTGTCTCACTGTTAATGTATAGAAATATAACTGATTTCTATGCATTGATCTTATATCCTGTCACAATGCTGAATTTCTGTATGATTTCTAGCAATTTTGGGGTGGAGTCTCTTGGTTTTTCCACATAGAACATCATGTCATCTACAAAGAGTGAGGGTTTGACTGCTTTGTCCATTTGAATGCCTTTTATTTCCTTTTGTTGTCTGATTCTGAGGCTAGGACTTCTAGTAATATGTTGAATAGCAGTGGTGATTGTGGACCTCCCTGTAGCATTCCTGACCTTAGGAGGAAAACTCTCAGTGTTTACACAGTGTAATGATATTCACTGTGGGCTTTTCATATATGGCTTTTATGATATTGAATTATGTTCCCTCTACTCCTACACTGTGCAAGAAAGAATGTTGTACTTTGTCAAACGCTTTTTCTGCATTTATTGAGAGGATCATGTAATTCTTGTCCTTTCTTTTATTAGTAAAGTGTATCACACTGATTGATTTGTGTTGAACATCGAAGCTGTTGAACAACTCTTGCAAGCCAAGGAATAAATCCCACTTGGTCATTGTGAATAATCCTTTTAACATATTGTCAGATCTTATTGCCTAGCATCTTGGTGAGAACTTAGGTATCCATAATCATCAAGGATGTTGGTCTATAATTCTCCTTTTTGGTAGGGTATTTTTCTGGTTGTGGGGTGAAGGAAATGCTTGCCTCAGAAAGAGCATGGACATTTTCCTTCCATTTCTATTTTTTGAAACCACTTCAGAGGAATAGGTATTAATTCTTTAAATGTTTGTTAGAATTCCCCTGGGAAGCCAGCTGGCCCTGGGCTCTTGTTTGTTGAGTTTTAATTACTGCTTTAATTTCCTTGTTAGTTATGGGTCCGTGCAGGTTTTCTATTTCTTCCTGGTTCAGTTTTGGTAGTTTATATATTTCTAGGAATGCATCCATTTCTTCCAGATTGCCTAATTTGTTGGCATATAGTTGCTCATAATATATTCTCACAACTGTATTTCTTTGGTGTTCGTTATGGTCTCTCCTCTTTCATTCATGGTTTGATTTATTTGGGTCCTTTCTCTTTTCTTTTTGATAAGTCTGGGCAGGGGTTTATTGATCTTATTAATTCTTTCAAAGAGCCAGCTCCTAGTTTGTTGATCTGTTCTACTGTTCTTTTGATTTCTATTTCATTGATTTCTGCTCTAATCTTTTTTTTTTTAAGATTTTACTTATTTATTTAATAGAGAGAGAGACAGTGAGAGAGGGAACATAAGCAGAGAGTAGAAGAGGGAGAAGCAGGCTTCCCACCAAGCAGGGAGTCCAATGTGGGACTCAATCCCAGGACACTGGATCATGACCTGAGCCAAAGTCAGACGCACAACAACTGAGCCACCCAGGCGCCCTCTGCTCTAATCTTTATTAATTCTCTTCTTCTGCTGGGTTTAGGCTTTATTTGCTATTTTTTTTGTCCATCTCCATCAGGTGTAAGGTTAGGTTGTGTATTTGTGAACTTTCTACATTCTATATACTATATATTATATACATCCTATTAGGACTACCAGGTCCAAAAGGTTTTTAACAAATTTCATTTGTTTCCATTAATTTTTTAAATTCTTCTTTAATTTCCTGGTTGATCCATTCATTCTTTAGTAGGATATTCTTTAACCTCCATGTATGAGTTCTTTCTAAATTTTCTCTTGTGATTGAGGTCAAGTTTCAAAGCACTGTGGTCTGAAAATATGCAGGGAATGATCCTAATCCAGTTGAGACTTGATTTGTGACCCATTATGTGATCTATTTTGGAGAATGTTCCATGTGCACCCAAGAAGAATGTGTATTCTGTTGCTTTAGGATAGAATGTTCTGAATTTATCAGTGAAGTTCATCTAGTCCAGTGTGTCATTTAAAGCCTTTGTTTCCTTGTTGATCTTCCGCTTACATGATCTGCCCATTGTAGTGAGTAGGGTGTTAAAGCTCCCTGCTATTATTGTATTATTATTGATGTATTTAAGTTTGCTACTGTTTTATGTAATTGGCTGCTCCCATGTTAGGGGAATAAATATTTACAACTGTTTGATCTTCTTGTTGGATAGACCCTTTAGTTATGATACAAGGTTTGCCACCCCAGCTTCCTTTCTTTTGATGTCCATTAGCATGCTACATGGTTTTCTACTCCCTCGCTTTCCATATGGAGGTGTTTTGGGGTGTAAAATGAGTCTTTTGCTGACAGTATATTGATGGGTCTTGCTTTTTTATCCAATCTGTTACCCTGTGTTTTTTTTAATTGGGGCATTCCGCCCATTTACATTCAGAGTAACTTTTGAAAGATAGGAAGTTAGTGCCATTGTATTACCTATAAAATCAGTGTTTCTGCATATTTTCTCCGTTCCTTTTGGTCTGTTACTTTTGGGCTCTCTCTTAGCTTAAAGGACCCCCTTTAATATTTCTTGCAGGCCTGGCTTAGTGATTTTTTCAGTTTCTGTTTGTCCTGGAAGACTTTTATCTCTCCTTCTATTTTAAATGATATCCTGGCTGGAAAAAGTATTCTTGGTTGCATATTTTTCTCACTTAACATGCTGAATACATCATGTCAATCCTTTCTGGCCTGCCAGATCTCTGTGGATAAGTCTGCTTCCATCTATTGTTTCTACCCCTTTAGGTTAAGGACCTCTTTTCTAGAGCAGCTTTCAGGATTTTCTCTTTTTCTCTGAGAATTGCAGGCTTCACTATTATACATTGAAGTGTTGATTTATTTTTTTTAAGATTTTATTTATTTATTTGACAGAGAGAGATCACAAGTAGGCAGAGAGGCAGGCAGAGAGAGAGAGAGGAGGAAGCAGGCTCCCTGCCGAGCAGAGAGTCCGATGCAGGACTCGATCCCGGGACCATGAGATCATGACCTGAGCTGAAGGCAGCGGCTTAACCCACTGAGCCACCCAGGTACCCCGTGTTGATTTATTTTTATTGGTTTTGAGGGGGGCTCCCTTTGCCTCCTGGACTTGAATGCCTATTTCCTTCCCCATATTAGGGAAGTTCTCCACAATAATTTGTTCCAATATACTTTCTGTCCCCCTCTCTTTTTCCTCTTCTACTCAGATCCCAACTATTCTAATATTGTTTCACTTTATGATATCACTTATCTCTCAGATTATCCCCTTGTGATCCAGTAGTTCTTTATCTCTCTTTTTCTCAGTCTCTTTATTCTCCATCATTTGGTCTTCTAAGTCACTAATTCTCTCTTCTGTCTCATTTATCCTAGCAGTTAAAACCTCCATCTTTTATTGTACCTCATTAATACCTTTTTGATTTCAACATCTTTAGATATTAGCTCTTGTCTTTCTCTAGAAAGGGATTCTCTAGTGTCTTCTATGCTTTTTCCAAGCCCAACTAATATCTTCATAATCGTTATTCTGAACTCTAGTTCCAACATCTTACTTATATCCATTCTGAGTAGGTCCCTGGTAGTTGGTACTCCCTCTTATCCTCTTTTTTGAAGGGAGTTTTTCCATCTTGTCATTCTTGCAAAAAGTGGTCACATTCCTATTTGTAGAATTGCAGCAATTCTTTTCTTAGATCTCTGGATGAGTTCACAGGTGTTCAGAATGATTTGATAGCTATTTATCTGAATTCCTGGGATAAGACAAAAAACTAAGGTCTTCTACTCCTCAGCCATCTTGGAAAGGCTGAACAATTACTACAGCTTCGTAATGTAATTTCAAGTACAGAATGGGATGCATTCTGCTTTGCTTTGCTTTTTCAAGAATGCTTTGGCTATTCGGGATCTTTGGTAGTTCTATATAAATTTTAAAATTATTTGTTCTAGTTCTGTGAAAAAATGTTAATTATTTTGATAGAGACTGCTTTAAATGTGTAGATTGTTTTGGGTAGGATGGACATTCTAACAATATTCTTCCAAATCATGAGCATTCAAAGTCCTTCCATTTCTCTGTGTCATCTTCAACTTCTTTCATCAGTGTTTCACAGTTTCAGAATACAGGTATTCCACCTCTTTGGTTAGGTTTATTCTTAGGTATATTATTTTTTTTTGGTGGAATTGTAAATTTGATTGTTTCCTTTATTTCTCTTTCTGCTGCTTCACTACTGTTATATTGAAATGCAACAGATTTCTGCACAATGATTTTGTATCCTGCAGCTTTACTGAATACTTTCATCAGTTCTAGCAGGTTTTTGGTAGAGTCTTTCAGGTGTTCTATATAAAATATCATGTCACCTGACAATAGTGAAAGTTTGACTTCTTTCTTACAATTTGGATGCCTTTTCATTCTTTTTGTTGTCTGATTGCTATGGCTAGGACTTCTAGTACTACACTGAATAAAAGTGGTGAAAGTGGATATCCTTATCTTGTTCCTGAACTTAGGGGGAAAGCTCTCAGTTTTTCCCCATTGAGGATAATGTCAGCTGTGGGTTTTCCAAGGCCTTTATTATATTGAGATATGTTCCCTCTAAACCTACTTTGTTGAAGGTTTTTTTAATCATGAAAAGATATTGTAGGTTGATAAATGCTTTTTCTGTGTCTATTGAAATGATCATATGATTCTTATCATTTCTCTTGCTGATGTAATATATCACATTGATTGATTTATGAATAATGAATCACCTTTGTAATCCAGGAATAAATCCTACTTGACCGTGGTGAATTATCTTTTTAATGTATTGTTGAATTCAGCTTACTACTATTTTATTGAGGATTTTTGCATCTATGTTCTTCAGAAATATTGGCCTGTAGTTCTCTTTTTTTCATAGGGTCATTATCTATTTTTGGTATCAGGGTAATAGCCTCATGGAATAAATTTACAAGTTTTCCTTCCATTTTTTGAATAGTTGAAAAGAATGTGTATTAATGCTTCCTTAAATGTTTGGTACAATTCAACCATTTAGCCATTTGGTCCTGGACTTTTGTTTTTTGGGAGTTTTTTAAATTACTGATCCAACTTCTTTGCTGGTCTGTTCAAATTTTATATTTCTTCCTGTTTCAGTTGTGGGAGGTTGTAGATGTCTAAGACTTTGCCCATTTCTTCTAGGTTGTTCAATTTGTTGGCATATAGTTTTTCTAAATAGCCTCTTTTATAATTGTTCATATTTCTGTGATGTTGTTTGTTAATTCTCCTCTCTCCTTTGCGATTTTATTTATTTGAGTCCTTCCTCTTTTTTCTTGATAAGTCTGGCTAGAGATTTATCAATACTGTTGATTTTTCCAAGTTACCAGTTCCTGGTTTCTTTGATCTGTTCTATTGGTTTTTTAGCTCCTGTATCATTTATTTTTGCTCTAGTCTTTACTATTTCCTTTCTTCTGTGGCATTAGGTTTTGTTTGTTCTCTTTCTTGCTCCTTTATGTGTAAAGATAGGTTGTTTATTTGAGATGTCTCTTGCTTCTTGAGATAGGCCTGTACTGTTATAAAATTGCCTCTTTGAACCACTTCTGCTGCATTCCAAAGGTTTTGGACCATTGTGTTTTCATTTTCATCTGTTTCCATGTCCTTTCTGGTTTCCTCTTTAGTTTCTTAGTTGATTCACTGTTTAGTAGCATGTTATTTAACCTCTATGTATCTGTGGTCTTTCCAGATTTTTTTTTTTTTTTTTTTTTTTTTTTTGTGACTGACTTCTAGTTTCATAGCACTGTGGTCAGAAAAAATGTATGGTATGACTTCAATCTTCTTCAATTTATTGAGTCTGATTTTATGGGCTATAAGTGATCTATTCTGGAGAATGTTCTGTGCACACTTAAAAAGAATATGTATTCAGCTGTTTTAGGATGGAATGTTCCAATATATCTTAAGTCATCTGGTCTAGTATGTCATTTAAAGCCATTATTTCCTTGTTGATTATCAGCTTAGATGATCTATCCATTAATGGTAGCAGATTGTGAAAATTCCCTAGTATTATTGTCTATTAATTCTTTTATGTTTGTTAACTGTTTTATGTATTTAGGTGCTCCCATGTTGGGTGCATAAATACTTACAATTGTTATATCTTCTCATTGGATTGTGTCCTTTATTATTATATAGCATGCTTCTTTCTCTTTTGTTATATTTTTTGTTTTATAGTCTATTTTGTCATATATAAAGTACTGCTCCTCTGGCTTTCTTCTGATATCCATTTGTATGACTGATGTTTCATTTTCAATCTGCCAGTGTCTTTAGGTCTAAAATCGGTCTCTTGTAGGCAGCATATAGATAGGTCTTATGTTATTATCCATTACACATTAACTTCTATATTCACTTTATTTACTAAGTAATCAACATAATTTTAAATTGAAGGTTCAGGTTGTTGTCTTACTCTAAGTACTTTTGGTCTTAGTACTTTTGGTCTTTCCAAATTTAACCTACCCATTGTTGTATCAAATTATCTCCAACTTAATGTACTAAGATATTCAAACATAATATTTACTGAGACATAATTATTTAATATTCAATTGGTAAATAGCTTCTTGTGAAAACTTACATCAGATTTAAAATTTTTTCTCTAACAGTATTGATTGAGACAGTCTTCTTTGCATCTAGATTAGGTAAATTCCAAGCTTTTAAAGTTTTTTTCTTTTTCATCTTTATTAAATAGATTTGTATTTTTTATTAAATATGTAGTCCATGCCAAAAGTGTTCCAATTCTAGGTATGCACTTAAACTGTTTCATGAGTTTTTACTTAAAACTCTCATGGTAACAAAAAGTATGAAATCTTTTCTGTTACCTATCATACACAGACACATACACGAAAGCTATTACATTCAAAATTCTAGAAAACTAGTTAATCTAAGACCCTGTATTACTCACTGAAAATATTAAAGGACATTACTTTTGCAATATATTTCAATATGTTTTTCTAGTACATTAAAGTTTTTTTTTATTTTTTAGTAGGTTAGAGGAAAAATAACTTGGGCACCTGGGTGGCTCAGTCACTTAACTGTCTGCCTTTGGCTCAGGTCATGATCAGGGTCCTGGGATAGAGTCCCACATCAGGCTCCCTGCTCAGCAGGAAGTCTGCTTCTCCCTCTATCCCTCCTCTCTACTTGTACTCTCAGTCTCTCATGTTCTCTCTCTCTCTCAGATAAAGAAAAAGAAAAAATTTAGGTCTCTAAAATTACTTTCCTTGACGTCACTTAGAGTGCTATTTTCAGAGAGCCCATGCATAGCCTCACTGAAAAAAATAAAATGCTTAATTAGAGAACTAACAGTCAGATGAGAAAGTCAGGATAATTATCTATCTTGGCCTTTTGGTGTGAGATCACTCTCTGACTGGATTCCAAGCCCATTTAGAATTGTTTGATTAACTAAAATTAGATTTGTTAAATTAGAAACCACAGATATAATGTGAAAAAATATCTAGTTTAATAAATGTGCACTTACAATATCTTAGTAATCGCTTTAACATTATTCTAGAGTCCAAATGCTTCTATCCTAAGACTGGTAACAGTACTACTGTCTAAAGATCTTTAAACTCATTTCCAGCATTAACTCATTAATTTTCATACTTTCTCTGTAAGGTAGTAAGATATAAGTATAGTTAGTTTAATTTTCCACATGAAAACAACAAATCAACAACAAATGAACTTGCTCAAATTCACACGTGCAAGGAAACAGATCCTAAAAACTGGAAACTCAACTGAACAAATAGGAGGTGCTTTACACACTGGTGTACACAAAATGACCATATCCATCACCAAATTTACTAGCCTTATTGCCATGTAATCAAGTCTTTCCTCACTTTCTCTCCTCCTGCTCCTCCTTTGCTGTTGATCCATCCTGGAAAGGAACTTCCTTTCCTGAACCTGAACCCCATACCCTGCAGGTCACTTTGTTCCCTGTTCCCAAACATTATGGAGTACCACTATAGCTATTAAAAAGAGCCACTTGTGGGGGCGCCTGGGTGGCTCAGTGAATTAAAGCCTCTACCTTTGGCTCAAGTCATGATCTCAGGGTCCTGGGATTGAGCCCCGCATCGGACTTTCTGCTCAGTGGGGAGCCTGCTTCCCCCTTTCTCTCTGCCTGCCTCTCTGCCTATCTGTGATCTCTGTCTGTCAAATAAATAAATAAAAATCTTAAAAAAAAAAAAAAGAGGCACTCGTGGGGTACCTGGGTGGCTCAGTTGGTTAAGCATCTGCCTTTCGCTCAAGTCATGGTTTCAAAGCCCTGAGAGCGAGCCCTTGTTGGCACCCTGCTCAATAGGGAGCCTGCTTCTCCCTCTGCCTGCCGTTCCTTTGCTTGTGCTCTCTCTGTCAAATGAATAAATAAAATCTTTAAAATAAAAACAAACAGGGGCGCCTGGGTGGCTCAGTGGTTTGAGCCTCTGTCTTCAGCTCAAATCATAATCTCAGGGTCCTGGGATCGAGCCCTGCATCGGGCTCTCTGCTCAGCAGGGAGCCTGCTTCCCCCTCTTTCTCTGCCTGCCTCTCTGCCTACTTGTGATCTCTCTCTGTCTATCAAATAAACAAATAAAAATCTATTTAAAAATAAATAAAATAAAAACAAACAAATAAATAAAGAGAGCCATTCATAGGTAAGTGGGTTCAGATTATACTTATGGGGATTATACTTGGTATTATTTAACATAGCCAGACCTAACAATAGTTTTTATTTAAAAAAAAAAAGCAGAAAATCTTGTTTGATAATGAACAGAGTTTAGATTCTGACAAACAGATATTAATCTATTTCTACCACTTAGTTTAAATTTAAACAATTTACTTATTAACCTCTTTGAATCTCAGCTTCCTCACCTGTAATATGGAAATGTACTTCTTTCTAGGTTTGTTAATATAATTATAAAAGATTACACAAAACATGAGGATTATAAAGAATACCTGCGATCTTGTTGAAATTTAATTTCAATACCAAGCAGTTCTCAGGAGAATTGAACAAATGGAATTATTTGGACTAAAGTCCTTGGAGTCATGATATTTAACTATCTTATACTGTCCCAAATAATTAGATAATTAGTTTCCTATTTGATGTTCTCAGTGTAGACTTTACTATATAACCTATATGCCTATTACTCTTATAAACTTATTTCTGCCCATCTATCCTATATATAGGAGAAAAATGTTTAGTTGCTATAACCATTCTCCACTGAGGAAAAAAAAATCTCAAAGCTGTACTCTCCTAGTCAATTCAAATTCTACCTGTTTCTATATGCCCTTATTTCACTGCCCCTTACAAAAATTATAAGCCTGGTGCAACCACAGCCTATAAAAATTCAGGATTCTGAGTTAGGGATTCTATTAAGGCAGATGAGCTGAGTGTAAAAAAAAAAAAAAAATCTGTGGGTAAAATGACAGGACATAATCATAGCATTTGAGAACTAAAAGGGGACTTTGTAATCATTCACTGAATCTCCTTTTCCACAAAGAAACTGAATTATGACCAAACCCAGAACCAGAGAACAGAAGTTGTAATCCATTATTTGTTCAATTTTATAACTTGATGTCTTTTCTCACTTCCTCACTACATAGACTCATAAAAGACCTCTTTTATGAAATCATGCTAAGAAGAGGTGAAGTGAAATGAGGAGACGTGAAGAGGGGAGAAAAGAGATTAGTATGTTGCCTGGGCAACTTTCCATTTAAGTCCTCATAAGTACCTGAAAACATACATGCTTCATCCTTCTAAGTCCCCTAGTCCTCCAGAACATTTCACTGTCTGGAACTTGTTAATATTATCTGACTTTCTAGTCCTCAATCCCTAACTTATAGGAGTTTTATATGCCAGGAGACTGGCTACCTTATGAGTCGAGCCCACACAAACTGGTATTGCCCCTAGGCTCCCTATTATCTCCCAAAGTTCTCTTTAAGATAGAAAATACATTGTTCCCTAGATAATAATGGGGAAAGCTGCCTCTCACCCCAATAAAAATGTTGTATCAAAACTACAAACATTAATTCCAAATGAGTAATTTTGGGGGCCCACAATCTCTTATCCATAATTCCAAAATCCAAAAAGCTCTCGAAATTGAAAAATATCTTAACTCATTTGGTGGCAAAACTTTACCCAACCAAACCACATTTTGCAACAAAACCTAAACTAATTTAACATGAGGCTTTTTATAGTCTTGATTTATCACATTACATGTGAATATTCACACATTTTAATGCAGAAGTATTTGTGTGTTGATTACACCCACTGTGTTGTCCAAAGGTGATTTTCTGAAATACATCTGGTACCAAGAATTTCAGATAAGGCATCATGAGCCTTATAAGCAATAAGCTTTTGGTGTTCAGGTTCCAGGACTTCAGCTTTATTCCCAGACCCACCTACTAGTTCAGTGACTTTGAATAAGTTACTTGATCCTACTAAGTTTGAGATAATTACAAGAGTTATTTTTACAGAAGAATCAATAGAACTTCATGATCTATAGGTGACTAAAAATATCAGAGGTGAAGTTAGGAGGAAGAGGGTGCCTAAAATGCACTCAATTTCATACCTGTCTGCATTTGAGACAATATGTGAAGATACCTTCCTGGCAGATTTACAGATAGACTGCAGTTCTGGTGGGTACAAGAGCAAGAGCCATAGGAAATAGAAGTAAAATTTGGAACTCTGAGACAGCAGCTAATTCCAGAGAAAAAAATTCCAAGAAATGAAGTCCCACAGAATGTCAGAGAAAAAGGAATCTTTAAGAGAAACCAAAAAACCATCCAAGAGAGAAGAACAAAAACCACAGCACTTTCAAAGTCAAGATAAGACATAACTTCCTAAAGGGAGTAACCAGAAAAATTAACTGCTGGAAAAAGATTAGGGATTTTGAGGTGTTTGAGCAAAGGGTAAACATTTTGACTGGATGGAAGTCACCAGAGATTTCGAAAGTGTAGTTTTAGTAAGGCAACAAGGGAATGTGTGATGTGTGGTGAAGGAATGTAGTTGACAGATGCAGGGCACTCGTTTGAGAAAAAATACAAACAACTGTAGTAGTTACCTGAGAAAAGGAAAATTAGAAAAATAATGGTAAACACATCATGCTTTTGAAAAATAAAATGGAGTAACAATTTTTAGAATAATCTAAACATTTCTCCCCATAACAGCATCAATTTTATATTTATCAGGGGGTTGGAAAGCATCTCATTCATTATTCTGCTTTATAACTCTCATAAGAAGTAGCTTTATTTTGCACATGGTAAAGCAAAGGCACAGAGTTTAAGTACTTTGTTCATTACTGTTACTATTTCTAGTTAGTAAGCTTTTATTGATTACCTACTACCTACAGAAAGCCACGTTAGTGCCATGCTTTATCCAGTGCTTAATAATTTTTTTAACTGAGCTGAATTAGGAATACTTGGATTTAATGTCACTATAATCAATATAGACCTCTGGAGTACAGGAACTTTCTTAGTTCAACAGTGATGAGAAATGATGAGAAATAGATTTAGATATACCCACATATACACCCCCCCCAAAAAAAAAGTATATAAAGAATGAAGATCGGGGCGCCTGGGTGGCTCAGTGGGTTAAGCCGCTGCCTTCGGCTCAGGTCATGATCTCAGGGTCCTGGGATCGAGTCCCGCATCGGGCTCTCTGCTCAGCAGGGGCCTGCTTCCTTCCCTTCCCCTCTCTCTGCCTGCCTCTCTGCCTACTGTGATCTCTCTTTGTCAAATAAATAAATAAAATCTTAAAAAAAAAAGAATGAAGATCAAATTACAGCTCAGTAAGGACTCTGAACACTGAATACTTACTGTACTGACGGAAGATGTCAAATGTCCATTTTTTTGAAGCCTAAGTAAACAAGAGGGGGAGGGAAAGAGGATCTGAATGAGCTAAGAACTTGAATTATCCAATCCTTTTATTAAAGAGCAATGGGGCATCTAATTATCTGGGGGAATTGTGTCATCTCAAATTATTTTTAAAGATTATATATTTTACTAAATGTATTTCCTTACACTTTGTATAAATTATAATTCACAGTTCAAAACAGCAGGATACATGTGTTCATACAAAGGGACAAAACTATCAAGTTACTCCTAAAGAAAATGTGACAGTTTAAAAATAAAGTTTTTTCTTTTATTATTACTCTGGAGTTTTTACATATGTCTTAGGTTAGTCCAACTCAGGCATTTTCTACCCAAGTATCACAGCAAAGAATAAATCACTGACCCAGGAGTTTGAGTAGAATAGATAGTCACAGCCCAAAATATTCCCTTCAATCTTAAGATAGATCTTAGAGTTTTGTGTTAACTGAACACCCCACTCCATAAAACATGTTTGTTTTAATATAAAACAGTGTCCTAAACCCTCTACCATTTACATTCCATTTTCCTAAATATTTGGGTAAAATTAACCCTCCAGGAAGATGTACCACAATTCACCAAGAGTTTCCCAAACTCCCTTTCCCTCAGTCTTAGTTTTAGAACCATGGCTATGGGAACCCAGGTAATGAGGCAGTGCCTAAATTAAGGCTTTTTGATCAAATTAATCCTTCGGGAGACATACTGTTGAGGAAGGAATTAAGGAGGCAACGGGGAGAGCAAGTGGGGCAATGTAAATGAGCTCCACTGAAGAGCCCAAGTTTTCTAAACTTAACAGTAAGGATGGATTCCTATTTTCATATGTCCCATGAAATTAAGTTAAATGCCACAAGATTCCTGAAGTTTCTTTTATTCATTCACTCATGGATTTATTCCTTCAACAAATATATATTATGCCCCTTTGAAGCTAGCTATGGGCTAGGTACTCAAGATACAGAAGTGAAATAGAAAATCCCTATCTTAAGGATCCCACAGTCTTGTGCAAAGGGACAAGCAATACAAGAGAATAAGAGTCATAAAAATAATTGTATACAGTGGGCACAGAGAGACCAGCTCTTCCTAAGGGGAACTGGCAGAAAACAAAACAAAACAAACAAGCAAAAAAACCCAGAAGAATTTTAAAAAATAGAGGCTGAGCTGTTCCCCCACTAACTTGTGGCTTGATCACTCAGCGTTATTCCTTTAACTTGAAGAAGTTCCTTAAAAGCACCAGAATCCTGAGAGGTTCAATCTGGAAACCTTACATCTTATGCACATTCCCAATTATAGTACATGAAAAGTTCCAACAAGCCCAGTATAAATGCAGTTCATTCAGAACCACACATAGCAAGCCCTAAAAAGGACCTCCAGCTCAGTTAGCCCAATGCCCCATCTTAGAAACAAAAACTCCTGAGGCCCAGACTGCTTAATGTCCTGACAAATAGGGCAGAACTCAAGAGTGGTAGTGTGAAGTCTATAACCACGCCAGTGCTCACTCTACTACAACAAATGCCAGCCAGCATCATCCTCAGCATTCTCTAGCTCATTTTCTAGCCTCCAGTCATTTTTTCAAAAACATAAAAATTTTATCCATCATGAAAACATGTAAATTTTTTTGAACCTTAAGGTGATAAGTGCCTTTCCAGGAATTCCTTTAAAAATTTTATTACAGGAGCCTGGGTGGCTCAGTCAGTTAAGTGTCTGCCTTCAGCTCAGGTCATGATCCCAGGATCCTGGGATCTAGCCCCGCATCAGGCTTCCTGCTCAGGACGTAGTTTGTTTCTCTCTCTCCCTCTGCGCCTCCCCACTGCTCATTCTCTCCCAAATAAATAAATAAAATCTTTAAAAAAATTTTTTTACAACTCTCAAACAAACACTACAGAAAATATAATAACACACTCTCATATTATCAGATTCGATAGTTTTTAACATTTGATACATGTGCTTTATTTCCTTTTTAAATTTCTCTCTATTAGGATAAAATTCTAAAGTATATTCCTGACATTGTGTCTATGTCTTTTCAATCCTAAATTATTCTATGTGGATATGTGAAAAGTAAAGACAATTTCTTCTATCCCACAAAATGGTCACACGTACACAATTAAAAATGATTTCTTTTTTTTTTTTTTTTTAAGATTTGTTTGCTTTAGAGAGAGAGAGAGAGAGAGCATGCCCAAGTGTGAGCAGGGGGAGGGGCAGAGGGAATTCTTCAAGCAGACTCCCCACTGAGCACAAATCGGGGGCTCAATCTCACAAGCCTGAGAGATCATGAGCGGAGATGAAATCAAGAGTCCCATGCTTAAGAGACTGAGACACCCAGGTGCCCCAACAATGATTTCTTACTAACATCTAATATCCAATCAATATTTAAATTTCCTTGTCTCAAAAAGCATCTTTTTTCAGTTTAACACTCATTTAAAATATTTATTTCTAGGGGCACTAGGGTGTCTCAGTTGAGCACTGGACTCTTAATTTTGGCTCAAGTCATGATCTCAGGGTCATGGGATCACCTCAAGTTCGGCTCCAGGCTTAGCCAGGAGTCTGCTTGAAGATTGTCTCCCTCTGCCCCTCCCCTACTCATTCTCTCAAATACACAATCTTTAAAAAATTAAAATATTTATTTTTACTTCACTACAAAAAAGTATTTACCATTTGGATTCAGCAATACTAGTTTTCTTGCTTTTTACAACTTCTATTCTGAACTTGTACCTTAGTTACAAGGGTCTTACACATAAGTCATTAAATTTAAGGCACACCTCCCCAATCCTTATCCTAGCCTTGATACATTTTTAACACTTCAATGATAACTTCAGATGTTCTTCCTGCTTTTTCATCCCAATACACATAAGTTATGGCTCTCTCATTACTTTCTCCAGGCTATTAAAATTACAGTAAAGCCCCATTAAAAATACCCTTTTTATATTACAGATAAAACTACATTTGCTATGTATATGTGTAAAAATATACAGTGGTATGTGATTCATACAACTTTGTTCATAATTCAGTAAGCCTAGATACTTTCTGTGTCAATACCAAAGTGAAGACTGAATTTGGCTGCATTTGTAAACTTGATATGGCACCTTTCTCGGGCACTGCTTCTAACCTCCACAGTCTCCTCTCTTTTTCCACAGAGTATTTTAAACAAATAAGGAAATTTTCTCAAGATGACTATGACCCAATTGGAAAATTTGAGTCTGCTATAAATACCTCAGAAAGGCCATTTGATAAGGCTTAGTTTAATAAAAGCCTAACTCTAGATCACCCCCGCAAAGCAGAGATACCCATAACTGGGAGAAATACACATTAGTGGAATAAATGCTATAGCAAAAATATTATCAGATTAGATTAAAATGCAAAGCCTAATTCTATGCTCTTCCAAATAGACCTATGTTAAGAAGGATATAAAAGTATTAAAAGTAAAATGGAGGGAAAACACACACCATACAAACATTGAAAAGAAGCTGGTGTATTTGGAGTAATATCAGGCAACATAGTATTTAAGTTAAAAAAGCAATATCAGAAATAGGGAAAATTCATAAGAATAAAAAGCTTGATTCATACAAAGATAAAGCAATTCTAAATTTGTTGGACTCAAATATATAAAGCAAAAGTTATAGAACTAGAGGCAAATCATGACTAGAAATTGATAGACTAATCATGAGGAGAAACCGATAGAATAACAAAGACTATATATATATATATACACATACATAAATAAAATACACAATTTAAATGTGTATATGTATATATACACACAATTAAATATGTGTATACATATAAAATGTAAATAAAAAGAAGACACTTGACCTCATTGACATAATCAAATTATCCTCCCAACCACTCAAATGCATCTTCAAATGCATATAGAACATTTTCAAAAATTGAGCATGTGCTGCAAAGCAAGTATCAATAAATTCAAAGAAATGAAATCACAGAGAGATATTCTCTGACTACAATATATCTAAGTTAAATGACAATATTAAAAAAAGATAACTTGAAAATTCCCAAGTTTTTGAAAAACAAGCAATCTACCTCTGGAAACAGACATAATGGCAATCCTAAATCAGCAACCAACAATAAACTGATCAAAAGGTCCCAATGCTCACCATTTCATGTTTGGAAGCAGCGCCACAGCTCTGGACCTGAATAATCCCCAGCAATAAGGGACAACTGGCCACAAGGTATCCTAAAAGGAGTATTCTGGACTGCTGCCTTATGTGGCTAATGGATATAGAGGAGGGATCAAATGATTAACTAAAGAAATAGAAAAGATATCCAATTTGTTGTTCTGACTGGAGAAGTGGGTCTTTCTGGTTATATCTAGTTCATCAAACAATCAAAGATGTATGAATACACTGTTCAGGTGTAAGATTTGAATTCAAATTCTTATTTTGAGTTTATAATAATATGGTTCCTTTTTCAATAATTTTTAATTACCTGTATTCAAAGAGTATAGACATTTATCTTTAGGATTTTTTTTTTAATAGAATCATTTCTTTTTTTCTTTTTTTAAGATTTTATTTATTTATTTGACAGAGAGAGATCACAAGCAGACGGAGAGGCAGGCAGAGAGGGAGATAGAGGGAAGCAGGCTCCCCGCTGAGCAGAGAGCCCAATGCGGAACTCGATCCCAGGACCCCGAGATCATGACCTGAGCCAAAGGCAGCGGCTTAACCCACTGAGCCACCCAGGTGCCCCTATCTTTAGGATATTTTAATTATATTTAATAAATAAAATCTAATAATGAAGGAAGGTATTCTTTTCCAACCATATCATACTTACTTTATTTATACTTTTTCATTTCAGCATTATTGCACTGCTGTGAATTAGAACAACTTACAGTTTGATATTCAAGACTCAGAGATAATGTTTGAAAAGTTAAACTTAATACCCAGGTCTTTTAGATCAAGTCACAGCATAAAATGACAGAGAACCTCAAATAAATAGACAAATATACTTTAAAAGACCTTAGGATAAAAAGTATAAAGGGAATTCGTATTTCTCTTCCTATCCACCCTAGGCAGTATCCATTTCAACTACCTCCCTCTTCAAATTTTTGGAGCAAAAAAGGAGGAAGAGGAATATGGAAATGCTACTTGTCAAAAGAAGAACCAGAAAGGAAACACCCCCCCACCCCCGATACTCCTTCCTGACCTTTCCTAAAATGTGGTCAAAGGGTTCTCGTATCAGAGTCATGTGGATGCTTGTTACCAAGGAAGAGCTCTAGGCTTGCCTCTAAAATCTGTATCTGGGATCTCTCAGGCAGTATATGGGGATATTCATTTTTAACAGCCTTCTCAAGGGGTTACTCTGCATGCTAATGTATAAGGACCACTGCCTACTACTACCTGCCAAGGTCTGCAGTACATATTAAAGTACTAATGTAAAAGTTATTTGACCAAAAGCATTTTCAATAGCATTTAATTTGCTTACAAAGCCCTAATGAATGGGTCTTATCTAAGTCATTATGAATCACAGACTATAATTCTTTGCCTTCTTCTATCCCATAGTCAATTTACCAGAAAGGGATTTGCATATGAATTGGCTTCTGAAATAAATACCATGTTGTTTTAAAATACTTCCCTTCTGTTTTAAACTATTAAACATATTTTAAACTATAAAAATATGTGATAGCCTGAAGAAAATATATAAACATCAAAAGAAAGGTCAACATTGAAATTGGAACTTTATAATAAAATAGAAAATTTGAATATGGTTTGTTCAGTCTAATTCTGCCAGAAATTCAGTTATTCCCTTTCATTAAGTCAGGCAGTAACCAAAATAGCATTTAGATCTCATTCAATTCTGACAAAAAGCACTTTGGTTAAACAAAATTGGACAATACAAGTTTAAGTAAATTTCTGCTTTAGAAAAGAAAATTCTTAGTGGAAAAAATACTTTAGATGCTATCTACAAAATATTACTAAATATAAATATAAAGGAAAACTAATAAATTAATTCATATGAAAGTAAAATTTTTTCCTCTATAGAAAATCTTTTTTCTTAACATCATTTATTTACTAGCACCTTATTTTTCCAACTAAATTCTAATCATCCCTCTATCAAGGCCTTAGTTCTCATAGATACTTGGTATTAAATCTATACCATATCATTCCAATTATTAAAGTTTTATGTTGTCATAGATATGCATAGATAAGACCCCCGCCCAACTCTTCTACTTTTTCAGAATTATTTTGAACCATGATCCTTCACATAAATTTCACATTCAGTTTGTTTGGGTCAATGTACAATGTTACTAAGAATTTTATTTGTATTACATTACATTTAAGGGGAAGTCTGACATTTACAAAAAAGAAGGAAGGAAAGAAATCTAAGTGATGCAAGGACCAAGAACAAATCATATTTTGAAATATTTTGAACTAAAAATATAAAGTACCAAAACTCATAAAATACATTTTAAAGAAGTATTTCAAAAGAAATTTTTAATATTAAATGCATTCTAGAAGAGAATAAAATTGAAAATTAATGAGGTAACCATTATTCACAAGAATTTAGGGGGCTGAAATAAAAAATGCTTGACTGAGATGCAAAACTGACTGGACGTAATCACAAGGATGGAAGAAGCAGAGGAACAAACAGGTGATACAGAAGACAAAATTATGGAAAATAAAGAAGCAGAAAAGAAGAGGGAAAGAAAACTAGTATATAAACACCTAAACAAAAGAAACAACAGGATACATATTCTTCTCGAGTGCACATGGAACCTTCTCCAGAAGAGATCACCTACTGGGTCACAAATAAGGCCTTAACCAATGCAAAGACCGAGATCATAGCATGCATATTTTCAGACCATAATGCTATGAAACTTGAAGTGAAACCAAGAAAAAATTAGCAAAGACTGCATATACATGGAGGTTAAAGAACATCCTACTAAATAATGAATGGGTTAACCAGGAAACTAAAGAATAAATTAAAAAATACATGGAAGCCAATGAAAATGAAAACAGGATCAAAACTTTTGGGATGCAGCAGAGGTAGTCAGTCCTAAGAGAGGAGTATATAGCAATGCAGGCCTTACTCAAGAAGCAAGAATAGTCTCAAATACACAACCTAAAATTATAACTAAAGATGGAAGAACAGCAAATAAAGCCTAAACCAGCAGAAGAAGAGAAATAATTAAGATCAGAGCAGAAATAAAAGCTATAGAAATTAAAACAACAACAACAACAAAACAAAAATAAAAACAGTAGGACAGATCAACAAAGCTAGGAGCTGGTTCTTTGACAGAATTAACAAGATTGTTAATACCCTAGCCAGACTTATCAAAAAGAAAAGGACCCAAATAGATAAAATCAAGAATGAGAGAGGAGGAGCACCTGGGTGGCTCAGTGGGTTAAAGCCTCTGCCTTTGGCTGGGGTCATGATCCCAAGGTCGTGGGATCCAGCCCTGCATCAAGCTCTCTGCTCAGCAGGGAGCCTGCTTCCCCCTTTCTCTCTGTCTGCCTCTCTGCCTACTTGTGATCTCTCTCTCTCTGTCAAATAGATAAATAAAATCTTTAAAAAAAAAAGTTTAAAAAAAAAAGAACGAGAGAGAAAACATCATAACACTGCTTAAATGTAAACAATTATGAGACTATTATAAGCAATTATATGCCAACAAATTGAGCAATCAGGAAGAAAGGATAAATTCCTAGAGACATACAAATTACCAAAGCTGAAACAGGAAGAAATAGGAAATTTGAACAGACCCATAACCAGCAAGGAAGTTGAAGCAGTAATCAAAAATCTCTCAACAAACACAAGTCTTGGACCAGATGGCTTCCCAGGGAAATCTAACAAATATGTAAAGAAGAGTTAATGTCTAGTCTTCTGAAACTGATCCAAAAAATAGCAATGGAAGGAAAACTTCCAAACTCATTCTACAAGGCCAGCATTACCTTGATTTCAAAACCAGACAAAGACCCCACTAAAAAGGAGAATTAGATGATGAACATGAATGCAAAAATTCTCCATAGAATACTAGGAAATTGAATTCAATGGTATATTAAAAGAATCATTCACCACAATCAAGTGGGATTTATTCCTGGGCTGCAGGCATGATTCAATATTCTCAAATCAATCAATGTGATACACCATATTAATAAAAAAAGGGATAAGAACCATATGATCCTCTCATTAGATGCAGGAAAAGCATTTGGCAAAATAAAGCATCCTTTCCTGATAAAAGCCTTCACAAAGTAGGGATAGAGGGAACATACCTCAACATCATAAAGGCCATATACAAAAGACCCACAGCTAATATCATCCTCAATGTGGAAAAACAGAGAGCTTTCCCCCATGGTCAGGAATAAGACAAGGATGTCCACTCTTACCATTACTGTTTAACATAGGACTGTAAATCTTGGTCTCAGCAATCAGCCAACAGAAAGAAATAAGAGGAATTCAAATTTGCAAGGAAGAAGTCAAACTTTCACTATTTGTAGACAACAGGATACTCTATGTAGAAAACCCAAAAGACTCCACCAAAACAGAATACTCTATGTAGAAAACCCAAAAGACTCCACCAAAAAATTGCTAGAACTCATATACTAATTCAACAAAGTCACAGGATATAAAATCAATGTGCAGAAATCTGTTCTATTTCTATACACTAATAATGAAGTAGCAGAAAAAGAAATCAAGGAATTGATCCCACTTACAATCGCATCAAAATCAATAAGATACTTAGGAACAAATCTAACCAAAGAAGTAAAAGATCTGTATTTTGAAAACTATAGAATGCTTATGAAAGAAACTGAAAACATAGCAGACAAAGGGCCAGTATATAAGATCTATATAGAACTTATCAAATTCAACACCCAAAAAACAAATAATCTGTTCAAGAAATGGGTAGAAGGCATAAACAGACATTTCTCCAAAGAAAACGTACAAATGGCCAATAGACATATGAAAAAATGTCCCACATCACTTGGCATCACGGAAATACAAATCAAAACCACAATGAGATACCAATTCACACCAGTCAGAATGGCTAAAATTAACAAGTCAGCAAACAACAAATTTTGGTGAGGATGTGGTGAAAGAGGAGCCCTCTCACACTGCTGGTGGGAATGCAAACTGGTACAGCCTCTCTGAAAGACAGTATGGAGGTTCCTCAAGAAGTTAAAAATAGAGTTAGCCTATGACCCAGCAATTGCACTAGTATGTATTTACCCCCAAAATACAAAGGTAATGATCTGAAAGGGCACCTGAACCCTGATGTTTATAGCAGCAATGTTCACAATAGCCAAACTGCAGAAAGAGATGAGCTGTCCATCAACAGATGAACAGATCAAGAAGATGTGGTATATATATACAATGGAATATTATCAGATGAATTATAAAAGATGAATACTTACAATTTACACTGAGAAGGATGGAAGTGGAAGGTATTATGCTGAGCAAAATAAGTCAATCACAGAAAGACAATTATATGGTTTCACTCATATGTGGAACATAAGATATGGGAGAAGGGAGGAAAAAGTGAATGAGAAGTCACCAGAGAGGAAGAAAAACTATGAGAGACTATTAAATATAAGAAACAAACTGAGATTATGCTGGAGGTGTGGCAGGAGGGAAGATGGGGTAATTGGGTAATGGGCATTAAGAAAGGCATGTGATGTGATGAGCACTGGGTGTTATATGCAACTGATGAATTACTGAACTTTACATCTGAAACTAATGATGTACTTTACATTGGCTAAATTAATTTAAATTTAAAAAAAGAAACTGAAGAGGACACAAAGAAATGGAAGATCATTCATGCTCATAGATTGGAAGAACAAACATTGCTAAAATGTCTTTACACCCAAAACAATCTACACATTTAAAGAAATTCCTATCAAAATACCACCATCATTTTTCACAGAGCTGTGAACAAACATCCTAAAATTTATATGGAACCAAAAAGACCCGGGATAACCAAAAAATTCTTAAACAAACAAACAAACAAACTGGAGTCATCACAATTCTGGATTTCAAGCTGTATTACAAAGCTGTAGTCACAAAAATATTAGGGTACTGGCAAAAAACAGACACATAGATCAATGGGAAAGAACAGAAAATCCAGAAATGGACTACAACTCTATGGTCAACTAATCTTCAACAAAGCAGGAAAGAGTATCTAATAGAAAAAAAACAGTCTTTTCAATAATAAATAATAAATGATGTTGGGAAAAATGGATAGCAACATGCAGAAGAATGAAACTGGACCACTTTCTTCACCATACACAAAAATAAATTCAAAATTGATGAAAGACTTTAATGTGAGACAGGAATCCATCAAAATCCTAGAGAAGAACACAGGCAGTACCCTCTTTGACAAGCAACATCTTACTAGGCACATCACCACAGACAAGGAAAACAAATGCAAAAATGACCTATTGAGACTTCATCAAGAAAAATAGCTTCTGCACAGCAAAGGAAACAAAAAACAAAACTAAAAAGCAGCCTACAAAATGGGAGAAGATATTTACAAGCAACGTATCTGACAAAGGATTAGTATCCAAAATCAACAAAGAACTTATCAAACTCAACACCCATAAAACAAATAACCCAGTTAAGAAATAGGCAGAAGACATGAACAGACAGTTTTCCAAAGAAGACATCCAGAAGGCTAACAGACATATGAAAAGATGCTCCACATCATTCACCATCAGGACAATACAAATCAAACCCATGATAAGATAACACCTCACACCAGTCAGAATGGCTAAAATTAACAACACAAGAAACATCAGTTCTTGGCAAGGATGCAGAGAAAGGGGAACCCTCTTACACTTGGTGAGAATGCAAGCTGGTGCAGCCACTCTGGAAAACAGTATGAAAGATGTTCCTCAAAAAGTTAAAAACAGAACTACCCTAAAATCCAGCAATTGCACTACTAGGTATTTATCCAAAGAATAAATATCCAAAAAATACAGATTCAAAAAGATACATGTATTGTGAGATTAAGAGTCACTTGGGTGGGATTATGGACATTGGGGAGGGTATGTGCTTTGGTGAGTGCTGTGAAGTGTGTAAACCTGGTGATTCACAGACCTGTACCCCTGGGGATAAAAATATATGTTTATCAAAAATAAAAAATTAAAAAAAAAAAAAGAAAAGAAAAATAGATGGGGGAAGTGGACACATAGTCTCACCAAATACCTCATTGCCAGTGTAGCAGTCCCCAAATCAGGGAGGATCTCAAAAACACAAAGCTTCTCCTTGAGAAGACATCCAAAGCCGTAGGACCAGTATTGGATAGTGGAGTCCAACATGTCTGGCTTTGAAACTCAACAGGGCTTATGTCCAGGAAAATCAAAGGACTACACAATCCTAAAATTTGTACAGAACCACTAAAGACCCTGAATATCCAAAACAATCTTGAGAAAGAAAGAAAAAGCTGGAGACCTCGTGCTCTCTGATTTCAAACTATTTACAAAATTATCATAATCGAAACAGTACGGTGTTAGAATAAAAACAGACATAGTTATGTCATGACATGAAATGCTTTTTCCATGACAAAAAAATAAAATAACATAAATGTGGTCATGACATGATATGCTTTTTCATGACCAAAAAACCCACAAAAATACACAATAGGGAAAGGAGAGTCTCTACAATAAAAGGTGCTGGAAAAACTGGACAGCCACATGCAAAGAATGAAACTGGACCACTGTCTTACACTATACACAAAAATCAACTCAAAGTGGATTAAAGATTTGAACATAGGACCTGAAACAATAAAGCTCCTAGAAGAAAACATAAACAACAAGCATTCTGTCATCTGCCTTGGTGATGGTAATTTGGATGTGACACCAGAACCAAAGACAACAAAAGAAAAATAAACCACTGGGACTACATCTAACTAAAAAGCTTCTGCACAGCAAAGAAAATCAACAAAAATGAAAAGATAACCTACTGAATAGGAGAAAATATTTGCACATCATTTATCAGAGAAGGGATTAATATCCAAAATATATAAAGAACTCCTATAACTCAATAGCAAAACAAACAACCCAATTAAAAAATGACACTGATTAAAAATGATACTCATTGAGTATCTGAAAAGACGTTGTCCCAAAAAAGATGTACAGATGGCCAACAAACACGTTTTAAAAATGCTCAATATCACTAATCATCCGGGAAATGCAAATCAAAACCACAATGAGGTATCATCTCACACCTGTTAGAATGCTATTCAAAAAGACAAGAAATAACAAGTGTTGGCTAAGATGTGGGGGGAAAAAAGAACAGTGTGGGGACTCCAACCACATCTTTAAAACCCACCAGGTTTATTTCTTAGGGTTCCCTTTGCAGTGGCTACTTCTTATATTATGCTGTGCTTTCCAAAATATTAAAGAGCTCTTCTCACCAGGATCGCATCTTTCTTTGCAAAACTTACAGAATCATTTTGTGCAGCTGTTAAAATGCACCAAAGAAATAAACTCTACAAATATCATGTATGTGCAGTTTTGAAAGGCATATTACCATTTCAACTATTATATAAATATTAGTCTACAAAATGTAATATTTCTAGAGAAAATTTCAACCATCCCAGTTGAATCTAAAGGTTCTATTCCAAGAAAGGAAGTTTAAATAGTTTTGAAAAACTCACTACCTCTTTTAAAATTAAATATAATTTTGCTTTTTAGTAATTTATAGCTCTTATGTGGAAATTATGTTTAAAAATAAAATTCAAGTTAACATTATAGAACAAATTTATATCTATACCATTTTACGTGCAAAAATATTTTTCCATAAACAAAAAAAATTTTGAAAACCAAAGGTAACTGAAAAAAGACTATTAAAGACTATTAAAAGACTAAAAAGACTATTAAAAAGACTATTAAACATTTTTTAAGACTATTAAAAATTTTTTATAAAACACTTGCAAAATTTCAGTTTTAGCAAACATTTATTATGCATTTAGTATGGGAAAGGCGTAGTCTAGAAGCTAGGGATACCAATGTGAAGATGTAAATCCTGCCCTCAAAGACCAATGTCTAAAAACAACAAGTGCTACGTGGTGGTGGTGTTTTAAGGTCTTAATTCCCCAGACCAAAAGGAATGTTTTGACTGTGTTTATAAAACATGACCAAATTAAGACAAAATAGTTTTGAAGTTACATTAGATGAGTTTGTGAAGCCAGTAGTTATGATTAAACTTTATCTGATACTTCAACTGTTAAGAGCATATATCAGAGATATTCACGGATCCAGTTATTTCTGAGGTGTTTTTGGTTTTTGTTTTGTTTTGTTTTGTTTTGTTTTGTTTTGTTTTAGTCATGGTGAATTTTAGTTGGACAAACTCTGAGTCAGGTCATTACCGTCTTGCTAAATTCCCCTTACAGTCTCAGCTGGACCCAATGTCCTTCATTTCCTATCCTAAATTGTTCTCTTTATGTTCCATGCTCACTGTGGAGAAAAATTTTAGCTCCTAATTGTCTGGGGCCAGATTCTCCCACTCCATCTTCCCTTTCCGCACAGAACACTTCATGCTTGTGAAACATTCAGAGCCTTGGGAGAAAGGTGCTGTACCCATGCAAAAGGTGGTTATTATTATTGATGTTTCTCATAAACACTGAAATTTAGAATGTCAAAAGTAATGTCAGACCCTAAGGAAACAACAAAGCTTTCTCTCTTGGAAAGCTATTGCATCATGCTTGCTTTGATGTCAGTTATGTCTGTATTGTACACAAACATCTCCAAGTAGGCACAGCTCAGAGGCAAGGATGACTAGCCCAGAGGGCTAATAACAAAGATTTTATTTTCTGCCACATCTCACCATTTAAGTTGTTCCCACAGTGGTTACCTGAGTCACAAAATACTAAGGTGTTTAACTCTATAATTACAGGAAAAGGAACAGTTGGCCTCACAAAAAACTATTTTTATTAATTTGTCTAGACTTTGTCAGTCACCAATATTAATGAATATCTGCCAGATGACAAGACCAAATTGTCTCTGCTCCTCGATTAGAGTGTTATGGTATAGGCTCATCAGCTGAAGTTTAAATTATGATAATTAGAACAAATGAAGCTTACTTGCTAGGATTTGCCTTCCTAGTTCATATGAGATCAGCACGGTTCTACTAAGAAATGGGCCAGTGAATTCTTTTTTTATTTCATCTGCCGTTATAAGGATGAATAATTCTGTAGTCAAAATTTTTGTCCAAGGATTTCACTATCATACAGTGGACCTAGGATGTCAATGTCTGAGCCAGATAAAGTTGAAAGTTACTGATCTAATAAGTTTCCCATTCCTTGGAATACACTAAAGAATAGCTCACTGGTTTTTTTGGCCTGTCTCAATCATCCTCCTTTACCAAGTATACATACAGGTTTATGCTAGTTGATGAGGAAAGTTATATTTAGAAATCAGGTTCCAAGGAGCAAGCCCTTCTACAAGCCTCCTGATGATTTGTCATTTCATTTCAGCCTTTACTGAGATCCTACTCTATGTGTTCAGTGCTATGGTAGGTACTGAAGATAACAATATAAATATCTCCATTGTGCTCAAAGAGCTGAGAGTGTACTAGAAGAGACAGACACATAAAACAAAGCAAAATGAAGTAAGAACTCTAACAGATGCATAAGCAAAATGAAAAAAAAAAAAAGTAGTGAAATTTATCTGGGGATGCCAGAGAAGTCTCTACGGAAGATGTAGCAGTTAAGTTAGAAATAAGATTTCTAAACTCAGAGAAGAAAAAGGGCATTACCAACAAAGTCAAAAGGGGCTTAAGGATTGAGTAGTTCAGAATTCTATTTTAAAAGAGAAAAATATCGGGTTTTAAATCCCAAGACTAAGCTTTTAGTTCCTGCTTCATTTCTTACTCTCTAAAAATACTTAGTTGATAAAAAAAATGGGATTAGAGTTTACCTAACAGAGACATTACTCAAAATCTTTAATGATTGGTATGGTGACTGACTAATCAAAACAAACGTGGGCTGAAATAATGAGTACAGACACTTTTGTTCATATAAAGTAAATACCAACAAACCTACATCTTTTTCCTCCCCCATCTTCCCCTACCTAGAATGCAGTTTCCAAGAGAATAACCATTATTAACCACTTTGCTCTAGAAATGCACTAGGGATTTGTTTTCATCAGATACAGTGAGACACAAAAACACACAAATGATTGTAATGAAGGAAGAGGTTGATACTCACAGATACCTAAAAACAGAAGGCATGGCATGGCCCACAGGATCACACAGAAGTACTAAGGTTGACAGATGAGGAAGTGGGGAGAGCATGACCCAAGGTCTTTCCTGGAGCGGACTTGGAAAGGAAAGGGCATAGCAGGGTAGGTCCTCTGAATAAATTTAGGACTGGAGAGTTTGAATAATTCCAGAGGGCTCTAGGCTATAGGGATGATCCTTAGTTGTCTAGTACCTGTCCTAGAGTGATTTAGGTCAAGGGGAAATATATGCTTGGTTTGTGTGAGTTTGATGAAGTGTATGTTGCGTGTGGGCTCTGCATTGGTTGGCTTGTATATCAAAAGCATGCTCACAGTGGATGTGTTTCCTACCTCTAGGAATTAGATAGCCCTGGGAGGGACAGATTTTTCAGGATCAAGGTCTCAAATGCCAGAGGATCAAGAATATAGAAAATGAGATAATATATACAGTCAATATATACTGCTTCTGCAATGCCTGGTAAATATAGAGGCTCAACAAATATTTGCTCTATGGATGAGTTCTTCCTTGATAAAACTAAACTGCCTCTTTAGTATTGTTTTAGAGCAGTGTTTCTCAAACTTCAATGTGTATGCATAAGAATCAACTGAGCATCTTATTAAAGTACAAAGTATGACTCTGTACGTCTGGTGTGGAGTAAGGCTGATTCTGCCTCTTTAAATATAAGTGGCAGGGCAAGGCCTTTGATGCTGGTCTGTGGGTTACACTTTGAATTGAAAGCTTGTAGAGGTTTTAGATGGATTATTTTCTAATATTAATAGAGAGACAATATAAATATAGTACATAGAACTGGCTAACAGCAAGAATGAGTTTGAATCCTAGTTCTGTTGCATCAGAAAAGATACTTAACCTAAGCCTCGTTTTCCTGTAAAATGAGAATAATAATAGCACTTGTTTCAAAGAGTTGGTCTAAAATTAGCACACTACTTTGTACAACAGCAAAAAAAAAAAATACAGCTATATAAAAAGGAAGGTAATAATAGTAATTATTATTAATAATTATAGCAGCAATAATAACACTGATAGTCTACAAGATAGAAGGATGTCCTCATAAACCAACAATGGGTCCAATGAGACTTCCTGACAGCTTAGTGGTTAAGATTTTAAAATGGTACCACATCAGTCCCCAAAAAGAAAATTTAAATTAATGTGATTAAGATTACTCTTTCTTCCCTGGAGGGGAACCAAGAATAGGTTCTTTTCCCCTCTACATAACTAGGCCTTTACAAGGAGAACAGATTCACAAAATAAAACACAAGGTAAAACCTAAGCAAACTTTAAGACTATTTCCTAGCCTCCCTCAACCCAGAGGAGGAAAAAGGAAAGCTACTCACCTAAGACAGAAGTGGTTATGATGTCTCCCCTCCATACTCTGTAAAAGGAGGTGGGAGAGGGACTGGCTGTCATTCTAGCAGCTAGCAGGACCCTATGGAATGAATCTTGCTTTGGTAATTCTGTGGACATAGCTTAGCAGGTACAATAGCAGCAGCACCAAAACCTCCAGCTGGTCTTGTTGCTACAAGCTAAGGTCAAAGATTCTCAATTTTTAAATCTCAATTCTCATAACTTATCAAGAGTGGATAGATATTTAGAGGCCAATTCTAACTAAGTTCTTCTTTCTAGCTTGTCTCTTACTAGGGCAAGAGACACAGAGGGCAGAGGTGCCTGGGTGGTTCAGTCAGTTAAGTGCCTGACTCTCAATGTCAGTTCAGGTCCTGATCTCAGTGTTTTGAGTTCAAGCCCCACACTGGGCTCCACACTGGGCATGGAGTCTACTTAAAAAGAAAAAGTAAGATACAGAGGGCAAAGTCTTCCATGATGGAAAACCAAATTACCCTATTAAGTAATAAGGATTACCCTGAGCCAGCAAGACATGAGTGACTGACCCCAAGAGATTAAGACAATGTTTTACCTGATCTTTACTGCCCACCTGAATGTGCCTTTGTCCCACATTTTCCTTGTATAAATTTAGAAGGATTTTCAGTACTTTGGAGACAGTCTTTGAGACACTACTCTGCTGTCTTCCCAGTATTGGCCTCACTGAAATAAATTCCCTTCCTGTTTCACCACCATTTATCTCTCTGCCTTTGGATTTTATCAGTGGCAAGTGGCCCAGCTGGGCTATTTGGGATCCTGGGAGCCAGATGCTCTTGTACATCTGTACCCTGGTTACAGCCATGCTGACAAGGTGCACCAATAATCTTTTTGAAATACAGTGCTAAGAGTTTACAACATTCTTCCATTTTGAACAGCTTTTTGTCTAAATTCAAACTGCTGTATTGCAATCAGCTTGTATAAAGCAGTTTCACATCTAAAGCCCACAGGCTTCTACTAACAAAGGAGACAGTTTGACAACTAAAAGGAAAAATTCTTTTTACAAATGAGCAGAAGCAAGGGCAGTCAAAGCCCTACAAAAAAACTACTAGTAAAGATCCTGAGGTTACCACAGCCACAATATAAAGTTTTTCTTGATTCTCTGAGGTTTATTACATTAAACTTGAGAAATGTAATATCTCAAGTCACCATACCCAAATGAGACTTTTAATAATTAAAGTTTTCCATACTGTTACCCAAAAATCCTTTTGCTAAAAATCTTCTTATAAGGAAAAAAAGAGGATGAAAATGCTATAAAAAATATGTATGACCTTAGTATTTATAACCAAAAAAAAAAAAAAAAAAAACCCAAAGATTGAAACCAACCTGAAAGCTAACAAGGGATAACTAAAGAAAAATACATAAAAAGCATAAAGCTCAATACTCCAAAAAATGAATAATCCAGTTAAAACGTAGACCGAAGACATAAAGACATTTTTTCAAAGACATCCAGACAGCCAACAGACACATAAAATGTTCAACAGCCTCATTATCATGGAAATGTAAATCAAAACTATGATGAAGGATCATCTCACACCTCTCAGGATGGCTAAAATTAACAACACAAAAATCAACAGGTGTTGGCAAGGATGCGTAGAAAGGGAAAACCTCTTTCACTGTTGGTGGGAATGCAAACTGGTACTTCCTCAAATGGTTATGGTATCTTTCCATCAAACTTCCTCAAAAAGTTAGAACTACCTTATCCAGCATTTGCACTTGTAGGTATTTATACAAAAGATAAAAAATACTAACTCAAAGGGATACATGCACCCCAATGTTTATAGCAGCATTATCAACAATAGCCAAATTATAGAAAGAGGCCAAATATCCCTCAACTGATGAATGGATAAAGAAGAGGTAGTAAATACATACGACAGATTATTACTCAGCCATAAAAAAGAATGAACATTTTGCCATTGGCAACAACATGGATGGAGCTAGTGAGTATAATGTTAAGTGAAATAAGGCAGTTAGAGAAAGACAAATACAATACGATCTCACTCATATGTGGAATTTAAGAAGGAAAACAAATGAGTAAAGGAACATAAAAGAGAGAGGGGGGCAAACTGAGAAACAGACTCTTAACTATAGAGAACAAAATGATGGTTACCAGAGGGGAGAGGGACAGGGGAAACAGGATGCAGATGAAGGGGTACACTCGTGATAAGTACGGGGTGTTATATGGAGTGCTGAATCACTAAATTGCACACATGAAACTATTATTACACTGTATGTTAACTAACTGATATTTAAATAAAAACTTAAAAGCAAAAAATGTATCAAGGCAATGAAATATAAGCAGTTATTATTATCCTCATTCATTATCACCTTCAACTCTTAGAACCCCTTGATTGCATAATGAAAATAGCTCTTCACAGGACTGTTGTAAAGAACATCTCATACATATTGATAAAAAAAAAAAAAACTGTAAAAAAAAGTGGAACAGAAGCCACAACAGCACAATTGTTCCCATTTGTTCTAACACTTAGTTTTGTTAATTTATCTATTGAGGAGATCCCCCCCACACTGAATATCTATATGCAATAAATGATTTATTTAGTTATATGCCCTTTGTTAATTTTGAACCAAAATTATCTTAGGTACAGAAATGATTTTTAAGTTGTTGTGATACTATTAAGGATAACTATAACTTTCACTTTAATTGCCTTCAAAAGAAAATGAACATCCATTTCTAGAAGTATGGTGGGTTAGAAACTTGCCTGACTTCCTAATGAAAATATTAATATGCCAGATTAAGTATTAAAACATCTTTTTTAAAAAGTCATCACTGACCTGGCAAGATACTAAAGAATATTTAGAAGTCAAAACTAAGTGAATATGAGAACCCTGAGAGGTTAATGCAATACAGCAATCTACTCTTCTTTTGAGAGCACGTACCTACTTATATGACTTGATCTTAGATCTCCAAAGCCTCCCAGGAGTTGAGAGGGAGGGGAAAAAAAGACTAGGGCTTGCTCAAGTTATAAAGCATAGTTAAGTGATTCCTTTAATAAAGATGAGACACAGAGTGCTATACGTTCTGTGTAAACTTATACTAAAAATAATCCCAATCTCCTTCCCTCAAGACCCTAGAAAGAACTGCCTGAACTTCATGTAGAATAAATGGAGTGTCATAACAAAAAAACCCCAAAACAAAACAAAACCACCCAAGTACTATTAACTGCAATATGTTATGGTTTGTATCCTGAATTCATACTACCTGGGTAGTCTAAAAAAACTCAAGCTAAGAATTAACCAATCCCAGACATAAAACAGAAGAAAATATAAATCCTCTCTGGTATAACTCACCTCCAAAGTGAGCCTCAAAGAATTCACACTATTCCAAGAAATATCAACTCACAGTCATTAAAATTCACAAAACACACAAAAACACAAACTTCTATGAACAAGAAACAATAGAAATAACAAAGAAAAGGATAAAATGTATTAAAACTTTAGATATCAGAATACTAATAACAGAATATAAGTATTTTAATACATTTAGTGAAAAAGTTAAGATAGGAGTAAAAAATGAGATGTAAATCATAACTAAATATTTGAAAATGAACCAAATGTATAATAATAGAAACTTAAAATTCAATAAATAAATTCTATAGCAGATTAGTAAGAGGTAAAGAGAAAATTAGTGAACTAGAAGACAGATTACAGTAATTTATTCAAAATGCAGCAGAATCATATTTCTACAAACCAAACAAGGATACAGAAAATATAGAAGAAAGGTTAAGAGACATGAACCATGAAGTAAGTCAGTCTAACATGCATATGATCATAATAACAAAAAAATAAATTTCTTCCAAAAGTATACACTTCAGATAGAAGGAAAGTCATCTCCATTTGAGAAAATGGTAGATTTGTGATTAGATTTAAACAAACACTGCCTTTTATAAGATAGCAATAGTAATGTTTAATGGAGCTAAACAAAAAAGATAAATAAAATTATAATCCATAACAATAGCTTATAAGTCAAAACATGTAAGCCAAGAGTGATGTAATTAGAGTTAAAATGTTAACAGAAACTTGCACATTTAAAAAGGCATGATTATATTTATTAAGTTAGATTTTCATAAGTCAGAATTCAAAAGCTAATTTTAGAAAGACTAACAAAATAAAAATAATAGAGCATAAAATTCCCTAATAGGGGAGAAACTGAATGAGAAAAATAACCTACTGATTCAGAGGAGAAAAAGAAACACAGAATAGGTAGGACAAATAGAAATCACAAAATAAAATTGTTAAAATCAATCTAAATATATCAATAATGTAAATAAATTAAAAGGACATATAAGAATCAATTATACTGGGGCGCCTGGGTGGCTCAGTGGGTTAAGCCGCTGCCTTCGGCTCAGGTCATGATCTCAGGGTCCTGGGATCGAGTCCCACATCGGGCTCTCTGCTCAGCAGGGAGCCTGCTTCCTCCTCTCTCTCTCTCCCTGCCTCTCTGCCTACTTGTAATCTCTCTCTGTCAAACAAATAAATAAAATCTTTAAAAAAAAAAAAAGAATCAATTATACTAATAAACATGTCAAAACTGAAATTAAAGACAATTTATAATCACTCCAAGGAAAATTAAAAACTTGCTTATACACTTAACATGTATATAATCTATATGCTAAAAATTACCAAATGGTGATTTTAAGAAGTCAAAGAACATTAAAATAAATAAAGAGTTATATCATATTCACAAATTGGAAGACTCATTATAGCTAGAATGTCAATTCTCCCCAAACTGGTCTATAGTCTAATACAATTCCTACCAAAATATGAGCAAGATTTTTTCCATAGCCAAGATTATTCTAAAATCTCTATGGAAAAGCACACACCCTAGAGTAGTTAAAACAATCCTGACAGAGAAGAATTGGGAAAAATTATTGTCTATATTAAGGCTTACTATATAGCCAGAGTAATCAAGACAGTGTGGTATGGGCAGAGAAACAGACATACAAATCAAAGGAACAAAATGGAAGACCCAGAAATGGACCCACACAAATATGCTATACTAACTTTTGACAAAGGTGCAAAAACAATTCCATGAAAGAAGGACCACTTTTCAAGAAATCATGCTGTACATCCATAAGCAAAGAGACAGAGACAGATAACCTTAACTTAAACTACCTACCTTATACAAAAATTAGCTTAAAATGAATCACAGATTTAAATATAAAATATGAACCTTTAAAACTTGTAGAAAATCAGTTAAGAGAAAATTATCAGGATCTGGGGCTAAACCAATAGTTATCAGACTTGACACCAATGATCCATAAAAGGAAAAATTGATAAAATGGGCCACACTGAAATTAAAAATTTTGCTCTGTGAAAGCACAGGGGAAGAGGATGAAAAGCAAACTAGAGACCAGGAGAAAATATTTACAGGTCACATATCTAACAAAGGATGAGTATCCAGAATATATAAAGCACTCCCAAAACTCAACAGTAAAAAGTAAAAGTTACAGTAAGAAAATGGAGGAAAAATGAACAAACATTTTACTTAAGAGGATATAGAGATGAAAACTGAACACATAAAAACATGTTCAACATCATTAACCAATAGGAAATTTAAATTAAAACCAAAATAAACTATTACTACATACATATCAAAATAACTAAAATAAAAAATATTAACAGCAAATACTGTCAAAGAACCAGAGAAACGGGCTCACTTTTCATTACTAAAGAGAATGTGAAATGATACAACTTCTCTAGAAAACAGTTTGACAATTTTCTTAAAAACTGAACATGCAAATATAACACAATTCATTAACTGCACTCCTAGGCATTTATGCCAGAAAAATAAACATTATTTTCACACAAAAACCTAAACAAGAATGTTTATAGCAAATTTATTTGTAATTGCTAAAAAGCTAGAATCAACAGGTGAATGATTAAATAAACTGTGGTATAAATATCATGGTATACTACTAAGCAACCAAAATGAACAGACTATTGATACATACAACTTGGATGAGCCTCTGAGTGAAAAAAGCCAATTCCAAAAATTATATGGTATTTATTTGTCTTTCTCTGTCTGACTTATTTCACTTAGAATTATACTCTCTAGGTTCAACTATGTTGTCAACAATGGCAAGATTTCATTATTTTTTAATGGATAGATAATATTCCATTGTGTGTGTGTGTATGTGTGTGCATGTGTGTGTACATGTATATATGCATGTTTGCATATATACAAACACCTCTTCTTTATCCATTCATCTATCAATGGACACTTTGGTTGCTTTCTTTCTTGGGCATTGCGAACAATGATGCAATGGACATAAAGGCCCATATATCTCCTCAAACTGGTGTTTTCAAGTGTTCAGTATCTTCAGAGTGGTAGAAGATACATGAATCTGCATAGTTGATAAAGGTGCATTTAACACACACATGTAATTAAAACTGGGGAAATCTGAATAAAATTAGTGACACATTAATTTCTTGGCGGTAATATTATGCTACAGATTCATAAATGTTACCATTGAGACAAACTAGGCAAAGTGTTCAAGACAGGGGCGCCTGGGTGGCTCAGTGGGCTAAAGCCTCTGCCTTCAGCTCAGTTCATGGTCTCAGGATCCTGGGTTCAAACCCCGCATCAGGCTCTCTGCTTGGCAAGGAGCCTGCTTCCTCTCTTTCTCTCTCTGCCTGTGTCTCTGCCTACTTGTGGTCTCTGTCTGTCAAATAAATAAATAAATTTTTTTAAAAAAAAGTGTTCAAGATACTTTTCTATACTATTTCATATAACTGCATGTGAATGCACAATCATCTAAAATCAAAAAGAAACATTAATTAAATTAACATAAAAAAAAGTAAGCTGGAGAAGCCGGGTGGCTCAGTCGGTTAAGCGTCTGCCTTTGGCTCAGGTCCTCAGCGGGGAGCCTGCTTCTCCCTCTCCCTCTGCCTCTGCCTGCTGCTCCCCTTGCTTGTGGTCTCTCTCTCTGACAAATAAATAAAAATTTTGAAAAAAAAAAAAAAGGAAGCTGCCTAGAAATCGTTCTAACAATGTATATGATCCTTATAGGGAAATTATAAAATTTTGTTGAGAGTAGAGAACTACTAAAAAAAATAGAGATATTTCTTATACTCTTGAACTGGAAGATAAGTTCATAAAGATATAAAGATTTAATGCTATTCCCATCAAAATATTAGCAAGATTTCTTGCTGGTAGACACAGGCTAGTTCTAAATTTTATATATAAAGGGCCAAGAATAGCCTAGGCACTTGGGAAGAAAAAAAAATGAGATTACCCTTACCAGATATCATATGGTATATTATAAAACTAGAACAATTAAGACTGGTACTGGCAGAGAAATAGACAAAATAACCAGCAGAATAAAATACCCCAGAAACAGACTTGCTTTTTGACTAAAGTGGCATTGCATACAGTAGGGAAAAGTCAAAATCTTCTGTTTACCAAAAGCTACTATAAAAAAGGGTAAATATACAGAGACACCTGGGTGGCTCAGTCAGTTACATCCAACTGGATTTTGGCTCAAGTCATGATTGCAGGGTCGTGAGATTGAGCCCTATGTCAGCGGCTGTGCTGAGCATGGAGCTTGCTGAAGATTCTCTCTCCATTTGCCCCTCTATACCCCCTGTTAAAAAAAAAAGAAAGAAAGAAAGAAAGAAAAGAAAAGAAAAGAAAAGAATAGATAACCACTGGAAAAAGCTGTTTGTAATACTGTCCAAATGGCCAAAAAGAGTCGAACCCAAAAGATATGAAGAGCTACTATTAATCAGTAAGAGAAAGATGAGGCAATAGAAAAAAAGAACACTTGAACAAGCATTTCACAAAGAAGTACAAGTAGCTAAAGCATAAATAGATGAAATATAAACATAGTAAGATGAAATTTCAAATATACCAAGTCTGTAAGAATTTAAAATTCTAACAATATTAAGTATTAATGTGACACTAATACACATGCACTGCTATGTGTGGTACAAATTAGTATAATCACTTTGGAAAACAATTTGACACTACCTAAAGTAATCCTTCCAGATGTGTTTATATAATGAATAAATTATAGCACTTTCATACAATGGAGCACTATAGGACAGTGAAAATTAATTACAGATGGTAGAATCCATGAAGTCACAAAAGAATATGGCTAATTCCCTCTATATAAGTATCAAAATCATGCAGAATTATTCAATGTATTGTTAGGAAGAAAAAATATGTCAAAATGGTGAGTAAATGAAAACTTCAAGTCAGTATGATGATGACCTTAAGTAGATGAGGAAGGGATAGGCACACAAGGTATCTCAAATGTTTTTTAAACACATACAAGAGTAAGCACATGCATAATCACAAAAATTTCATTCTTCAGCTCTTAACATATTTTTAAATTAATACTTAACCTGAAAAACTTTTATTAAGAAAAAAAATCATAGATCTTGAATTCTCTTTTTGTTTAGGAGAGGAAAACTTAACTGTGGTTATATTTTTAGTGGAGTATGAGTTATTTCTTTTCAGTGAGTATAAAACCAAGAACAGAAAAGAGGCAAGGAAATTGAAAACAGAAAATTCTTGTATAAGTGCTAGGCAACAGCAGACAGCCCACCTTTCCCAGGGAGTCTGGCTACACAAAGGGCCTGTGGAAGCAGAGCAGATTGGTGCATTCACCAGAAGAGCCTTGCAGACCTGTGCTGTGTTTCCCAGAGGACTTGGCCTTACTGATTTCTACATCATTAGCCCTCTTAGGATGGGCTGAGGTCACTTCCAATTTGAAAATGACCTTGGATCACAAGCTGAGGTCTTTAATTTGTTTATACTGATTATTAAGCATCCTGAGGTATGATTAATAAATCTTCAGCATAAAGAAATATATTTATTACTAACAAAGATGGTCTTTGGCATAATTTCACTATTTATACTTTTGCAGTGAATTTACTCCACAAACTAGTTTTCTAACACATTCTAATCTCAAGATTGCCTGACAGCAATAAATTGGTAAACTAATAAACAAGACACAAACTCTTTAATAAACTCTGAATATGGAATGACTTTACTCCTTTTGAAATAATGCAGTCACTGAAAACATATTTTTCTGTATTTTCCATATTATCTATTATCATAGGAAGAAAAACTTAATTTTTGAAGTTTAACAGATTGGGGTTTAGATTCCATAAGAAGTCCCGCTTTGTAAAGGGATCTGTGAGAACTATTGTTTTTCTCTTAGAAGAGCCTCAGAATAAATAACAGAGAACATAATACTGAGTTGTTGTGTATGTATTATAATTAAAGATAGGGGTATGCTGGTTAACAACTAGCTGCACAGAGGAGAAAAGGCCTTGATGTGTAGTATTTGCCAATTTTGGTGGTGTAAATACTCACACCAAGGCCTAATACAAGCTACCAATTCAATGTTACTAAATATGGAATTAGGAAAAACACACAGTAGCACATCATTACTATTTTCACAATATACACAGAAGAAACAGATGTAAAAGCCTTAAGAGCATAAATAACAAGAAAATATAGTACAATAATTAGGAAGTGATGTTTGAGCATTTATTACATTTGTGGTTTTTTATATAATTTATTTTAATATATGCTTATATAATTTTGTTTTTAATGACTGTGTTTAAGAACAAAGTTGAAACTCTGTTCCAGCCTATGACTGGTAAGACTACACTCTAGGTAATGTTCCAAACAAGTACAACAATTAGTAAAAGACAGAATTCAGTATATGAACATGACTTATATATATTCCTATAAATTCATGACCTGTATATAGAAAAAAATTCCAAAATTCTCCTTTAAGGTAACTGCTTGGTAAATTACATGTACAATTCAGTGACAGCTGTGTTAATAGTCCGTTCTTCAGATATCAGATATAATTTTCAGAATTTACCCCTATTCCAAGCCCATCAGACACAGCAATGTAACATATAATTTCTAGATTCCTAACAAAGTCATCCAGTAGGCCTTAAAGAACTCCAATATCATTCCCACTCCGTCTAATCAGTGAACAAGATACAAGTTAGGAAAGGAAAAGGGGGAAAGAGAGATTCCCAAAGGATCCCTTCCACAATTAATTATGCAAATCACAAGTAAATTAGACAGTAAAAATTTAAGATTGATTGAAAGGCTTGCTCAAATTGCTTTAACTGTGATTCATATACCAATCACACAAATTCGTATGTTAGGTTGTGTTAAAAAAAATAATAATAAAAAGATGTAGAATGGAATAAGATTACCTTAATTTAAATGTCAAAGACATGGTTGCTGAAGGATGAGTCTCTTACAGTGTTAGCACTAGCCCATCAGATGTTAACAAAATCTGATATGCAACAGTTTTACATATCCCCTTGTGGGAAAAAGATCAACTTGTGATCTGCTTTATAAATCAGCTACAGTGTAAGAGTTAGGCTACTGTAGCTAAATGGCTTTTAGATATGCTTCCTGTTTTAAGCTACCATATTTACAAATGAAAGCTTTTTCAAACCACGCTTTTAATATAATTTGCATATTTAGTAATACATTGATTAAAATTAAACACGGATTATTGCAATTTATTTCAGAAACAGATGGGATGCATTAAGTGAAAAGCCAGAGCTTTTAAACAGAACAGACTCACTGGCTGACTACTGATGAATGATGAACACAAAAACTTTGTAAATTGGTAAAAAGGGGGGAAAAAAAGCCCTTTGCGCCCATTTCCTTTAAAGACTTTCCTGACTAGTGACTCCATGAAATTAGTAATCAAGTTAATTTAAAATGAATAACGTATATCAAAGGTATGTATCAGCTTAATGACAGCAGATTTATCAGAAGAAAAAAAAAATGCTTCCACAAATTTTGAATCTTCCTGGTGTGCAAAGAATGTGTCCTCGGGTTTTCCTAATTAAATACAGATTTAACAGGGTTCACCAGCAGATGGCATTCTTCCATTACATACCCTCCTGCTGAACTGCTTTGATTTTACAGTTTTCATGAAACTTCACCAGCTAGTGTAAATTAACCATGAACTCCCTCAATGGTAGAGATAGTTGGATTACTGAAATGGCATATTCTCAAAATAGTCTTGGTCTCTGTAAACCTGTTTAGATTGTAAAGAGAATTTCATTTTGACTCTGCATGCACTGCTTTGTGGTTTATCATTCATAAAAGTTAACGCTGGTAAGAATAATGTATATATCTTTTATGTTAATCCCTTGTCAGTTATCACATCAAGGTAGAAGAACTAACCTTTGCCACATCCTACCCCCACAGCACTGTGATATAATTCAATCATGTCACATTAACATGTTAGCTCCATTTTGAAAATAACTTTTGCATATAAGCTTTTCATTTTGTAAAGCATTGGCATTTTCCAAGTTAGTTTACCAAAATTTGGCTTATTTCATTTGGCTATCCAATTCTTCTTATTAACCTAGGCAATTAATTCTGATTATAAAGGAAAACCCACTAAGTAGGTAGAAGATTTATAAATTATTTTTCATACATTTTTTTATCTTCTGTATTTGTGTGTGTGTTACAGGTGAAAAGGGAATTTGGTCCATAACATTTAAGTAATGTATATTATTTTAAACCTTCACTAGATAGTACAGAAATTCTATAATATATAGATTCAAATTCACCAAATTCAGTTGAACTACACTGCTCTCAAGTCAAGTTAGTCTTAATATTTCCTATTTAATATAAATGCTAATTATAAACTCTCAGAATAAGCAAAACTGAGTGGCTTAAAGCATAAATTGTTCATTTCATAATGGATCGGTTACACATATTTCAAGAAACCAAATGAAAATTTTTATATACAGTTTCCGATTATTTTGTTTCTTAAAAGCACACATGAATACCAAAAACGAAAAATATTTTTCATCAAAATCTTGATCACAGTAACACCATGCTGTGAAGGTTTTATTTTGCTTTTGTTGTTTTTAAATGTAAAATATTACCAAAAATTACCTCCAGCTTCTTCAAAGTTTGATTAAATACTCAAAAGTACTTAAGAGGTCAGTTCTCAGTTTTCCAGTATGGATTACTCTAACATGAAGTGTTTGTCACCTATTGTGAGTTGTGAAAATCCCCCCTGTATCCAATGTGTTTTGTTTGGATTGAGATGGCATGCAGTTGATGGCTGTGACCTTCATGGTGGCTTAGATCCCTGGCTGGCACTGATTTTTGATTTAGTGCCGATCTGCTGCGCTTGTCACAGGCTGCAAGGTGCTTTCCATGCACTAATGGAACAGCTCAAGGGCAGAGGGGCCCTGTAAATGTCTATCTCTTACCAACCACGGGCTAAATAGAGAGGTGAGTTTTCTACATGTGAATGACAGACTCTGAGATTACATGCAGGAGGTCATGCAAAGTTTTAAAACCTGCTCAGACTTCATGAAAATAACAAGCATATGCAAAGTGCAAACTCTAAGGTTATTCTGCCTGCTAATGAATATGTATTTGCACCGTTAAAATTGAATGTTTAACACAAATACTGATAATATATCTTCATTTGGTGCCAGGGAACTAACAATCAGTTGATGTGTCCTTTGGTTCAACTATAGTTGTTAATAAATTTTGCTACTTAATGATGTCTTCAACAGAAAATTGCATATGTCTAAATTTTTCCTTCTAAGAAAACACAAAATGGTATGATAATTGTTATAGAAAGAGATAAATTTGCAGACAAATTATAACATCTTGGCTTATGTATCATTCTGCTTAGGTATTTTGACTACTGAAACATGTTGCACATATGCAGAAAAAAAAATCAGGTGAATTTTGCCTTCTAAAGCTACATGTTACCTGCTCTCACTTAGGTGAGAGTAATTCATGCCAAGAGGCTAGTAAACATATGAGTAGTTCATCTGTAAGTGACCAAATCCTATTCATCCTTCAAGACTTAGCTCAAATGCGGTCTCCTCCAAAAAAATTCCCGATTCTCCCAAGAAGAAATCTTTCTTTGAGCTTCTTACTGATATTTGATTTATGTGCTCTTCTTACTGTTATTATTGCTCTTTACCTTGTAGGATAGATACTCTCTTGGTTCCTGAAACAGACTCTAAGCTCTTTAAGGGCAAGTACCATCCATTTCAACTTTAAAATTTTAAAATTTTTTATTATTTATTTTTTTAAGTACTCTCTACCTCCACCATGGGGCTAGAACTCATGACCCTAAGACCAAAAGTTGCATGCTCCACCGACAAAGCCAGCCACATGCCCCATTTTATCTTTAAAATCAGCACCTTACCTAGCCATGTGCCTGATGCACTGTAAGTGCCTGATACATGTTTACTGAATGAATTACTGAATGACAAATACATGACTACAATATGGTAGGTGTCTCCTCTCTGATAAAATTTCCAAACTGTTGGATCTATCATTAACATAAATGCCTGATGACTTCCTAAACCATCATCTATCTCTTCAATCACCACATATAGGCCAATGGCCGCTCTAATATTCAAAGATCTCATTTTGGGGAACCTGGGTGGCTCAGTGGGTTAAGCTGCTGCCTTCGGCTCAGATCATGATCTCAGGGTCCTGGGATCGAGTCCCGCATCAGGCTCTCTGCTCAGCAGGGAGCCTGCTTCCCTCTCTCTCTCTGCCCTCTCTGTCTACTTGTGATCTCTCTCTCTTTCAAATAAATAAATAAAATCTTTAAAAAAAACAAATCTCACTTCAGAGTTTCTGATTTCTGACTTTGCCTCCCATCAGCAAAACCATGCCAGACCCAATCCTCATCTAGGACAACTCTACATTCGAGCTCAACAAACCAACAGTTTCCTATGCATGCTGTTCTGATCCCTTCTATGTGTAATATCCTTAAATTCCCTCACTGGATCACAAAGCAACTCACAAAGTATAAATTTTATCCATTTCTGACAAGGCTTTAAAACCATCCCATGTTTCAGTTACCTTTTATGCTCCTTTGATACACTAATTTTCTGACTCTGAGTGCCTACTATGCACCAGGCACAAAAAGTTAATTAAGATATAGTGATGTGTACTTTCAGGAGGTTCCAGGTAGTATTTCAGGGAATATCAGAAGCTACTGGGAAAACTGGTACATATTACCAGATCCAAAACACTATTTTTATACTAAAATGAACACAAATAAAGTAAGAAATAGAAAGCAAAATATACATGAATTTGTAAAACATTAGAATTTTTTAAAACTCCCATTCTCAGTAGATTGCTTCTGATCCCCCTAAATATAAATTCATTCTCTTCTGTCATTCAAGACAACCCAGTTGAAAAATTCTGATAAACTTTATCAAAAAACATATATTTTGGAATAAGAAAATCTTGATTAGAATCTCAAATACTCCTCTTTTTAATCCTGTTTCATCGGGTGAGTCACTTAATTATTATGTGTCAAACTTTTCTTACCTAAAAAATATTCATAATATACCTGTCTTTTAGGGCAACTGTAAAGATTAAATAGATTAACATGTGTAAAGTGCAAAGATAGCACCTACTACATAGTAAGTGATCTTTTCTCCTTTCCACTTTCTCCCTATGGGAACTTTATTCATTCCCTAAAAGAGACATACCAGACCCTAATATTATGTTGCAAGGTTGCCACTTCAAATCCTTACACCTGAACCAATGAACAACGGATACAATAGGTTAATCATCAAATTGCATTCTTTCACAATAGTTATATTCTCCATGTAGAACAGCCCATTAAAACCTCACAGACACCATTCAGATGATCTACATAGTTTTAATACTTTTGAAACTTTCATGTGCCTCCAGTTCAATCATCTCACATTCTGAATGACCTAACTTCTTTGTCTCCTTTGCTGACTGAAATCCCTTTACTGCCTCTTTTCCAGTGGATGGTATCACACCCCAGTTCTACTCCTAACACTGGTCTCTCATCTCTATACTTACTCCCTCCAATGAGTGTATTTACTCTAATAATTTTCTACTGCCTGAAATTCTAATGGAATTTCTACTGAAATTCCTTTGCCAATGTCCAAGTCTCCATAATCTAGCCCCACCCTACTTTGGGGCTAAATTCTTGACAACTACAATGTCGTCCATCTTATTCCCATTTCAATTCCTTAGTTCACTGCTTAAAACCATTCCTTCTTAATTATTCTACCAACCGAAATACTACCCATCCTTCAAAGATGAGCTCTATCCAACCTTCCCACCATGCGTCCTCTGGTCATACTACACCCCTATAATTTTCCCTTTTTTGTCTCCTATTGTGATGTATGAAAGCACCTTGCTGTTTCATAATTTTTCTTCAATCACATTTTTTATAAATCTTCTGTTCATAGGTATATATTGAAAATTCATTAAGAAAAAACTATGTCAGGGGGCACCTGGGTGGCTCAGTGGGTTAAGCCGCTGCCTTCGGCTCAGGTCATGAACTCGGAGTCCTGGGGTCATGCCCCGCATCGGGCTCTCCGCTCAGCAGGGAGCCTGCTTCCTCCTCTCTCTCTGCCTGCCTCTCTGCCTGCTTGTGATCTCTCTCAATAAATCTCTCTCAAATAAATAAATTAAATCTTTAAAAAAAAAAAAAGAAAAAACTATGTCAAATATTTTTTCCACGTTTCTCTTCATAGTATTTCAAGGTACAGTATAGATGCTCAATAGATTATTATAATTAATAAAACTTCACTCAACGCTTATCACATAGCAGATAAATGTATTAATTCACTTAATTCTCACAACCCTAAATGCAGTTTTAGATGAACAGAAAGGTTAAATAACTTACCAGCCTTAGACAATTCACAGGTGGAAGAATTGAAATTCCCACCTTGACAGTCTTTCCAAAGCTCATTCTCTTAACCAATGCACCACAGAACCACAGAAGTTAGCAACAGAAGGGGCTTTAGTGGCCATCTAGCTTATCCACCTACTGTTAAGAAGGTATTTTTCTATTTATTAGTCTTCATATGTTTGTTTATTTAAAGGTACCTGTCCTCTATTCACTTTCCTATATGTCTTTTCGGTCTCTTTGGAGTTCTACTTCTGTAGATACTATAAAACTCTTTAGATGACTCTAGAGGTATACATATTAGTTGCAGCGACAAGTACCGAACAAAATACTAAGATGAAAAGGATGCAAATAAAAACACCCTCTGAACCAAACTGTCCATTTTGAAGAGCATTAAAGCAGGCCAAGATACATTTCATTTGAGGTTATCCTTTTCAGAATTTCTGGGTCTTTATTGCCTTTTTTGAAGAATGGGATTTGTTAATTCAGTGAGGGGTGTGTGTATATGTGTGTGTGCGCGTGCGTGTGTGCGTGCGTGTGTGTGTGTGTGTGTGTGTGTGTGTGTAGGTGGGTGAGTGGGTGGGTATGACTGGGTATGCGCACCATGCAGTTAGCTGGCAGCGGACAGGGAGAACGTCGGGGCTTAAAGAATACGCTTTTGAAAGTAGAGTAGACATTGGGACGCCTGGGTGGCTCAGTGGGTTAAGTTAAGCCTCTGCCTCTGGCTCAGGTCATGATCTCAGGGTCCTATGATTGAGCCCTGCATCGGGCTCTCTGCTCAGCAGGGAGACTGCTTCCTCCTCTCTTTCTCTCTCTGCCTGCCTCTCTGCCTATTTGTGATCTGTCAAATAAAAAAATCTTCAAAAAAAAAAAAAAAAGGAAAGAAAGTAGAGTAGACATAAAAATTTGTGTTAGGGTAGTGACTTATTTTCTATCTTCTTTATACGTTGTATACGTATGACGTACTTCTAACACACAATCCCGCTATAGCTTAGGGTATATGAACTGGATGCAATCAAAGTCTGTGCATGATGTGCTTAGGCCAAGGGGTTTGGTCTTCCTGAAAGTCAGCATGATCTGAGGGGCACCATAAGTCACCAGAGTTAAATAGCACTCCATGTGATGGAATGAAACATTTCTATCAGCTCATGTCAATGGGGAAAAAAAAGTTCTAACATTTATAAGAGAGTCCAAAATGGTAGTACTGAACCAAATTTCATATCTTGGGCCAGACAGTTGAAAATTTGAGCCCTATTAAGATGCTAAAAACAAATGAGGTAGAGAGACAGAGTCCATTGCTCTATTTATACCGATAATGGCTTCCACGTACTTACTGGTGGCTCTACAGAACAGGTAATAAGCAGCTCTAGATTTTTCATGGTTTGGAGTTTTGGAATAGCACGAATAATTGAAATCCATAGATAATACAAAAATTTAATTTTAGTCTAAGTATTAAGTCATCTCCTCCTCAATGAAGCTTTCATATTAGCTAACAAACAGCATCACTGACTGGCGTGCACTTCAGCTTTTAGTTTTTTCTGTATCGCTTCTAGAGTCCTTGGGTAGGTGTTAAAGATAGCCAATAGAAAAAAAAAAAAAAGAGAGAGATGCACCTCCAGCTTGTCCACCATGACAAGCTACTATTCATGCACTTGCAAGACAGGTGGTTGAAGCTGGAGTTGAAACAGGACCACCACTTCTCATCTTCACAAAGCTACTTGACCCATAACACATGCCAATATTACAGTTAGTGCAAACCTCTCATTCCAAGCAGTAGTGCAAATATTCTGTAAATGGAACTACTTTTAATCACTTGTAAGTGGCATCTTTACAGACTAACTATGTACTGAAATAAATATGATACATTTACCATAAACCAGCTATCAAAAAACAATAGTTTTTTTAATAGTTTTAATTCAAGACTAGGAACTACTGCTATCTGAATCACCTAAACTCTTGTTTAAAATAAAGACTCCCAAAATTTCCCTAAGGAGAGTCTGACTCCATAGGGTTGGGCCCCAAAATCTGCATTTTAAGAAGTACCCTCTCCCTCTTCCTTCATTCACCCATGACTCCACCCTACTCTACCTTACCCCTACCCTGGTTACTCAGATATAAAAGACCCAAGGGCCACAGTTTGAAAGTCACTGGCTAGGGCATGCAATTGGAGTATGATATCCCTGCATCTGGTTCTAGAACCAAGAGATCTTTTTATGTTTTGTTTTTCAAGTTCCACGTCCCCTAGGTGAGCTGAGTCTAAATCAGCTACGCTGACACAGACACCATGTTGAAGATCCAATATACACTTCCTGTAATGCAAGCGGTGATAAAAACTGTTCACTTACTGGGTGTATGGAGGTTTAAGGTATAGCCTTGAGGGTTTCTTAAGGGCAGGATCAGGCTTATAGATAATGAAATGTACAAGATAGAGATACTGTCTAGCCAGAATATGATTCTGCCATGCTCTGATTTAGGCAGAACAAGCAGCTGCTGAGGCCAAACCATGACAAGGGCTATTTTTGCCTGTGACATTGGAGAATTTATTCAAGAACAGTTCCCCTTTGTGCCAGGATTTCCACTGTACAGTTGCAAAGGTTGCTTAGTCCTTGGTTCACCTGCTGTTGAAACTTTCTCAAATACGTAAATTAAAGCCGGTCATTCTTCCCAGTATGGACTTGTAATGAGAACTCTGCTACCTAGGAACAAAATCTTGTGTCCACATTTCCTTTGGTCCATGTATTTTATGAACAGTCACTCTGTAGTAACTGTAAATTATCGAAATAGTCACAAGTACTATGATTTGGGGTAAAACATGATTGCCTTTAACATTTCCATAGTTCACATGGGTCTTCGTGAGGATTAAATAATGTAATGCCCATAAGCATTCTGCATACTCCCAGATGCCATGAAAGCACTAGAAATTATTAAACAGTAGCAGAAAGGATTTAAACTGTCAAGGTCCAAAGAGGAAGATTACCCTAATTCATAAGTCGCTCAGAAGACTGTCCTCTACAAGAAAAACTCCTCTTTGTGGGCTTGGCTTCCCCACACCTATTCTGGGAATATAACAGTATGTGTTATGTGTGCTAGATTTCTGAGCATTATAGCAGAAAAACCCTGAACAAGAAAATAAAATTGTTTTTTTTTTTTCATTTCAGCAATAATAGACTGGAATGTCATGGAGTGTTTCCAGTGTGGGGGCGTCTCATCAGACCTCCCCACATCACTGTGCCCTGCCTTTCTCTGGTTCTTTCCCACTATTCAAGCACTTGGACATGTTGTGGATTATGGTCTCAGGTTCTTTCATCAATTTAACATTTAAACTCCTGTGAAATATTAATGAAATAATGTTTTAAAAAAAGAAAAATGTTCCTACAATACTGCAACATTTTAATGCCTCATTAAAATCATTAGCAATGCTAATACTAAAGAACTTACTTCATCTTTCAAGGAGCCAAAAATAAATCATAATAAAATGTTTGTTAATGTTACATCTGGAGAAATAAATTACACAATGCCTTTCTATATAGGCTTTATATATTCCAAAGATGACACACTAAGGTCATACCATTAAGTACATGCAACTAGTTTTTCCTATGGAAACTCATATTGTATTATTTTATATTATTCATTAAACACTGTGAATATTGTTTGTGTTTTTCATTTAGGAGAAAAATATATGGTGTGCCTATCAACAGCAAAGGCTCTCATGGAACTCAGGTTGCAAACAATGACATGCTTCACTGACCTGAATGACTTACAAAAGCCATTTATATTCAGTACTCTCATTTATGCTATCTTTAAAAATGAATAAGAGACATATATTAATAGCAAGAAACTGGTAGGATGATTGCATCACTACCCATCTCCAGACTTATTGCAACACTTCATTCTCCATCAGTTGAACTGACATGGGAATGTAAATGTCATATATAATAGTCATATAAAATTTTACTACATGAGTAACTAAGGCAAGTGTGACAGTTTCCTTCTCTTTGTTGACCAACTTTTATTTGGAAAGCAAAAAGGTTTAATGATATCACAGAGTTCTAGCTAGTTTGTTATTGAAGGAAATCTTTTACTTTCAATTGGGCTAAGCAGCAGATTAAAAAAAGCAACAAGAACCTAACCAAACCTAATCTCTCAGGCACAACTATTTGATATTTAATTCTATTGAAAATTAATACTTGCTAACACGATTTTTACTTGGACCTGATTTCTCTCAGGTTCTTCATCATGAGCTGTGCTGTTTCAGTGTTTAAGGGCGAATATTAACCACAGATTTATATATTTTCTCATAAACATATATAACACAAATGCCTATTATTATTTAATATTATGATTATAATTGTCACTCTAATCATTGTATGATTAAAGATGATTATTTTCATTCAATGGGGAGAAGTACAGGCATTGAGGACAGTTGCTTACAAATGAAACCAAAATATATTATCTGGAAAAAGCAACACTTATTGAGAAGGTAGGAGGGGAAAGGCCATACTTGACTGTAACATATCATAGATGTTGCTAGTTTTACATTAATATGTCTAATCCACAGTGCTGAAATTTTATATAAGCATAACAGAACCACTCTTAAAAAAGTATATAATCCTAAATTCTTTAAATCTAAGGATTTAAAGGCATGGCTTCCAAATCAGAGAACTTAGTTTGGCACTTTTGATTCAAAGTATCATTTGGCTGAGATAAGTAGTTAAGGATTTTTAAAAAATCACATTATTTAAAACATAAGCAAGCTCTAAAAATAATAATATCATTTGTTAAAAACTTCAGCTTATATCTTCCTTAGCCATCCGTCTCTTCAGAGAGTAAATTAATTGTTCCGATCTAGTAAGCAACAAAAGAAATAGTCGACAAAGGGTGAAATATGAACATCAACGGTAGGTTTTGAATTTACCCTATTTATCTTGAATGTAAGATCTCATGACCCACTAAAACTCAGTTCACAGTGTTTTATGAAAAATAATGGCTGAAATTGAATGTCTTAATTTATATTTAATGCAATTAAGAATGGTTTAAATTATGACTGATGAACAGCACACACAGATGTCAGTCAGTTTCATCAGAATAAATTGAAGTCAGTGTCAATGAATGCTCTGCTGATAAATCCCACTTTACATAAAATTAATAAAAATAAGGAAATATAATCCTTAACTAATTGCAAAATGGTCTGGAATTCCCCTGAATTTGGGGGGAAAAACTTACGTAACTGAGAAAAACCAGTTTATTTGGAAAAGATTTTTTTTTTAAGTATAATTTTTTATTTTTTATAAACGTATATTTTTATCCCCAGGGGTGGAAAAGATTTTTTTAAGTAGTTAGTGCCTGCAGCACAGAAAAGTTATAGGATATAAACTTCTAAACTGAATTTTTTTAAAGATTTATTTATTTGAGAGAGAGGGGAAGAAAGAGAGAGAGAGCACGCATGCAAGCAAGCCTAAGCCCGAGAGTCAGAAGGAGAAACAGACTCGAGCTGGACACAGGGCTCCATCCCAGAACCCTGTGATCATGACCAGAGCCAAAGGCAGCCACTTAGACAACTGAGCCACCCAGGTTCCCCACTTCTAAACTGAATCATGCAAACACTTGTAGTAGGAGGCAAAAAGAAAAAAAAAAAAAAGGAGGAGGAATAGGAGAAACTGGAGTAACTTTTGAGAACTAAATGCATTTAGGGGCGCCTGGGTGGCTCAGTGGGTTAAGCCGCTGCCTTCAGCTCAGGTCATGATCTCAGGGTCCTGGGATCGAGTCCCGCATCGGGCTCTCTGCTCAGCAGGGAGCCTGCTTCCTCCTCTCTCTCTGGCTGCCTCTCTGCCTACTTGTGTTCTGTCAAATTAAAAAAAAAAAAAATCTTTAAATGCATTTGGCAGCACTTGCTTCAGACGGCGGCACAGCTGTGTTTCCTCAGTCAATCTATAGCAGAATACTGGATTCACATCTTGGTTTATAAGTCTTCTCCAAGTTTTTGCTGGAAATGACGCTCTCCCCCTTCAACATTTTAATGCAAGTTAGACTGTGGACTGAACTGCTGGCTTGATTCTCAGCTTGCAAAGAGCATTCTCTTCCTCCATGGTGGACTCCAAAGCTTTGTGGATTGGAGCAGATGTTGCTGCTTTTGAAGTTAATAGAAACTTTATGGACCATTCTTCACTCTCTCTTCCAGGAGCAAATGTCAACCATAGTTTTTATCAAAATCTGAATTCTTGGCTCAAGTACTAATTGCCGTTAATGTGTTTAAATCCCAATTCCCAGCGAAAGAGGGAATAGTGCTTTACCAATGGAAAAAACTGGGTTAATATTTGCATTCTTAGTGCCTGAGTAAGCAAGAAAAATGCTAGGCTTCTCAGTCACACAATTTTGCAAGCAACCACAGAAGGCTTAAAAACCAAATCTCTTTAAATTCACTGGATTAGTGTGCTTGAGATTAAATGGATATTGAAACTTGAAAGAATATGGAAAATTTTGTCAAGTGAGACAAGCTAAAAAGATGACAAGGTTCACTTTATAAAACTATAGTAATAATAACAGCAGCCACTATTCTTATTTGTATAGCACTTCTGAACTAACAGTGTGCTTCCACTGTGAGACACACTATTTTTTAATGTTATTCTACCCATTTCACAGATGAGTGGAATACTCAGAAATTAAGAGACAGAGATAACTAGGAAGCAGCAATGCTAAAATGTGAAATCAGCTTTTCTGACTTCATATCTTGTGTTCAAATTTTTTTTACATGTATCTTCTCTAGGTATGCTATTTAACAGCAACTTCAAAAACTCTCAAGAGCATTCAAGTAGTCAAATGACCAAGAAACACACCAAAAAGCAATCAACATCACTAATCGTCAGGGAAACGCAAAATAAAACCATTATATCACCTCACCACTCTTAGAATAATGGTCATTAAAAAAAACAAGAGATAAAAAGTGTGAACAAGAATGTGGAGAAAAGGGAACCCTTCTCCATTGTTGTTGCGAATGTATATTGGTGCAGACACTATGGAAAACAGTATAGTAGGTCCTCAAAAAATTAAAAATAGAACTATCATATGGTCCAACAATTCACTTCAGGATATATATTCAAAGGAAATGAAATCACTATGTTGAAGAGATAGCTACATGTCATACTTGTTGCAGCATTATTCACAATGACCAAGACATGGAAACAACTTCAGTATCTGTCAATGGAGGAATGGATAAAGGATATGTGGTACAGTGGACTGTACATACATACAGTGGACTATTTCCCAGCCATAAAAAAAAGGAAATCCTGCCATTTATGAGGACATAGATGAAACTTGAGGGTTAAGTGAAATAAATCAGAGAAAGACAAATACCATTTTATCTCATTTATATGTGGACTCTAAAAAATTGAACTCGGGGTGCCTGAGTGGCTCAGTAGGTTGAGTATCCAACTCAGGTCATTATTTCAGGGTCATGAGATTGAGCCCTGGTCCAGCTCTGCACTGGACATGAAGCTTGATTAGGATTCTCTCTCTCTCTCTCCTTCTGTCCCTCCCTACTCTCTCTCTCTAACAAGAACAACAGCAACAAATTGAACTAAAAAACAGAGTAGATCGGTAATTTCAAGGTCCAGGGAAGAAGGGGGGAAATGGGTGATGGTTATCAAAGAATACAACTTCCCATTATAAGAATGGTAAGTTCTGAGGATCTAATGTGCAGCATGGTGCCTATAGTTTATGATACTGTAATGTATACTTGAAAGTTGCTGCAAAAACAAAATCTTAATATTTCTTACTACAAAAAAAAAACGATTATGTGAGGTGATGGATGTGTTAACTAACCTTATAGGGGTAATCATTTCTCAGTATGTACTTGTATCAAATCAACATAGTATACAGCTTAAATATACACAGTGTTCTATAATGTTCAATAAAACTGGGAAAATGTATCTTAAAAAGATTATCAGTAGACCTTGCTGCTTCGTAAGAGCTAAAACCATTAAAAATTTTAGTTCAAGATGGTTTTATTTTCTTGTTTCATGTTCTGTACTTTCAATCCAATTTGAAATTTCTCATATCTGATAAGGAGCATCGAATTAGACACATTTCCCAGTGAAAATTTTTACATAACCATTTCCCAATTTCCTGACATAGTTTGAGAGCAGATGAAGACAAGACCAGTCTTGAGTAAAGTAATAAGAAGTCAGTCATCAAAAGTACTGAAAATTTTGCCTATCAAAAACATTTCCGGGGCGCCTGGGTGGCTCAGTGGGTTAAAGCCTCTGCCTTCGTCTCAAGTCATGATCCCAGGGTCCTGGGATCGAGCCCCACATCAGGCTCTCTGCTCAGCAGGGAGCCTGCTTCCTCCTCTCTCTGCCAATTTCTCTGCCTACTTGTGATCTCCATCTGTCAAATAAATAAATAAAATCTTTAAAAAAAAACATTTCCTGTTTTGCTGAAATTTTACCTAAAATGGTAAAAATGAAACATTTACTTGAAGTAAGGGAAAGTTTCTCAAGGCAACCAGTTTCATTTTTTAAAAATCCCTCAAGTTAGTTTCTTGACATTTATTTAACCAAAGTATCTGTTAGCAATTTTAGTTTTTAGTAATAGTAGGTATTTGATTTTCACTGCATATCTCTTTGATTAGATTAATCCAGCTCCAAAAGTGATATATAAAACAGGATCTCTGTGTGAGCAAAGAAATAAGCAGTTCCTGTGTATTTCTTGTGCTTTTTTTTCTTCCTCTCTACTAATCTTCCTCTCCTATCATACCAATCAAACCTAAAAAGCATTTACTAACAATTGCACTTGGTGCCACAGAGCCACTGCTCAGATGTCAATGTCCTCGAAGAATTTATAGTCAAAGCTCCCTTCCTATTTGGGAAAGAGCTGTTTCCATGACTTCTGCTTAGTTACCTGCAAGGCTTAGGGGCTCCAGAAACTCCTGAGATCTTAAAAGACTAAATCAGGTAGAAGTCAAGTGCTGGTAGTCATCTACTGCAAGATTCTCCCCAACTGATGAGTTTTCCAGAGTATTGCCAGAACACACATAGAGCCCACCCAGCACAGAAATTTCAGGTTATTCAACTTTAACTCTATTCTCTAAATTTACAGAAGAGACTCACAGAAGAATTAAATCTACACCTCATCCCAAGTTGCTAACTGTGACAGATCTTCCCCGTACTAACTCCTCCTAGGACCTCCTCTTTCTCCCTATAGGCTGAGAAACTGTTCTGCACGCAGGCACAATTTCAACTAATTTTCAACTAATGCCTGCCCCACATGGACTCCAAAACTCAGAAGTGCATCTCAGCAGTATTTTAGGAAGTAGGAAAGATGGCTGGTTGAGGGTGGGGGGCAAGATGGATTGAAAGAGACTCATTTGAGAAATTTCCATTAGAACTAGACATGGTTCAACCAACATCAAACACACTACCCTTCCCTTTTACTATACCTCTGTCTCAACACCTCTCTGAGCAACGCTGGAATGAATCTGTAGAAATATACTTATATTCTCTGTTAATTAACCCAATTTGCCTATCTACACCACATGCAATTTTTTAGGACTGAGAATCAAGGTCTTGTTATTGCTTGCTTCCCTCATCTGTAGTCTTCATCCCACCTCAGACAAGGAGACATTTTATAATAAAGTTCCTTTTTCATTAAAATTCCCATACACTGATTGTGTTTATTAGCTACATGGTTTCTGACTTCACCTCCTCCTTCACCCCAAACTCCTAGAGACACAGAAGGTGTGGAGCCAACGATCAAAAAGAGAGGAGGTCAAACATTGTAACTAGTCAGTGTGGGTGACATAGAAGGCAATAAACATCAGGTAGGTTTTTTATGTACATTTTTTATATGACTTTAAGGTAACATTACTCAATGTTATTTCTTATACAGAAGAATCTAAGGCTAATGCTTTGACTTGATTTTAAAAACTGAATTTTTTCTGCTGGTATAAATAGTATGGACACAGTAAAAGTACTTCAGAGAGCCTAATGAACCATTTCTTACACCCCATTACCTTTAGTCTGATATGACTGAGAGTGCAGGCACTAATTATCCTCTTTCACAGACACTGACATAGATCTACAGTAGGTCTTAAAACACAATTTCCCATACAACTCAACACTTCCTTGCATAACAAATTCCTATATTTTTCTTCTTGTTGCAATTTAAATGAAAAAGGCCAAGTTCTTCTTTTCCCACAACCTCCCTTAAATACAAAGGGCATATACAATTAATGATACTTCTTAACCTCCAGAGACCAAAGATAACATTATGCATAACTGAAAATGAAGAATTTTTTTAATTACAAAAATCACACTCCATAAAAGCTTCTGTCCATGGCAGAACAGCCTCAAATGCATTTAAGAAATTAAAAAACAAAGATAACTTATTTCCTACTAGGATACCTGAATGATTTTACTATACTGAACCTTTTTTTATCAATGCATTAAGCATGTATTGTGGTTTAATGTCTAGTGTGATGAACATAGTTTCTCCCAGCATTATACCACTCTAATTTGTGGGGAAAAAAAATCTGTAATTTCTGAAAAAAAAAAAGTCAAAGAATAAGCTTTGACACTTACACTAAATTTGATACAGTGAGAAACAGGAAAGATAATTTAAAGACCTATGAAATATATTTGAATGTATATGGTTCTTTCATTTATGCATTTATGAAGGAGATATATAAGAGAACAGCAAACTACTTTTAGCATTTAAGGAGCCTTCCAAATTACATGTTGAATCGTTTTGGTTAGGATTTTAATGGCAGGAGGGAAAAGTCCTTCACCTCATAGAAGAAACAAATGAACTAACAAAATGTATGGGTGTGGAAGCAGAGATCTCAACTAGTATGTCTTCATACACCAAAAGAGTTACAGGTGTGTACAAGTGTGCTCAAGATATTAAAGCCCTTAGGGCAGAAAGGCAGGAGTTCCTGGTACCCATTGTGAGAAGTATGTTCATCACAGTATGCAGGATTAGTATTCAGTCATTTGTTTGTTTGTTTGTTTTTCTTTATGTCACAACATAGAAAAAGTAGGGAAGTGCTGCAAGAAAATCTTCTGAACTCAATAACTTGGCTGAAAAAGTCTCCTCATAGAATGTGTATATAGGGATACGGAAAAAGCACAAGGTTAGCAAGATTTATTTTCTGTATCACCTGCCATATTTTAATATAGTTAGAGAAGAGCCCCAAAAATGCATCAGGTCTATAGAATCCTTGATCCCAAGGACCATGAAGTGACAAAGCTCATGTCTGTGGTTCCCTGGATATTCAGGCTGCACAGACAGGCAGGCAGTCAGTTGTATCAGATCAAAACGAGCTTCATCAAATGGATGAAGACTTCCTACCACTGCAGAGATTTAGTAGCTCTCTCCCTTATAACCTCTAATCACTTTGTACATACTTCATAGCATATCTTAAACAGTATATAATTATTTGCCATGTGACAAAACACATCCTTACTCTCTTTCCTTCTTAAAAGAACCCCTTTGTCTGTGTTCTGCCCCATTCCCTCCTGTCTCCTGGAAATAATGTTCTCTTTTGTCTTTCTAGCTTCTCCTTCTAGCCCCTTTCCTTTACATGTAAATGTGTACATTTTTTCATATATTTAATCCCCCCTCCTCAAATTCACATTCCCTTTTAGACATCATCTTATCTATCTGCTTCCTTTTATATCAAGTACCTCAAAAGAATCCTCTACCCTCAGGCTTAACATTCCAACATCACGTTTACTCCTTGACTTTCTCCAGTATAGTTTCTAGCCTCTGACAGGCCAGGGTCACTTATGATCCCTCACTGTCAATTCTTACTTGACCTATCATTACTATTTCCTCCTTGAAACTCCAGCATCTTATTCATTCTGTTAACTATCCACTCCTTCTTGAATCTCTTTCACTCCTAGGTGCTAAGTGTTCTCCTAGAGCTCTGGATACCCCTCTTGACTTTATCCTCTTCCTTTTCCTATCCTTTAAGAGTAAGTGTTGGCTAGATATCTGTTTTTAGTTTTTTTTTTTCTTTTTTATACCTTACATTCTTCCTGGGCAGTTCCATGTGGGTACTCCACATGTACCACAACTCAGTGTATCCTAAACTGCACCAATTACCTTTCTTCAAATGTTACTCCCTCCTCCTCTCCTATAATCCCTACTTTGGTTAATGGAACCACTAACAAATTACTCAAGCCAGAAATCTGTTGTATGTGTTAAAGTTAATTTTTAAAATTTGCTTTTGTAGTTAGAAGCAACAAGAAATCAACCCAAGATTGCACAGTAGGTAGGTATTGAAAGGAGGCTGGGATATTTTACCCAAAGAAGAGATGACAGTGGAAATGATGGAAAGAGGACATCACAGGGGACTACAGGAGATGATCCTTTTTCCAGAGCCTAATTAAAAACAGAATTCTTTATTATACAGCCATCAAAAAAAAAAAAAATCTTGCCATTTGAAATGACCTGGATGGAACTAGAGGGTATTATGCTAAGCAAAATAAGTCAATCAGATAAAGACAAGTATCATATGATATCAAGGATATGAGGAATTTGAAAAATAAGACAGAAGATCATGGGGAAGAGAGAGAAAAATAAAACAAAACCAAACCAGAGAGGGAGACAAACCATAAGAGACTCTTAATCTCAGGAAACAGACTGAGAGTTGCTTAGAGGGGTGGAAGGTGCTGGGGGATAGACATTGGGGAAGGTATGTGCTATGGTGAGGGCTATGAATTGTATAAGACTGATGAATCACAGACCTGTACCCCTGAAACAAATACATATGCTGATTTAAAAAAAAACAAAAACAGAATTCCTGGTCTCTGTCTTTCCATGTTCTAAGTTTCTTTCATATTATTAAGCAAAGAGCTATACTGGCCCAGCCTGAGTCATGTATCACTTGTAAATCAATCAGCTATGGCTCCCAAATCAGAATAATTAATTTGAAAGCCATACAGCCAAAAAGGAATTGGTACCACAGTATAAAAATCTCCCCTACAAATCAATAACCCCATTCCACCCAGTATGCCCCATCAAATAGAACAAAACAAAAACCTGAAAAATGGATGAAGGGTATACACAGATAATTTTCAAAGCTCAAAAGAAGTATCACCAATAAAATATAAGAAGTTGCCCAATCTCAGTAGTAATCAAGAGACACAAATTAATAAAACAAAGAGAATCATTTCACATTAATTAGAATTACAGTTAATGTGTGCGGTAACACTAGATGTTGCTAAGGATGGAGAAAGTATTAATTCATCTAAATATTCCAGAAGATACTTTGGCAATACTAAATAAAGTTGGCCATAACATTACACAATAACCTAGAAATTTTACTTCAGGGGTTTACCAGAGAGAGGCTTTGCACAAGTGCACAAGGAGATACCTATAAGAAGGCACATTGCAGCACTGTTTCTAATGAAAAGGAGAAAGCAACTTAATTATCCCTGACTAGAAAAACAGCTAAGTAAACTGTACTCTATTCATGAAATAGAATGGTATGCAGTAGCAGTAAAATAGTACAGTGAAAATGAACTAAATAGAAGTATGTTGTCAATAAGGATAAATATTTTAAAAATAATGTTGAGAGAGACAAAGAGTACTCAAATAATGACTTCTGGAATGGCAGCATGAGGAGCTCTACTAACTCACTCTCCAGTGAATCTGGTGAAAATTATTAAAAAGCAACCTCTAGTTCCTCTAGAAATGGCCCTAAGGGAAAACAGCAAATGAAGAAACATCTATTCAAAAAAACCTATGAAAATCCATTAAGAAAGGCCAGAGTCTATGGTATTTAAACTAAGACTGCTCCCTCCCTCCCACTCCCAGCTTAATGAGGCAGAGACTCAAGCCTGCTGCAGCTAAGAACACAGGGCTCCCTCTGCTGCCACCTACCAGTTGGATAGCTTGCATTCCTGGAGAATAACTTAGCCATTTTTCATCTTGCCCACAGAAACCTACTGCTGAGGCTACATGCGGGCAAATGTGGTCAAGAGGTGAAAGCTCCCTTCTTCCACCCAGCCTTCATTCATGGAAATGAGACTCCATCTTGGTACGGTATGCTGAGAATAATGGGGACATGAGTACCCTTGCCTCAACTCAAAAGGTGATGGTACCTTGACAGAAAAGGAAAGCCAAGACGATCTCAGGCTAATGGTCCCCCTCCAATAAGCACTCAACTCTAAGAGCAGAAGTAACACTCAGGGAGATTTCTATTGCCCTTACCTCCAGCTTCAGAATGCTGCCTCAGAGATTTTGCCTGTGAGGGGAAACAAGCCTAATCTCCTTCCAAATGAACTCACATCTGCAACAGAGTATGAGAGGTTCAACTTTAGGATATTCTCACAAACAGTAGAAGTTGTGGTGAAATGCAGTTGGGAGGAGACTAATAGTTTTAACAAAAATACAGACTAGACTATAGGTAACTAGTGTGCAAGTGAGAATGGGAATAAAACAGCTAGAAAGAGCCCTCTTGGTATCAGAACAAATATCAAACACTAATTTCAGAAACTATTCCTTCAAAGAAGACAAAATTTTTTGATACATTTGTAAAGTAATTCACTTCTCCAGGGCAATGCTGAAAACGATAGAGAAATCAGCCAGCAATCAGGAGAGGTTAACAGTTGGATGTATTCAGGGAAAGAGAAAAGAACCATACCGATACCACTATCATCTCAGAATCACTGTGGGCACACCCAGAGCTGCAACTCTGAGAAGCAACATCAGAGGCTTAAAGCTGCAGGGAGGTTAGGTAAGTAGAATTCACTAAGATAATCCAGCTGGCCACTAAAAATACAAACAAAATATAATAAAGTCCAGGAAAGAGAGGACCTAGTCCTCAGGGTACCACATTATATTATCTAATAGGTCCATTTTCCGAAAAAATTATAAGGATATCAATGAAACAGGAAAGTATGACTAATATACAAGAAAGAAAGCAGGACACAGAAACTGCTGGTAGAAGCCATCAGATGTTGGATTTAACAGTAAAAGACTTCAAAGTAGCCATTATAAACATAGTCACAGAACAAAAAGAAAGCATGATTAAAGAAGGAAGGTATGATTACAAGTTGTCATCAAATAGAGAATATCAAAAAGAGACAGAAATTATAAAATAACAAAAAAATTCTGGGGCACCTGGGTGGCTCAGTGGGTTAAAGCCTCTGCCTTCGGCTCAGGTCCTGATCTCAAGGTCCTGGGATCGAGACCCACGCATCAGGCTCTCTGCTCAGCAGGGAGCCTGCATTCCCCCTCTCTCTCTGCCTGCCTCTCTGCCTACTTGTGATCTCTATCTGTCAAATAAATAAAATCTTTAAAATAAGAAAAAATTCTGAAGTTAAAAAGTACAATAACCCAGTTCTAAAAAATTACTATAGGACTTCAATAGATTTGAACTAGCAGAAAAAAAGGAATTTGTGAACTTAAAGATAAATCAATAGAAATCACGCAAATGAAAAAGCACAGAGGAAAAAGAATGAAGTAAAAGAGCCTCAGAGAAATGTGGGGCATAACTACACTATCACCAACTTGCATATAATGGGAACCGCAGAAGAAGAGGAGAAAGGAAAAGAAAAAGAAAAAATATTTGAAGAAATAATGTCTAAAAACTTCCCAGATTTATTGAAAAACATAGATCCACACACCCAAGAAGCACAACAAACTCCAAGAGGAATAAATGCAAAGATCCACAAACACATCATATTATAAATGCTTAAGTCAAAGACAAGGAGAAAGTATTGAAAGCAGCAAGAAGAAAATGGCTCATCACTTACTAGAAAACTCCAGTAAGACTCTCAGCCAATTGCACAGCAGAAACAATGGCAACCATAAGGCAGTGGAATAACATACTCAAAGTGCTCTCTAAAAGCCTGTCAAATAAGAATCCTACATCCAGCAAAACTATCTTTCAAAAAAGAAGGTGTAATAAAGATTTTTCTGGATTAAAACAGAGAACAGAGAATTTGTTGCTGGCTGACCCACCTTATAAGGAATACCAAAGAAAGTTCTTCAGCCTGACAGCAAGTGACCCTGAATAGTAACTCACATACATACACAAGGTAAAGGTAATAATATAATTATAAAACAAGTTATAATTAATTACAATAAATAAATAAAACAAATAAAAATAAAACAATAAAACAAGTTATAATATAATTACAAAACAATTTTCTCTTTTCTTCTTTTAAATGATTTAAAAAACAGTCATGGGGTGCCTAGGTGGCTCAGTTGTTAGGCGTCTGCCTTCAGCTCAGGTCATGATCCTAGAGTCCTGGGATTGAGCCCCACATCAGGCTCCCTTCTCAGCAGGAAGCCTGCTTCTCCCTCTCCCACTGCCCCTGCTTGTGTTCCCTCTCTTGCTGTGTCTCTTTCTGTCAAAAAAATAAACAAAAATCTTTAAAAATAAATAAAAAAAATAAGAAACAATCATAAAAATAATCTGTATATAGTGTATTGTTGGGCCTGTAACATACAAATTCAATATATGTGTAATGTATTTGTTAGTAACAGCAAAAAGGAGGTGGGTGGAAGCAAAGCTGTACTGGACTAAAAAAATTACTACAATGGTAAAGTAATGAAATAATGCCATGTTATATTAATAGTATAATATATGAGTATTATAATATTAATTATATTAACAGATTTATTATCCCTATTATATTAATAGATTACATTAATAGGTATAGTATGTATAATATTACCACAAAATGGGAGGAAAGGAATAAAGCAGTGTAGGAATAACATCTTCAGATGTCACTGAAATTAAAATAGTATATAAGTGAAGTTTATTCCAATAAGGTATATATAGTAAACCCTAGAGCAACCACAATAAAGTAAAAAAATCATTAAAGAAATTAAAATACTACTTTAGAAAATATCTACATAATGTAAAATAAAGTAGTAAAGCAGAAATAGAAGAACATATAATACATGAGACATACAGAAAGCAAAAAGTAAATAGCAGATGTAAATCCAACTGTATTAATAATAACACTAAATGTAAAGGGATTAAGTAATCCAGTCAAGATTGCCTAGTTTAAAAAAAATGATCTATAGAAAACACACTTAAGATTCAAAGATACACACACAAAATAAATGGATAAAAAATATATGTTATGGAAATAGAAACCACTTGAAAGTTATAAGTAACTATAATAAAACCAAAACAGAACACTTTAAAACAAAACCATGTAATTCAATAAAGAGGGACTTTTATCATCACAAAAGGGTTGACCAACCAGGAAAACATAGTTATAAAACTACATGCCTCCAATAATAGAGCTCCAAATACATAAAGCAAAAACTGACAAAATGAAGGGAAAAATAGAAAACTCGACAATTATAGTTCATGGCTTCAACACTGTGCTTTCAATAATGGATAAAACAGAAAATCAATAAGAAAAGAGAAGACACAAACAACACTATAAACCAGTTAGACCTAATAGATGTCTTGAGAATACTCCACCCAACAACCACAGAACATACATTCCTCTCAAATACATGTGAAACACTCTTCAGAATAGATCATATACGAAGCCATAAAACAAACTTCAATAAATTTAAAAGGTTAGGAATAACACAAAGTTGGAGCACCGGTCCTGGAATCAAGCCCCACATCAGGCTCTCTGCTCAGCAGGAAGCCTGCTTCCCTCACCTCTCTCTGCCTGAGTCTCTGCCTACTTGTGACCTCTGTCAAATAAATAAATAAATAAGAGGAGTCAAGATGGCGAAGAAGTAGCAGGCTGAGACTACTTCAGCTAGCCGGAGATCAGCTAGATAGCTTATCTAAAGATTGCAAACACCTGAAAATCCATCGGCAGATTGAAGAGAAGAAGAACAGCAATTCTGGAAACAGAAAAACAACCACTTTCTGAAAGGTAGGACCGGCGGAGAAGTGAATCCAAAGCGACGGGAAGATAGACCCCGGGGGGAGGGGCCGGCTCCCGGCAAGCGGCAGAGCAACGGCGCACAAAATCAGGACTTTTAAAAGTCTGTTCCGCTGAGGGACATAGCTCCAAGGCTACCTGGGGCAAAGCCCACACGGGGTCAGTGTGGCCTCAGGTCCCGCAGGGTCACAGAAGGATCGGGGGTGTCTGAGTGTTGCAGAGCTTGCGGGTATTGGAACGGGAAAGCCGGCTACAGAGACAGAGCTGACAGTAAGCTCGCAGCTCGGTGTTACCTTGAACCGGTCGCAGGCTCCGTGAGCTCAGAGCACGGCCGGAGGTCAGGCAGACGGGAGTAACTGGGCTCGGTTCTCTGAGCGCGCACTGAGGAGTGCAGCCCTGGGCTCTCGGCTCCTCCGGGCCGGAGACCAGGAGGCCACCATTTGTATTCCCGTCCTTCGGAACTCTACAGAAAGCGCTTAGGGAACAAAAGCTCCTGAAAGCAAACCCAAGCGGATTACTCACCCCGGCCCCAGGTAAGGGCGGTGCAATTCCGCCTGGGGCAAAGACACTTGAGAATCACTACAACAGGCCCCTCCCCGAGAAGATCAACAAGAAATCCAGCCGAGACCAAGTTCACCTACCAAAGAGTGCGGTTTCAATACCAAGGAGAGCAGCAGAATTCTAGAGGAGGAGAAAGCAAAGCACGGAACTCATGGCTTTTGCCCTGTGATTTTTTTTAGTCTTGCGGTTAATTTAATTTTTTTTCTTTTTCATTTTTTGTTTTTTTTTCTCCCCTTCGGGTAAAAATTTTTTTTTAACTGTTACCTTTTTCTTTTTTAACGATTTTTTACTAGTTTATCTAATATATATATATTTTTTTACATCTTTCTTAGGTGTTTTCTTTTTTAAAAAAATTCTTTTCTTTTCTTTTTTTTTTTTTTTCTTTTTTCTTTC